>NC_056565.1:14121234-14209889 GCF_013358625.1 Macadamia integrifolia
AAAAAAAAAACAAAAAAAAAGGGAGGAAGATGAATAAAAACAGTCAATCTTCTCTATTAAGCTCTAATGAAGGCAAAGTTGACTGCCAATCAATAATTTGGCCATTCCTATTTTAAAAGTTATTTCATTTGAATTTTACACCTTGTTTTAATGAGATAGAAATCAAATCTCATTGAAATTTTGAAATAGATGAGAAGTTCTCTCAATTTTGCAATTTAAATTGCATTCACCCTTGTTCTTCAATGAGCATGCTGTTAATTTAATAGGTAAACCAATAATTTCATGATAAAAATAAAACATCTCTCTTCTTCTCCTCGTGATGGTCTCATCGCCACCACCACCACGACAAACCCTCTCCTAGAAAATATAGAGTATCTATTATTTGAAATTAAACTATCAAATAGACACTTATTCTTGAAATATTTCCAAATGATGCAACTAAACGATTTCAATTTATTTACCGAAAATCTATTTGTTGATTGTTTCACGAAAATCAATCTGAATTCAAATAGAAATTATATCAAATCATATATAATCATCTCGCAAGCCATTGATTCACACCTATCTCTATTTACCTTGCGGTGCCATCTCAAAGCCTCATTAGTACTGTTGGTGAGGATTGAAAGTATCAAAGAAGCATAATTGCTCAATATAGTTGTAACTTCAGTTTGGTGCCATCAATTGATACTCCCCAAGTGTGTGGCAAAGTCTTTCCAAATTTGTGCGAGTTTTTCTTGGGAAAAATGACAATAGGCAAATTTTTCAACAGAAAAGATCTCAAAATTGTCGGCTAAGAATTTTCTTTTAAATTGGCCAAGTGGAAAGTGAGGTTTTTCAAGTGGTCCTACTGAATTTCAAGGAATCTCTTAACAAAGAATGCAGTCTTAGTAGTACGTAAAAAATCAACCCTTGATATTCTATGAGTTCAATTGAATTGGAATTACAATTGCCCTTTCATGAAAAATAAAAAATCATATCTATTGCAATTTTGTACGTTTTCAAATGCATAAAATACATCAAATCCTAACATTTTTTGTGCATTTGAGTTCTATCACATCTATAAGAGTCACGACTCAAAAAATTATAAATGGCCTATTCAATAAACCCTACAATCCAAGTAAAGGTCATATGTGATGGCAAATGTTTACCTTTTTTTCTTTATGCAAGACGTGCACTGGGTTGACAGGGGACCCATGAGGGGTCATAACAAGACCCACAAGGGGCAAGCAAAGGGGACCTGACCACTAAATCATACTTATTACTTACTAAAGTCCAATGATTTCTCAATAAAAGAGTTAGAAGGGTCGAACTAAAGACCATATTTGGACTTACGTTAGAGCCCATCTACCTTACTATTTACCATTGAGTTATAAACACATCCCTAAAAAACATAGTGCAACTTGAAGTTCAGAGATAAAATATCCATTCGTCATTTTTTTAATGAGCTTTTACTTTTTACGTAGTTTTCTTCATGATGAAGGAAGAGTTTGCTATGGACATTTGTCGACCAATGCTAAGGGAAGGGTTATTTTCAACCCCAAACAATATAGAGTGGCAGTTTTTGGTAGGATAGAAGTCCCATCACATGGGCACATGGTGGTGGTGTGAGGGAATTCTAGTCAAATAATTTGTAGTTTTGCCTTTTCACCCTTGTAATATGACATCTTTTTTTTCAAAAAAAAAAAATTATGTCATTTTAAATATGTTAAAAAAAATTATGTAAGATAATGATAATATTTTTTATAAACATATAATGATAAATTACTTTTAAATTATTTTTTAATTCTTACAATAAAGATATTTTGAGAATAAAACAATGAAGGAAAGATACATAGACATGGGAGATGGTTTTATACTTCGTTTACACTAAACTGGGGCCACTGACCAGGCTTGTAAGACATTTATACCCTTCTATTCTTCGCTTTGAAGCGACGCGAGAAGTGCGCGACTCGTTGTTCAATAGGAGTGGCTCGGGAATCGGGATCCTCGACGACTCTTGTCCTTGAAACACTTCTAATACGAAGCTGAAAAAACCAATTCGATCGTGGAACAGAGCATCTCAGGGGTATTTCTGTAAACACATACAATTAACATGCTCACGACGCACTTAAGGCACATTTTAGCACGTCAGCCCCATTTTGAGATTTTTATTACCATTTGGTCCCTCATCTTTTACTAATATTATATTTTAGTCTTCACTTATTGGATCGCTGGTCCGTCATTTTGGTTTTGATGAAATTTCAACGGCATTTAATTTAATGGAATCTCCATTTGACAATTGACACTAAGAAGAGGAGAGAGAAAAAGGCTTCGCACTCTCGCTCTCTCTCTCTGTCTCGCTAATATTACCTTCAGATCCGTCTCTCTCTCGCATTTTCTCCCTTCTCTTCTTCACCCCTTCCCCTCTAGCTCGGAGGGATAGAAAGGGTTTCTAGTTGATTCAGATCTCTGAGTGATTAAAGCATCCATCGATTTGCTCTTTATTCTTGGTATCGAAATCTTGGTTTCAACCCTCGGTAGGGGGTTTCGATCCTCTTTTTGAATCTTTTGTTCGGTTACGAAGCTCGATCTGGGCGCCATGGCTGCCGCAAGTGCTCCGATCACCATGAAAGAGACCTTAACGGTAAGTTCTGTTTCTTACGTTGGTCTTTTAGTTGAATTATGGCTGAATTGGTATCAAAGCTAGTGTTTTGGACTGATTTGGTGTGGTTTTTATTGTTATGAGGGTTCTAATAGTTGTTTCGTTTTGATAGTGATTTCATTTTTGTTAAATTATATTTTGTTCGCATTGACGAATCTACGTTGCAATTCGTTCACAGGAATCTGAAAATTTGAAATCATATTTGTAAGCTAGTTCGGTATTATACTTTCTTTGCTTTCAGAATTTTTTTTAGAGTTTGTGTTTGAAACTTAGGTAGATCTTGGATCTCTTCAGATCTCTAAAATAGATCACATTCTCATTATTGGATTCGGGATTTAAAGTGCTGAAAGTTTTCAATTCCTATCTACCTCCGAGAAAGCTAATTGTGATGATCTTTTTATTGAATTTTGATACCTCTTTTGATCCTTTCCGGTTGACGTGTGTGTTTCTAATGGCTTTCATTTGATTTGTTGCACTTGCAGTTACCAAGCATCGGAATTAATTCACAATTTATCACATTCACGCATGTTACTATGGAATCTGACAAGTACATTTGTGTTCGGGAAACATCACCACAGAACAGTGTCGTTATCATTGATATGAACATGCCTATGCAACCACTGAGAAGGCCTATTACTGCAGATTCAGCTTTGATGAATCCTAATTCCAGAATTCTGGCACTCAAAGGTAAGAGGCTATTACTTGAAATTTTACTTTTTATTTGCATCCAAAATTTATGATTTCACTACCTTTTTATCCTTATGAAAAGGAGTTGACAGAATTCCATTACTACTGTAATTCCTTGGTAACTTTGTCAAAGAGAACACCTTATGATGATATATTGCAGAATTTTGAATTTTTGATTAGCACTGCTAATGAATGGCTACTTTTCATCCCTGCTGCAACGTTCACTCCTTTTAGTTGTTCCTTCAGACATGCCTGTTATGTGTATTTAGACATGGGAGATAGGTTTGGTGGATAGCCTGAAACTTGAACCAGTGTGTATCCTCCTCTTTTTGGACTTCTTAACCCAACATGCTGTCTCACTTTACGTTTTAAAATTTTTAGAGTCAGACTAAAGGTTTTGTAATTATTGATGCTGACCACACCAGGGATTTTCAAGGGGGTGGGCATGAAACACAGAAATATTCGGTTAAAGAGAAAATGTTTGACTAAATTTGGTTGTCCTATTTGCACTGTACCATTCTATTATTCCTATATTTAACTATGCAAAGTAAGATGGGATTTCAAACAGGTGTCAATAATTCTCTTTGGCTTCAGATACCCAGGGTACAGATGTATAGATATGCCCAGACCCTGGTGGGCTTGAAATGTTACTTGCTGGATTGGTGACTATTTTTCTGCGTGTACCCTTCAAGTTCATCATCTATGTACTCTGTTCTGGTTGGTAGATGTGCAGTAAATGTGTTCCAACATACGCTTTTGCCCCTCGTTGAATTTACTTTATCTCTTTATTGCATTCTAAGCGAACTCTGATTGTGTGTCTTAATTAATAATCATCCATATTTCCATGTATATGTGATGAACCTTGATCAGTCCAATGGGTTTGAATTGTTTTATGTAGTTGAGATGCTTCTTTTGAACGCAATCACTTTCCTTTATGTCATTACTCATCAGCGTTCTACAGACATATTGTTTTCCTGCTTTGAGTGTTCACGATGGCAGTTTCTGGAGCAAACTCAAAGTTTATGTGCCAAATGTTTTGGGTGAATTGATTTGCTTTAACATTTTGCTGCTCCCTTTGCTCATGTTGTATCTTCCATCTGGCTAATGAGTGATGATTATCTATTGTAGCTCAACTTCCGGGAACAACTCAGGATCACTTACAAATATTCAACATTGAAATGAAATCTAAGATGAAATCTCATCAGATGCCTGAACAGGTAATTTATTGAATCTCTTAAACTTCTTCGAAGCTTTGTGGTCATTAAAAAAAGGAAAGTTTCTACATGCTCAGTGCTTGAACTGCTTCTGAAGTATTTTTTGTTATTTTGGACTGAGAGACTTCTTCGAGTTTTCCAACCTTTGTTCATGCTTTATGCTTAGGTTGTTTTTTGGAAGTGGATTACCCCAAAGATGTTGGGGCTTGTCACACAGACATCTGTATATCACTGGTCAATTGACGGTATGATGCCTTTCTCTTCATCCGGTCACTAGAGTTGTTGGCTCTCCTCTTCTTCATTTCTTTCTGTTATTGGTTTTTGATATTTCAAGTTAATGGCTTCTGTTACATTATTGGAATGTTTGCAATACTTTTTATCCTCTGCTTTTTAATGCAGGTGACTCTGAGCCTGTAAAGGTGTTCGAGAGAACGGCTAATTTGGTGAATAACCAAATTATTAACTACAAGTGTGATCCTTCTGAAAAGTGGTTGGTTTTGATTGGAATAGCTCCAGGCGCACCTGAGGTATGTTGTTGGCTCTATAAAGTTCAATATGCGTTTCTCTTTCAGATTTTGAGTTGAATGTATAATCTAACTATCCAATTTATTTGATGATTTCCTCAAGTTCAAATATCTCTTGCTTATCCTAAATGGTAATTCCAAGCAAACCCTTTCAAGGACACACATTTTACTGTGGGCCCAAATTTGGAACTAAAGAGTAGGCTGAGTGATGCAGATAGTAGATGGAAGGAGTAGAAGTAAGGGCCTGGTTCATCATTGAGCCAATTTTTTTACCCAAACCAGGCCATGCGATTGAGGTTCTTTTGTTTATTTATTTATTTATTTTATTTTCTTATGGGAGTTCTAGATAGGATTGGTAGAGGTAGGAGATTGAGGCCAATTTGGTTTCCAATTCTTCCACACGTGTAACTAATTACTATTAAATCTCAGAGAAAATAAAATATCGCATCTCCGTGATTGTATTAGTTATTAGAGTGATGGCTGATCTACTTTGATTCAGAATAGTCGTGGCTTGAATCCTTAATATGTGGAATATCCTTCTGTTATTAGAAGTTGAGTTAATATTGTCCTGAAAACTCTTTCATGCTTCCAGTTAGAGCCTCCACCATTCAAGTTGAAAGAATCCTATTGCTGACATGTAAATCCAACCATAGTTATCAAAGTGCTAGGCGACTTAAGGCATTGGAGGGCCTTCCTAAGCGCTTAGGCAATATGGTGCAGCTAGGCTGTGCCTAGGTGACCTAAGCGTGCATGAACGATGTTAAAACATGGATACAGCTTTGTTCTCACTTCTCAAACCCAAAGGGACATAAACCATGTGGCAGGGTTCATGGACACAACTGTCCGCCATTTGGTGTACTATCAGTCTTGTAACATAAATGACAAACAAGTTCACTCAGAATATATATATATATATATATATATATAGGGCAAGTGTTTTCTGTCCAAGAGCGGCTCTTGCTGCCTGACATAGGGGCATGCGCCCCCAGGAGGGGCACAATGGTCATTGTGTGCCCCTGAGTTTGCGGTGCAGGGGCCGCTCGAACAAAAAACTGTCCCATATATAATATAATAATATATTTGTTTATGTTAAAACACACACAGATCGTAAGGGTAGTGGAACAGAGGAGACGAAGAGTCACACAATAAACCGTCATTCTTGAGATTTTGCCGGTTGGAAAAGGACATGTGGGCACAATTGGATAAATATCACCCACCATCTGTACTCTATTTTCGCTTTTCCTTCCTTATCCCTTTGTTTATAATTTTCACCATTATATTAAAGCCAAATAATTTAGGTAAAACAACCGACCAAGGAAGCAGTTAGTAGAGAAGGGTTCTAACTTTGGTTCCTTAGTTTGTTGACAAAATCTTCTTCTCGCCTTCTTTCTTTTGTTTGTTTGTTTTTTTTTTCTTTCCTTTTTTTAATGTAAAAGGCATGATCCCATGCATCACACTGTATTTAAACATTCTACACAGACCTCATAAAAACATTAGAAAAGACATTGAATCTTATATAATAATGAAAAAAATACCAAGGCGTTCAATACATCAAGGCAGTGCCTAAAAAAGGCCTTATCTCCTAGGCACTGGTGAGGCAATGCCTTGACAACTATTGTTCCAACTATTTGATAACTTTTTCAGCATTTTCATCTTGGAGTTGAGGGAAATCCACAACTGTACATGATATTTTGTCTTATTTTGATCCTGCTATTTAATTTTTAAATAGGATTGGCTTGTTTTGTTGTGTTACATGTCATATTGCCTAGTGTCTTTGTTAGACAAGCATACTTTCTGTGGTGTATGGCGAAATGGTTACCTTCTATGGTCTTATAACCACCTTTTTTTGGCGGGAGGTTTAGAGATGACAATTTGTTTGGTTCTAATTCTACCTCTCATGTTTGGAATGTGACTTTAGAGGCCACAACTGGTTAAGGGAAGTATGCAGCTTTTTTCGGTGGATCAGCAGCGCAGTCAAGCTCTCGAAGCACATGCTGCAGCATTTGCCACATTCAAAGTGCGAATCTTTCCTCCCTCTTTTGTTTATGGGATTTGTTTTTTGAATACATACATGATATCATATGTACCTGGATTTATGTATGTATGTTGTTTTATGAAAATGGGCATTATGCTTATCTGCATGTTGTTTATAGGTTCCTGGGAATGAGAACCCTTCCACCCTTATCTGTTTTGCCTCGAAGACTACAAACGCTGGCCAAATTACATCGAAGTTACATGTGATTGAACTTGGTGCCCAACCAGGTTAAGTTATTTTCCTTGATTACTTAATTACTTGTGTTTACTTTTGATGTATTCTCTTAAATATGTATGCTAACTTTATTGGAATTTACTGCACTGCCTGTCACATTGCTGTCTTGCTTTTTGGCAATCTTGAACCAAAACTATCTGTTATTGTTTCATTTGGTGCTGATCCTGTAACTTCTAGCAGGCAAACCAAGTTTTACGAAGAAACAAGCAGATCTATTCTTCCCTCCTGATTTTGCTGATGACTTTCCTGTGGCAATGCAGGTATTACTTTCACTCAATCATTGTAGTCTCAGGTACCACTGAGTTATAGTTACTGTTGTCTCAGTGTTGAATTACTTTCTTTTCTTCGTTGACAGATATCCCACAAGTACAGTTTGATATATGTGATCACAAAGCTAGGGCTTCTTTTTGTTTATGACCTTGAGATGGCAACTGCGGTTTACAGAAATCGTATAAGTCCGGACCCTATCTTTTTGACAGCAGAAGCATCTTCAGTTGGAGGCTTCTATGCTATCAATAGGCGTGGGCAGGTGTTACTTGCAACTGTAAACGAAGCAACAATCGTGCCATTTGTCAGTGGCCAAGTATGTTAGTAGCTTGTTGTGGGAAAAAATAATTCAATTACTGCAAATTAATTTTTTTTTTTTTTTTTGGGAGGGGGGGAATCATAAATTAATGGTTTGTTAAAGGTATTCACAAGTTTGTCTTGTTACTGTTCCAGTTAAATAACCTGGAGCTTGCTGTCAATCTTGCTAAAAGAGGAAACCTTCCTGGGGCAGAGAATTTGGTAATCATATAGTTTCTCTTTCTTCCATTTTCCCTTCTGTCCCCCTCTCCAGTGCATGTTTTTGTGTGCGTGTGTAGTCCTAATCCTATTTTATCTCTAGAAACTGTGAAAGAGTGGTTCTTGGATCCATCTCTATTAATGCAACTTAGTGATACTGGTGGTAATAATTTTCCATAGTCATAGAACATGGATTGAAAATATTGGGTTTAATGCTTGTTTGGAATCAAAGTTATTGGATTCGCAAATCAATATGTAAAGAATCTACTTTTTGTTTCTGCTATTGGGTTTGATACTTATTGGGAAGCAATGCTATTGGATGTGCAAATCAATATGCTGACAAATAATGTATTAATTATTGGGATACTAGCAGTAGTGGTGTTTTTGTGTTGGATAGAGCTATGGTTCCTCATTTCATGTATTTCACTTTCTTGTGGGAATGGTCCTAATTCGCCACATATTTTTCCAGGTTGTCCAGCGATTCCAAGAATTGTTCGCCCAGACAAAATATAAGGAGGCTGCAGAGCTTGCTGCAGAATCTCCACAGGGACTTCTTCGTACACCTGATACTGTTGCAAAATTTCAGGTATGTACATAAATTGCTGTGGGTTTGCTTTTATTCTTTCTTTGGGATCTGGTACTACTTTGTTGTGGTCATGGTGTATTCACTATTTGTAAAATTTCCCTTGCTTTAATCCAAGTGCTTCAACCTTGAACTCTGTTACTCTCTCCTCCCCCACTGTTGTTTCTTTGTATTTGTTCTGCAATCTTTTGTAAGCTTCAGAAATGTGCCATTCAGACCTGATTATGATTCATTTCTTTTGCAGAGTGTTCCTGTGCAAGCTGGGCAAACACCTCCCTTGTTGCAGTATTTTGGGACACTATTAACAAGAGGAAAGCTCAATGCATTCGAGTCTCTAGAATTATCACGCCTTGTTGTAAATCAGAATAAAAAGAATCTTCTGGAGAACTGGTTGGCTGAGGACAAGCTTGAGTGTAGTGAGGAGCTTGGAGATCTTGTTAAGGTTGGATGGGATTGAGTTGACTTTTCTTATTCTGTGTTTGATCTTTTTTTGAACTAAAATATCATGGGCAATGTAATGGATATCCATCACCTAAGGGTTAGAGACTAAATTGTTGAAACCATGAAGAGATCTAGAACTGCAGGTTTGGAACAATGAGTTAAATTGGAGAAAACCTGGTGATAGAATTTATCATATCTAGTCCAGCTCTTGATCAAGTGGTCTATTATGGATGAGGAACAAGTCGGCAAACTTTGATTCAAATCCAATTGTCAGATCTTATATAAGGAAGTAACAAAAATAGCAGGTAGCTAAAATAGGAACTAGATTTAGGAACTCCAAGAAATAGCAAGTAGAATCCGAGGAATAGCAAGTAACACCCAAAATAGAAACATAGAGCAGAATTAGAAACTAGGTGGACAGAAAATAGCCAGTGACAAAAATCTAAAGTCCAAATTTAGCAACTAATAAAAAATAACATCTAGAAACCAATATAGAAGGTCAAGCTCCATAGTAACAAAGGATCAGAATTGGGAACTGAACTTTACAGAAATAGAAACAATCGAAATCAGAATTAGAAATAAGTAGTAACAGTCCAGGACATAGAAGTTAGATCCTAAGAAAATGTAAGCTGGGCTTCAGAACATAGTTTTCACGGCGTATAGGCGACCCCAAGGCGTTGAGGGGTCCTGGTTGCAAGGCGACACCAGCAAGATGCCCAATTATGCGACCAAGGTTCGCACCTAGTTGACCGAGGCAGAGCTCCTACTTTGGTGACCAAGTTGCCTGGATGCCTAAGGCATTGCCTAGGCGATTCGTTGACAACTATGCTTCAGAAATGGATGGCAGAGTTCTGATATGATGCAACTTTGAATCAGGACTTCACCGAGGGTGGGAAGCAAATCCCACCAAAACAGTAAGTGTATATTAGCTGCAAAGACTCCTGATAAAGAGAGCGTGATTAACAAACCAGACTCGGTCAAAGGAAAACTACTAGTTGAGTATTGCGCAGGAACTTATTTGTACTGCTGAGTTTGAGGAAAATAGAAGAAAGAAGAACAAAGGAAAAGAAGGATATGATAAAGAAAAGAGGGATATGACTTTGGAATCACTACCAATCGAACCTACTGAATCACCACAGTAGGGGCTGGATCTGAATTCACCATAGTACCAAGTTCTGACTCACCACAGAACAATTGGGAAACAACCATCTTCATTCACTCATAAAAGCATTCTAGGCTGCGAGGCTCTTACATGCTTATTATATAATTTTCTGTAAACTAAAACAAAATAGAAAATAGAAAGTGCTAGAAATAAATATCTAATTTCATATAGGCGTCAAACCCCTCATATCTGGTCTTATAGAATTGGTCCATTAGGGCCATTACAATAGATAACCCAAAAATACTAGGCCCATGTCCAATATAACCTATTGGGAACTTAAAATTAATTCTAACTTAACCCATCTTGAACCGCAGGTTCAATTTGACCCAGAAAACTGAACCAAACCCAAAACAAGAAGCTCTTCTTCTTATCGGTCAGGAGTATGTAATGAAGGATTTCTCACTTATCTTATCGGTCAAGTTCCAGTGCAGAACAGGCAGGGGAAGTGCTTTAAAAATGTTTTTGAAGTTACAAGAATTGCAGAGGTGCCTTTGGATTCTGATTTGATGAAATGGCATTTTGTAATTTATGAAGCTTTTAACCATTTCCTGTGCTTATTTTAGGCTGAAATTTGATTTGGGAAATGGGTATGGGGTCCTTTTTCAAATAAATCCATCTCGTTCCATTCATATCTGCTTTGTAGCAAGAAAGCCCGACCTCGTAACAGAATGAAATGTCAGTAAATAGTTGTTACATTCATATTTTTGCCAGTAATGAATTGAGAAAAGAAACTAGCCTGGTCCGCACACCACTCCAGGTTTGTATCAAAACAATGTATGCTTTGTCTTGCATTTCTCCTGAGCCTTTTTTACAATCTCTTAGTGATTTGTGGGTGCCCTCTTTTTGCTATCTGATTTCATAATGTGTTTTTCTTGTTGTAGACTGTGGATAATGATCTTGCCCTGAAAATATATATCAAGGCTCGAGCTACCCCAAAAGTTGTCGCAGCTTTTGCAGAACGAAGAGAATTTGACAAGATTCTCATCTACTCGAAGCAGGTAATGGTGCATGTTTTTTTACTTTGGGAATATATATTTGACAACACGAAACCTTTTCTAGACTTTTATTCATGTATTTGAGAATTTTGTTTATTTATGCATTCTCTTTCTAGTGCTGCTGGTACTGCTGTTTTCCGGTTTTATATCTTGGTGGTGAACACTCACCCCTTTTTTTCTGATTTAATGCAGGTTGGCTACACACCTGATTATCTCTTTCTTCTGCAAACAATTCTACGAGCAGATCCTCAGGTAAATTCATTATTATGTGGTTTAAAATCCTTAAGCGATTTCTATTGTTTTCCCATTATTCTTTTCCTTGCTGTCCAAATAGAGGACATATATGATCACATTTTCTTGTGTCTTCTAACATTAGAATTAGTTTTTAGATTCTGAAGATTTGTAGTTGATAAATTCTCCCATACTGGTTTCTGTACTTGCATTGTAGCAACTAGATTGCTTTCTTTATCTACATTAGGTAGCTGGTGTGAGTTACAGTTTTTTTTTGGGGAGAATGGTAAATGCTTTGGAAGAGGGGGGGTATAGCACCAAAGGGGGAGTTACGAACCCAATAAAGGATACGAAAGGCCATAAAAGACACCAATTAGGGCCACATGAGCTAATAGAACTTCTACAACCCGACCCGGATGCCCAAACAGAAGAAGGGCAAACTAGTCAAAACCGGGAAAAGAACCACAAACCCTAACACTCTAATCTCTACACGACAGTCCCTAGCCACCAACATGAGGGGGCACTGCCGGATATTTATATCCCCAGAGCTAATGAGTATCTTTTGGTTCTACTAGAATCTATTTTGTGAGTTGGCAAATTGTCTTTTTGGAAACTGGTTCTGAAAACTTATGCAGAATACTATAACTTGTTGACATTACATACTTATTTTTCTCTATAACTTGTTGATGTCACATACTTATGTCTTTGGCACATATTCTGAATTATCACTCAGAGCATATTTCTGGATGGCAGGGTGCTGTTAATTTTGCTTTGATGATGTCACAAATGGAGGGAGGTTGTCCTATTGACTACAACACTATAACCGATCTCTTCCTTCAGGTTCAACTACAATTTTTCTGCCTTTTAATCTTTCTCTAATGTGCTTTATTTTCAATGTTGACAAAAGGGTTTGCCCATAGGCATCTATCTATTTTAAATAAATTCGTACTTTGACATGTCGTGTGAAAATATCCCCTATGTATTTTTTCTTAACCATATATGCATTCTTGCTAGATTATTTTAGAATTAAATTTAACACCACAGCTTCTCTTGGCATTTTAACTGCAGAGGAACTTGATCCGTGAAGCAACAGCATTTCTGTTAGATGTTCTGAAGCCAAATTTACCAGAACATGGTTACCTTCAAACCAAGGTTATTGTTTCCCTTTTAAGAAAATATTATAATTTACTCATTTAATTGAACTTATCTAGTCAGCTCCATGAGATTGTCCTTGGTGCAGGTTCTGGAGATCAATCTAGTGACATTTCCAAATGTAGCTGATGCAATATTAGCTAATGGGATGTTCAGTCACTATGATCGCCCGAGAATTGCACAACTTTGTGAGAAAGCAGGTCTTTACGTGCGTGCTCTTCAGGTAAAATGATTTCTTGAAATGTGTGGACAGAAGATTGTATGTATTAAATAGATTTGACTTATTCCCTGGATTAAACATTGCCTCCTTCTTGCAGCACTATACTGAATTGCCGGATATCAAGCGTGTCATTGTGAATACACATGCCATTGAGCCACAGGTCTGTGTGATCTAAACTTGCATTTTTAACCTTTGCATGGTTGTAACCTGCCACTTAATATATGCTATGTTGCAGTCCCTCGTGGAGTTCTTTGGGACCCTATCTAAGGAATGGGCGCTGGAGTGCATGAAAGACCTTTTACTTGTGAATCTGAGAGGAAATCTGCAGATAATTGTGCAGGTAATGCTTATTTCTTTTGTTGTTTTTGCTGCTACTTTTGTTCTTGGATTAAGGCTCACTGTCATCTCTATGCAGACTGCCAAAGAATATTCTGAGCAGTTGGGGGTTGATGCATGTATAAAACTCTTTGAGCAATTCAAGTCTTATGAAGGATTATACTTCTTCTTGGGATCATATTTGAGCTCCAGGTATTTTTTGCTAGAGAAAAAAGCACCTCTTTTTTGATATAGGCAATTTTTTGATCAATCTTATGTTTTCTTGGGATGTATTACAGTGAGGATCCAGACATTCACTTCAAGTACATTGAGGCAGCTGCTAAAACTGGACAAATCAAAGAGGTTGAGCGTGTGACAAGGGAATCAAACTTCTATGACGCTGAGAAGACAAAGAACTTTCTAATGGAAGCAAAACTTCCTGATGCACGACCCCTAATTAATGTCTGTGATCGTTTTGGGTTTGTTCCGGATCTCACCCACTACCTGTACACTAACAACATGTTGAGATATATTGAAGGTTATGTTCAAAAGGTTGGAGTTTCTCAGGCACTTTTTTTCTGTTTCTTATGAATAACATAGAACATAAAGTTAATTAGGTCCAAGTTCTCTTTTGTTTATAGGTCAACCCAGGGAATGCTCCTCTAGTTGTGGGGCAGCTGCTAGATGATGAGTGCCCTGAAGATTTCATTAAAGGCCTTATTCTTTCTGTACGGTCCCTGCTTCCAGTGGAGCCTCTTGTTGAGGAATGTGAGAAGAGGTTTGGTCTCTCCTCCAGTCTCCCCCTCCCACCCTTAGTTATTCTCTGATCTTTTTCTCATGATCTGTTCTCGTGGTGCAGAAATCGCCTCCGTTTGCTCTCTCAGTTCTTGGAGCATCTTGTGAGTGAGGGAAGCCAGGATGTGCATGTTCACAACGCTTTGGGTAAAATCATCATAGACAGCAACAACAATCCGGAGCATTTCCTCACCACAAATCCATACTATGATTCGCGTGTTGTGGGTAAATATTGTGAGAAACGTGACCCCACTCTGGCAGTTGTTGCTTACCGGAGAGGGCAGTGTGATGATGAGCTCATCAATGTCACGAATAAGAACTCATTGTTCAAACTTCAGGCCAGGTTTGTACATTGTCTTCATTATTTACACATCATATGTGTGTGAGGATTCTTTTGGTGCTTGGAGGTTCTTTACCCTTTCTCTTCTTTCAGATATGTGGTGGAAAGGATGGATGCTGACCTCTGGGAGAAAGTTCTCAGCCCTGATAATGAGTATAGGAGGCAGCTAATTGATCAAGTGGTATCTACTGCCTTGCCTGAAAGCAAAAGCCCAGAGCAAGTTTCTGCAGCTGTTAAGGCTTTCATGACTGCTGATCTTCCCCACGAGTTAATTGAGCTTCTTGAGAAGATTGTGCTCCAAAACTCTGCCTTCAGTGGGAACTTCAATCTACAAAATCTGCTGATTCTCACAGCTATTAAGGCAGATCCTTCAAGAGTAATGGATTACATTAATAGGTTAGACAACTTTGATGGACCTGCTGTAGGAGAGGTGGCTGTGGAAGCACAGCTATATGAGGAAGCATTTGCTATCTTCAAGAAGTTCAATTTGAATGTCCAGGCTGTGAATGTCCTGTTGGATAACATTCAAAGCATTGAGCGAGCTGTGGAGTTTGCATTCCGGGTTGAAGAGGATGCTGTTTGGAGCCAGGTTGCGAAGGCCCAACTCAGGGAGGGTCTAGTGAGTGAGGCAATTGAGTCATTTATCCGTGCTGATGATGCCACTGAGTTCTTAGATGTCATTCGAGCTTCAGAGAATGCTGATGTGTACAGTGACTTGGTGAGGTACCTTCTGATGGTTAGGCAGAAGACGAAGGAACCCAAGGTGGACAGTGAGCTTATTTATGCATATGCTAAAATCGATAGACTGGGTGACATTGAGGAATTCATTCTCATGCCAAATGTTGCTAATCTCCAAAGTGTTGGTGACCGTTTGTATGATGAAGCCCTGTATGAGGCTGCAAAGATCATATTTGCTTTCATTTCTAACTGGGCCAAGCTGGCTTGCACACTTGTGAAGCTAAGACAGTTCCAAGGTGCAGTAGATGCAGCTCGAAAAGCAAACAGCGCCAAGACATGGAAGGAAGTTTGCTTTGCTTGTGTTGATGCTGAGGAGTTCCGCTTGGCTCAGATATGTGGGCTCAACATTATTATACAGGTGAGGTGGCCTCCTTGATGCATAAGTTCTGTTTTTCGGCTTCTGCATTTGTATTAATAGGGTTGTGCCTCCACTTGGTTTGTGTTCCTTAGAGCATTTGGGTGATTTATCTGATGTTGGCAACCTTTTGGCTTCCACATGCTGCAGGGTTCCTGTACTTATCATTCTTTGCCTAACAAAATTATTCTCTTTCTCAGAGTCTGTATTATTCTCTTTCTGAATACATGTTAACATTTTAATCTGTTGTTGTGATGTTCTAGGTGGATGATTTGGAAGAAGTCAGTGATTATTACCAGAATAGAGGATGCTTCAACGAGTTGATTAATCTTATGGAGAGTGGTCTAGGATTGGAACGTGCACATATGGGTATCTTTACTGAGTTGGGAGTTCTGTATGCTAGATACCGTCCAGAGAAGCTTATGGAACACATCAAACTGTTTTCAACGCGTCTCAACATTCCTAAGCTTATACGGGCTTGTGATGAGCAGCAGCACTGGAAGGAACTTACCTATCTGTATATCCAATATGATGAGTTTGACAATGCTGCAGCTACTATCATGAACCATTCGCCTGAAGCATGGGATCACATGCAATTTAAAGATGTTGCAGTCAAAGTTGCAAATGTGGAGCTCTACTATAAAGCTGTACATTTCTACTTGCAGGAGCATCCTGATCTTATCAATGATTTTCTCAATGTGCTTGCACTTCGTGTGGATCATACACGTGTAGTCGACATAATGCGAAAGGTATTTTCATATCATATTGATGATGATTATATTTTGTGTTAGCTTTTCCTAACGCAACTGGGATTCATTAATATAAATATTGCAGTTTTGGAAGCATTAATTCGGAATCAATTCTTAGTTATGTATTTCTTCTTCGTGGATTCCAGGCCGGCTATCTTCACATTGTCAAGCCATATATGGTTGCAGTTCAAAGCAACAATGTTTCTGCTGTGAATGAGGCTCTAAATGAGATATATGTTCAAGAGGAAGATTATGATAGGCTACGTGAATCAATTGATATGCATGACAACTTTGATCAGATAGGCCTTGCACAGAAGGTAGCTGAAGTTCTTACTTTCTTATTGGCCATCTCTCATACTATCGTTCTTATTCTTACTAGTGCCCATGAAATGTGTTAATAGATTGAGAAACATGAGCTTCTGGAGATGAGGCGCATTGCTGCTTATATTTATAAGAAAGCTGGTAGATGGAAGCAGTCAATTGCATTGTCTAAGAAGGACAAGCTTTACAAAGATGCCATGGAGACATGTTCACAATCTGGTGATCGCGAACTTTCAGAGGAGCTGCTTGTTTATTTCATTGAGCAGGTATGGGATTCTATAATCTTTCTTCTCAGGTATGATTGTATTTGTACACTGTTCTTAGAAATTAAATGTGTAGAATAGAATTATGAAGTTGACTACATCATTTTTTTACTATTGGAACCATAGTTGTCAAGGTGTCGCTAGGCATCCAGTTGCCTTGGTCATCTAGGCGGATGCCCTGGTCACCTTGTTGGTGTCGCCTTGCGTCCAGGCCACCTCCAACACCTTGGGTCACCTTGATGCCATGACAACTATGATTGAAATTGCTCCAATTGTCACCTTTTGCTAGATGAAATATTAGGACATGAAAGCTTTCTTTTGAATAGTATGCAGGCAGGCAGAACAATAATTCCCCCCCCCCTTTTGTTTAAGTGAGGCATTGGCTGCTTTTTTTTTTTTATTCTCTTTTGATTTTTCTTTTTTCCTTCCCTGACTTCACAGTTCACACTCACAGATATTGCTTATGATTTAAGTATTTAGTCCTTTATTTAATATTTCTGTCCTATTCAGCAATCTATAAGATCTTCCATCTGTGCTGATGTTCTGTTCATGAGTGTTTGTGGTTTAGATAACTCAATGTAGCAACTTTCTGTGGTATTTAATCCTCTTAGATCTGATGCCTGGCAACTAGGGTTTTTTCCTTGGACCCCAGCATTAACTCTATTATTTATGTTTCTTTGCTGGAAAATGTAATTTAGTTTATTATCTTCTTCTTGTTTCTCTTTTGTGGGAGGTTCCTTATTCTCCTCCTTCAGATTATATCAGATGCAATCTTGGCCAGTGCCAACCTAGAAGTGATTGTGTAATGGTGCCGAGGGTAAATACGCCAAAGCACTCAATTGAGGACCACTTATAATTTTAATTTTATTTTTGGTTAAGGGATTCTTAAGGTTGTTTTTTTAGAGAACAGTGGCACAATGAAGGTTCTTTGTCTTACTATCAATTCATAGAGTCTTAGCGAGTCGCACCAACCAAGAAGTGAATGCCATAAATTATGTACAGGATCAATGCATCAGAGCAGTCAATGGCAGCATTTTTTTTTTCTGCTTTACAGTCACTCTCTTTCAAATATATTCAGTCTCTTAATAAGTCTTCTTGTGTATCTTAGCATCTTACAGATCCTGGTTATTATGCTAATTTAATCTATGAAGAAAATATTAGCCCAGGTAGTAACCAGTGGATTTGGATCCTAAGTAATTTTGTACAACAATTGTGGGATGAGGAGCTAATGAGAAGTTTATAATTTAAATGGGTTCTAAAGGGGGAATCTCTTGCATCAGCTGATAATTAGAACATCTCAGAACAGTTCCCGGAGGAATATAATTTAAGGATAGGGGTGAAGTTTAGTGGAGACATCCACCATATCATGCTTAGATTGCTAGAATCAACGTTATTTAGAAATTCTCTCATGCGGCATTTACATAATTTGCATATTTTGGACATAACTATAGTTTTGTCCATTAGACTATGTGCTTGGCTGCTGCCTAAAATGTAGGGATGCAAGTCGGGTGGGCTTCAGTTGAGGAAATTGATAAATTTTCAACATAATTAAGTCCGGGTCTGGTCTAGCTTGATTTTATTTGAAGTTGCACCTGAATTTGGCCCAAGTTCTACCTCCTAAAATATGTGCATGTATAATGCTCTTAGTCAAATCTGGTGAATGGGGAAGTTGAATTTTGTCTTTGATGTAAATGCAGGGAAAGAAGGAATGCTTTGCTTCGTGCCTCTTCGTTTGTTATGATGTAATCCGGCCTGATGTTGCACTTGAACTTGCATGGATGAACAATATGATCGATTTTGCCTTCCCATATCTCTTGCAGGTGATCTTATTATCCGTCTCCACTTGCTTTTGCATTACCTAAAATATTCTACACTAAATCTTTCTCACCCTCACTTTTTTTCTCAATGAAACTCACCTTCACTTTTTGTCTCAGTTTATTCGTGAATACACGGGCAAAGTCGATGAGCTTGTCAAGGACAAAATCGAATCTCTTAATGAAGTGAAAGCTAAAGAGAAGGAAGAGAAGGATATGGTTTCTCAGCAGGTATTGCCAAGGGAACCACTTGTATTACTTTCTTCTCCACACTTGGCTAGAGGGGTAAAAGATTGTGTGGGTCCAGCTTATTTTAGGCCAGAATTGTTGTGATTGGATAGTTAGTTTTATTTGGTCTGCTTCTTTCTGCTATCCTGCTTATAAGTATCCATTAGCCACCTAGTTTCTCATAAAGTTTGTCCTAGAAGATGAATGACCAAGGTAGTAAAATAACTGGCATTTGAGTTCCTATCCCTTGGAAAGGGAGGAGAGTCTAGTTCATTACCATCAGTGGTTGTTGCATGTTAATTAATTGTTGATTCAGGGGAAGTGAATTTCTGATTTAATGTATATTTTCTTGTTGCAGAATATGTACGCTCAGCTGCTGCCTCTTGCTTTGCCTGCACCACCGATGCCTGGTATGGGAGGTGGTATGGGTGGAGGCTTTGCACCCCCGCCGCCAATGGGAGGGATGGGTATGCCTCCAATGCCACCTTTTGGGATGCCTCCAATGGGCTCGTACTGATTTTACTGGACTTAAATGTAATTAGCAACATGAGTATTATTAGCAACAGGAAGGAGAAGCTAGCAATCTCTAGGATCTCCAGTTTGCAGAAGATGGATGGATTTTTTCGGTCGGATGTGGTGGGGAGAATGTAAAAGAATTTAGTCCCGAATAAGCTTTTTTCTTTAATGTTAATTATGTCATTGGGTTGTGTTTGTATTTCATAATATTCTTTTGGTAGCACAGGCATTTTTTTTGGCTGCCGTTGAGGCTGAGATTAGCATTTTGTGTTTCGGACTGATTTTACATGGCTCTGGAGAAGTTGCCAATTGTTTCTATTGAAGTTCATGTAAGCTTGTCATCTCTCTTTTGTGGTGGTTGTGTCGGGGTTGGCGTGTGTAAAGAGTTCTTTAGACTGTTCTTTAGATGCCACTGTTAGTTAACTCTTGAGAGTTGTTTACTTGTGTATCTGAATGCTTTCCCTTTGTTTTAGGGTTTTACCTCCTAAATATTGGAGCTTTATTTCATTTCTCTGCCTCCTTGCTCAATCCTACCTTAATTCTTTTTCATTGATTAGAGAATCCAATGAAATGGCTTTGATCTGATTAGTTATCCTACCTTGGAGATTGTGTTTTCATTTACTGGTAATGGATCTGATTAGTTGTCTCTTGATTGTATTGGCTTGCACGGTAGGTGCACCTAGCATGGGTCTAGGGTCAAAAACTTTGATCTAGGCATAATCTTTTAGGTGCTTGGAGTGCTACTGGTGACCAGATCATCCCCACGAGAAGGGTGATCCTGTGGCTTGCTTGCCATGACAGAAGTGAGGATGAAGTCCTTTTGAATGGGCACTGTCGATTTACTAGTCCATTTTCTGTGTCTCTTCAAATTGGAGGTTAAATCTAAATCTATGGATTTTTACGATCTAGCGATGGAAGACCTTGCCGATGTGGAAGTCAACATGATCTATATCTTGAATTGTATGAAAAAGAAAATAAGATGTACTTGTTCACTTGCAAAAGGAAAGAAAATAGATCAACTAGACATAAACGTGCTACATAAGAAATCGTGAGAAGTGATCACTCCAAACGAGATCCCACCTCTTCAGTAGGGGGTGTCAAACGGTTGGGTTGGTTTCCATTAAGGTGTTTTGGTTTTTGATTGGTTTTGGTTTTGATCCAATTTGATTTTGGTTTATTTTGATTTTTTAATATCGGGTTGATATTGATTTAAATTGATTTGTTTTGGATTTGAATCATAATGAAACCTTCTAGTTTAGATGAGATTTGATAAAAATATTTTAAATTTATAAAAAAATCATGATTTATTGTTGTAAGGAAAAGATAATTAATAGTGAAACCAATGGATAATTAATTACTAAGAATATATCACAAAATGAGCTTTACTATCGAATCATTCGCTCTACCGAAAAAATACTTATCAAATCATTCATTTAACTATACAACTAATTTTGAATAATGAACGAGGAGATCAATGAAGTATTATTACAATTTACAAATCAATTTTTCTATTTATAATTTCATATTCATTGATTTGTAACTATTCCCTTTGCAACAAAAAATACTCAGTAAATTATAAAAAATGAATACTCAAAGAACTTTTATTTATTAGGTTGTGTTTGGTTGGATAAGAAAAAAAAATCTTGAATAGTACGAAAAAGGAAATAAGATGTTTAGTTGCCAAAAGAAAAGAAACCAAATCAACTAAACAAAAACGTTCCCTCAACTCATCACCGTTCGAGTCAGCTGATTGTGGGTTTAAGTCTTGACATACCCATTATCGCCCATTGATCCTGCAGAAGCAGGGCTTGTCCCAGGGGCTATGATCATTATTATGACGCACCTTTTTTTTGTTACCAAAAAAAAAAAACCAAAAACGTCTTATAGATTACCAATCAAGTGGATATTTGCAAATCCCTCATCTCATTGGGGGCGGAAAACAAATCAGCATCTTGATGTGATATAGCCCTTTCTATTTTAGTTGTGAAAGATCAGCGAGGTCGAGCCGAACCGTCCAATGATGTGTCCCAACCAAACACAGCCTCGGCTAGATCTAGATCGGCCGGTCACCGAGTGAGTGGAGTTCCGAGTTCCAAAACTGTGTGAAAATTATTATTATTATTATTTTTTTTTTTTGGCAAACAGGGAAGCAAACTAATAAGAAAGTGAAAGAGAAACTCAATGAAGACGATCGTGGAAATATATCTGATCCAAATTCAAGATTTTCTGACCCTCCTTGTATTCTATGAAGAAATATTTGAGCAAGTTGATGGCTTTCGGGGTTGCTGTGTTGTGTTGGCTATTGTTTTATGTCCTTGCTCTGGGATTTCTTTTGCCTTTTGTGATCAATGGGAGAAAGAACAGAAAAAGAGCCGTGGGTTTTTTCCACCCATACACAAACGATGGTGGAGGTGGAGAGCGGGTTCTATGGTGTGCAGTAAAAGCCATCCAAGAGGAGTATCCTAATCTTGACTGTGTCATCTATACCGGAGATTCTGATGCTTCTCCGGAAAGCTTGATGGACCGAGCGACCAATCGATTTGGGGTCAAACTTCTTTTCCCACCTCAGGTAGCCCTGGCAAGATCGTAGATGTCTTTCGTTTCACTTTATTGAAATTTATGGTTTCAAATGTCAACCCTTTCTGATCAGAAGACGCCTCATATTGTTTTGTCTAGCTTAATTTATGATCATGTGTACGAAGGTGAAAATTCAGCTAAATTTCGTTTGGTCTACTGTTATAGGTGAGATACTAATAGTTCACATTCTCTGTCAATTGGGTTTTTAGAAGTAAAACTTAATAGGTTCCTAATAATCCAGCTACCAACTTTGCCTTTCTTTCACCCCCACCCCACCCAAAAAAAAAGGGGGGGTAGAGAGAAGAGAGGCCTTAATGATAAAATCTGTAATCAATGCTCATAATGAGATCTATACATTGTAGTGAAAAAATTGGAGTTAGTATTTCTGCAAAAATTTAAGAAATAAAAATTAATGTTATCATAGAAAGGAGGAGAAATGTGAGTGAATATTTGTGGCTCTTGATTCTCTTTGTATTAGATCTCTTTGGTAATTGTGCAGAAAACCCTAATTTTAAATGACAATCGAACTTAAAAATATCAAATTTGGGATTCGGCCCAAGCTAGGGATTCATATCATGAATAGCCATCTTGGAGAAAATAAAGGTAGATCAACTAAAACCAAGAATGATATTGAATAAGCAAAAGATAGGTAGAAGTTAATTTTACAAACCATTGTCTCTTTTCCTTTCCCCCTCCTTTTTCGGCTGGCCTGACAGTTCAGCAAAGGGGGAGTTAGAAGAATTTGAGAGAAAAGTGAAGATTTTGATATTTTGGAGCTGATAGAATGTTAAAGAGATGATTTAGATTATACATATTTGTGGTTAAAGGGATGAAGTTTGATTGTTAAATTGTAGATTGAGGGGAGGATTTCCTCCAAAAATCTCAAAACCTAGCAAGAAGTATCGCTCAAACTGTTAGATATTATGTTTATAGCAGACTCCACTATGCCTTAACCTCAAATTAGTTGGTTATAGCAGAAGCCTGCAAAATTTGGTACTGCTTTTATCTATAACAAAAAAATGTACTGTTTCCTATGGATTTATCACATCTTTGCCATGCCTGATTACTCACCCTTGTACAACACCACAATCTTCTTCACCTTATCGTCATTCTTGTTCTTAGGTGAGTCATTACCCGGTTGGAATAAAGCCAATAAATCTTCCTCATAAAGGAATTGTGGTTATTTTCCACACATCCTCATGTCTATATAAGCATTTCTTGTTCCCTACTAAAAGAATGGCAGCTGTGGCAATGCAGGAGAATTGAGAAACCAGATGTATGGGCCCTAAAGGTTGGTTTTCAAATCTGTAAGACAACAGTAACAGAGAAGTGAAAATAGAATAGGATTTAATTAGTCAGTCTGAGATATATGTGCATAATCCTTTATTTGATTTCAGAGGTAGAGAATGAAATTAGAAACTAAAGCAAATGTTGTTAATAAAGCTTGCTGGACAGTTGGGGTATTTCATAAGTGTTCAACTTTTTTTGTATTCCTAGTTCTGCAAATCAGGGTTTTCCATGGTTAGGTAGAGATGATGATAAATAAAGAGAATTGAGTTGGAACAATCCTTCCTATGTTCATGACTTCATGTAGATGCTCTTCATAATGAAACCCATTTTTAGGACTGTTCTGCGTATTATAAGCTTCAGGTTTATTTAGATCCTTATGATTAGAAATCAGAGTTTATCATATGTTTAAACAATAATTTTAGAGATTGTCATTAGAGGTAGTATTTTATCATCGCTAGATGTTTTTAGGTATTTATTTTATAACTAGGAATTTGGTACGCCTAACTTTTTGCTTTTTAGTTGTCTGACTTGTAAAAGGTAGGTTTCCTGAAAATGTGGTATGATTTTAAGAAAGAAAGTAATGTGGAGCTTTAAAATTCTAGTGATTGAGAAATGGTATTCTAGCTGTGAAAAATGTGCACCTCAAAAGGGGGTTGGGGGAAGGGGAGCAGTTCATACTTTTATATGGTAGGCAAAAAGGTTTTCTGGGACTAATGTTTACAGAATGGTTTCCAATATCTTCAACTATTTCTGCCACATGAAGTAATGAATTGATCATTTATAAACTGTTGGATATAGATGTCGAATCCTCAAGATTTGCTATATATCAAATTTAGTGGCCCATCACACCCGTGCAGCCCACCATGTAAAGGACTTTACCCTTCTTGCTTCAACGTTTGTACGACAACAAAAAAACTCAGCCTTATCCCAACTAATTGGGGTCAGCTGCATGGATCCAAGCAAAGTTAAATATTAAAAATAATAGTGAAAAAAAGAACACACAAAAACAATAACAACTCAGCAATATCCCCCCTAAATAAGGTCTGCTACTGGATCCTTGCCTTCCATACAGCTCTATGTTGAGGTCATACTTAAGTCAATACCTAAACTATGCCCGTCTTTCCTCACTATTTCTCCTAGGGTCATTTAGGCCTGCCCCTAGCTCTTTTTAGTTCTCTCAATTTGAACCAGATAACTACTCTGTACTGGTGCATCTCAAGTCCTCCGTTGAACATGGCTATGCCACCTCAAATAGCTTTCTTGGAGCTTATCATGTATCGGGACAACTCCCAAAACAGTTCTAATATGGTTATTACTCTATCTTTCTTAGTTTTGCCACACATCCATCTCAACATCCTCATCTTTGGCTACACTTAATTTGTCTATATGACGTTTCTTAATTGCCCAACATTCCGCCATTATAGCTTGTCGTTAACTGTCCTATAGAATTTTCCTTTAAACTTTAAAGGAATATGTTGATCACACAGACCACTCTAGAAGCACCTCTCCATTTCATTGATTCCACTTTAATTCTATGTGACACATCATCCTCTATATCATCTTTTTATTTATTTACATGCATGATTAACTCTATAGGGACTCTATCATATGCTTTTTCTAAATCGATAAAGACCATATGGAGATCTTTCTTGCAAACTCTAAATCTTTTCAGAAGCCTCTTAAGTAAGTAAATAACTTCTGTCGTGGATTTACCTGGCAGGAAACCAAATTGATTCTCTGAGATAGTAGTTTCTCTTCTTAGGTGGGCTTCAAAACCTTGTCCCAAAATTTCATAGTATGACTCATTAGCTCTGTGCCTCTATAGTTATTGCAACACTAAATATCACAGTTATGCTTGTAGATTGGTACTACAATGCTTTTCCTTCATTCATCTGGCATTTCCTTATGCTCACAATCTTTTTAAACAATTTGGTTTGCCAGAATACACCACATAATCCTAAGCTCTTCCACACTTCTATTGGGACCTCATCTAGGCTTGGTGTTTTGTCTACCTTCATTTTTCTTAAGGATTCTTTAACTTTAGGCACCCAAACCTTTCATATATATTTATAGCATGTGGTGTCTTGATGAGTAATGCAATCTTCTTGGCCACTCTTATTTGAATTGTCTTTATTTAGTAGGCCGTACAATACTCTTCATAATGTCCTCATCCCTTACTAGCACTCTACCATCATCACTTTTAATACATCTTACATGGTTGAAATCTCTATTCTTCCTATCCCTCATTTTAGCTATCTTATAGATAACTTTTTCTCATTCCTTTGTGCTCAGATGGTTATAGAAATCTTTATACTTCTTTTCCATGCTTTCCCACAGTCTTCTTAGCTTCATTTCTCACAGACTGATACCTTTTTAGATCTTCTACATCTTTAGTCATTTGCCAAGTCTTAAGGCTAGCTTTCTAGTTTTAATGGCTGCTTAAACATCATCATCCCACCACCAAGTCTCCCTAGTGGGATGACCTTTTCCTTTCGATTCACCACCAAATCTTCAACATTCGTAATTCTTGAAAAAAGAAATTGAGGAAAAATCATTCTGACATGAGTTGGATTGGACCACAAATCAACATATGACTTAATTATACATGGACAGCATGTCCAAAAAGTTTGAACTGTAACCAAAAATCCCCATGGTAGATATAGTGGAATAGATTTTTTCATTGTTTGTGCTGGAAACCCACCCTCGTATTCTTAGGAGTATTGGCATGGCTTAAAGTATGTTTCAGTCTTTGTTATTTGGGTTGCTATACTCATTAATCACTTGCACAAATTGTTTGTTACTGCTTAGCCCAAATATGATTCTATTCTGTTTTCTTCTTTTAATCTTTTACCATCTCACTTTATCTATATGCAATTGCTAATGGTCAGGTGGTGCATTTGCATAGGAGGAAGTGGATTGAGGAAGGTACCTACCCGCACTTCACCATGATTGGGCAAAGTTTTGGTTCAATTTATCTATCATGGGAGGCTCTGAGTAAATTTACGCCTATGTTTTACTTGGACACTTGTGGATACGCATTTACATATCCACTTGCCCGGATGTTTGGGTGCAAAGTTGTTAGCTATACGCATTACCCGACAATCAGCTCAGACATGGTTTCTCGTGTACGGGAACGGAGTTCAATGTATAATAACAATTCTTTGATTGCACAGAGGTATTGCTACTTCACAATATGAGTCATTTTCTCTCATTTGATGCTTTTTCTGTGAGTAGTTTAGAGGTTTCTGAGTCAAGGTGGTAAAATGGGTTGAAAACTAGTGGCTTCTATGTTTATGGGTTCCAGCATTCTTATTTTTGACCAGTTACTTCAATTTTTAGCATGGTCTATCTCCCGTGGGCAACAGGGGTACAAGTATTATATTTTGAAAGAGTTTTCATGGTATCTGCAATGATTCTATAGATATTTATGGTTATTTATGGTTTTACCAGTGGCAAGTTGCTGGTACAATTTTGCATGTAATTCATTCAGTACAGCTATTTGTGTCAAGTTCCTGAATAGATGATTGTATCTTGGATAAATACGTGCTTCACTATGTCTGTTTCATTCTGATGTTGCTTCTAAAGAGTTCTTCTCTTGTGACAGCATTTGGCTTTCTCGATGCAAGGTCATCTATTACACATTTTTCAGCTGCATGTACGGGATTGTGGGTTCGCATGCACAACTTGCAATGGTCAACTCGTCGTGGACACTATCACATATAGAGAAACTGTGGAGAATTTCTAACCATATTAAGAGAGTTTACCCTCCATGTGATACTTCAGGTCTTCAGGTTTGTTTAGGTTAATTTCTTTTGTTCAGAAAATGTCATGGCCCTTGTTATCATATTTCACTCTGGAATTAATACATCAGTTGGAAAATTTTCAAATTTCATAGATATTTCTGTCTGCTGAAGTAGTTCTTTCCTTATTCCCTGTTAAAATCGAAGTTAAAAAGTTCTTCTGAAAGAGATTTTTGTCTTTCTTAGTGGTAATCTTGAACTCACAAATAATTCAAGAGGATGGTTGATAGGAGAAGTGATGGCCCTTTTTGTTTCCCTTCCATTCCAATGTAAGGAGCCTCTTTTGCAGAAATTTTGTTTTCACCACTGGAATCTGTATTCCCATTTGTTGGAAGCCTCTTGATACAGGAGCATCCTCCAAGGTTCTCCACATGTGTTTCCACATAAGGCCTTTGCCAGCAGCCAAACAGATACCATCCAGCAAAGAAGGGGGAAAGACGTGCAAGCTTAGGCATTATTAGTTATTAGAGTCATTATTTTATTATTTGTCATCGGAATAGCCTGGGTTGGATCTTAAGTTATGGGCTAATTTCTCTATCATTGGGCTTCTCTAATTCTGACCCCATCTAGTTGAGAAAAGGCATGGTTTGAGTTGAGTTTAGTTGAGTAGACTGGGGCTTTAGGTTGTTTTTACCTTGGTAATGAGACCCTTCTGCGGATCCGTGTTGATGATCTTGGTTTTTCATTTTAATGTGTTAGTAAAACGTAGCAGAATGGGTTCCCTCAGGGTAGTGCTTTTTAAGGTTGTGTTTGGTATGGATGTCCAATTCTTAGGAATGCAATCCCATTCATATAATGTGGGATCATGTTCAACATGTAATAGGAAATGCAGCATTTCCCAATTTGTAGGGAATGCAGGCAAGCCTATAGTGGCTTGCAGCCAACCTGGCTTATTTTTCCCTTATCAGCCTTAAACAAATACGTTGACCATTGGTTTCAGCTTCAGCTAGTGGGATTTTATTTTTTTGGTGTGGTCAGGAAACCCAAGGGTTGTGCTAGATTGAAATAATTTCTTTTTCCCAGTGGAAAACAGTTTACCATTAATGTCATTACATTCGGATTTTTTTTTTCTGCACCTTTTTCTTAGCTTATCATAGCAGATTCCATGCACACACAAACCACTGAGTGGCTGTTGAGAGAAGTGGATGGTAACCAAAGTGGTGCCAGTGAAAAAGGGGAAAATGTCTCTTGTTGGGGCCAATGGGGTCTTATTTTTTCATCATGAATTGACTAAAGTTCTCTTTTTCGGGGGCCAACATCAAAGGTGAAGAGACATTGTGGGAGTTGAGGATCTGCTCTCTCTCTCTTTACCAGAAATGATGAACAGTGGAGTTCTCTTTTTCATCACAAAATGACAAAATGCCCAGAATTTTAAATATGTTGGTTTAAGATTTTTATTGCATTCTTGGAAAGAACAAGATCTTGTTCTGAGCCTGGGCTGAGAGCGGGTTACTGCACTTTTCTGGAATAAGCCTGGTTCGCATTCCAGGTCTCATTCTCTGGAACAAGACTGTATATCAAACACATTCTTGGAATAGACGTAATCTTTTGATGATTTTGGTTGCTCCTCTAGTTTCTGTATAGATGGGTCTCTGGGCCTGTGTCCAGCTCTGCAACCTATTTGCTCTTTATCTAAATTTTACATTATATCCTTTTATCATTCTATTCTCCTCTTTAACTTTCAAGGTAAATTTAAATACTTTTCATGGTCTGTGGTTTATATACAGGTGCTTCCACTGGAAAGGCCTATTGATATCCCAAAAATCATATCTGTAGCCCAATTTCGTCCAGAGAAGGTAGGCACTATTACTAAATGTCACAAGACTTTGTGAATATTTCTTTCACAAGTTTACACTCCTTTGCCACATGGCAAACACAGATGGGTGTAATAGAGGACTTCACAAGCATCTCACTGATCATGTTTCAGCCTGAGACAGGCATGGAAAGTTGTTAAAAAGTGAGTTTAAAGTTTCAGAAAGGCACTTCCCATTCTTTTTTTTGAGCTGCAACTTAACTGGTGAGATTGGTCTTAATTTTCTTGGACCCACCCATTTTGCCATGTGGCAAGCTGTGACAGAAGACAAAGTTCACATTGTGACATTTGACTAGCTCCTTCTACGTAGTCTTGATAAGTATTAGACTTCTAGTTTTCTTTAGTCCCATTGAACTTGGTTTTTGATATCCCAGGCTCACACTCTGCAACTTGAGGCATTCTCTCTTGCCATCAGGAAACTGGATGCAGATTCACCCAGACCAAAGCTCCAATTTGTGGGTAGCTGCAGGAATGAGGCAGATGAAGAAAGATTACAAAAACTTAAAGACAAAGCTATTGAATTGAAGGTGGAGAAGGATGTGGAATTCCACAAGAATTTGATGTATAGGTTTGTTTTCCATCACTTTCTTTTAACATCTATTTAAAGTGAGTTTATAGTTGCATGCATCAGACGTTCAGGATGGATGGTGAACTTCTATACCTGGGAGTGATGAACAAATGAATATACACTTAAGAAATTAGGTTTGACTTCAGCTGCAGGTCAAATATTCGCACCCACCAAAAAATACTTCAACTGGCCACTTGATGGCTTTGAAGTTGGAAGGGATAATCAATACTGGAATCCCACCGGAATTCATCAGCATAAGTATACTCCATAATTATCCGAACTGTAAAAGAATGTTGAACTTTCTAAGCGCAAAAGGTTTGCAATAGATCTTAAATTGGACATGTTCTGTTAAATGTCAATAAAGAACAGTGTAATTTGAGAGAATCAGAACTAATAAAACAGAACCAAAGAGAGTAAGAGCACAGATAGGAGAGGGAGAGGAGAGAACTAAGCCAACGATAGACTATCGTGAATGAGCTCTGTAGTTGGATATGCTTTTCTTGTAAACAAAAAAGGATAAGTACAATCACAATCTGAAAAGGAAATCTAAGCAGAATAGGAAACTTCCTAACAAAACTAACCTTCTTACGTGCTAATCAAAGCCTATCTCATGATAGTGACACTCCCCCTATCGTAAGGCAATACTAATCACCCATGCCAACAGACATTATACTAGCATCCAAACGTATCCATATGCATCTCCTTTTTTTTTTTTTGGGGGGGGGGGGTGAGAGGTGACGTATACGTATATGAAATATTACTCTTCGGGATTCTCTTTGTTCCGGTAATTACCTTACTGAAATAATTTTTCAGAAGTCATTACAATTAGCAATGAATTCAGAAGCTATACTTTATCTATTTCATTTTTGCTATCAACAGGGACTTGGTAAGACTTCTAGGAGGTGCCATTGCAGGAATCCATTCTATGACCGATGAGCACTTTGGCATATGTGTTGTAGAGTACATGGCTGCAGGTGCAATCCCAATAGGTGGGTGTTTATGTGGATTCTTCTGTTAAATCAGCTTCCTTATTCACTCATTGTGTTTTATTTTGCTAAGGAACAATTTAAGAATCATTTTCTACGTCGACAATGTTGTATTGATTCTCTTCCCCCCCTCCCCCCCTCTTCTCTCTGCAGCTCATAATTCAGCAGGGCCAAAAATGGACATCGTTTTAGAGGAAGATGGGAAACAGACAGGATTCCTTGCCCTCAATGCAGAAGAGTATGCAGATGCTATACTACAGCTTCTGAGGATGCCAGAAGCTGAAAGACTTGAGATGGCAGCTGCCACAAGGAAGCGTGCAGCCAGGTTTTCTGAGAAAAGATTTTATGAAGATTTCAAGGCTGCAATCCACCCAATTTTCTCTCAAACATTGAGATAGAGGTGGAAATTTCCGTATAACTATTTTCAAATAAGAGGAGGTCGAAAGTATGCTGTGATTAGTTGATCGCAACTGATCATGCCTGTTGTACAGTTCTTGAAAATTTTGTTCAGAGTTTACTTATGGCTGGAGGCATTGGCATTGGCATTGCATTGGCATTTCTTTGAAGAGATATAATTTTGGAATGAATTTAATTTATTATGTATGTGTAGACCGCAATTTGCGTGTTATGACTAGGTATCAACGGCAAGGTCTTTTCTTAGATGGCCTATCCGTTGAGTAGTAGTTTTTTTTTTTTTTTTTTTTTTTGGGTAATAGGCCTATCCATTAGTTGTGTCATATGAAAGGTTGATGTGGTAATTCCAATATCATTGCATCATCAAGATTCTGTTCTCCCTAAATGAGAAATAAGAAAGGGGGGTGGGGGTTCTCTCAACAAGTGGCATAGGAGAACACACTAATAAGGTTCAATAAACAATATCTCTAAAGATAAAAATCCAAAAAGTAAATAAAAAAAGAAAACAAATCTATTATATGCGAAAGAACATTGTTAGTTTGGCGCAAGAAACTCCATATGTGCAGGCCAATAAGTGCACAAGCGGGAGCATTTTTAGCTCACACAAGGGTGAGGGTAGTGTAATCATTTCATGTCTGTTGTGTCTAGGCATTTATTGTGTCATACTGACAAGGTTCTTTTTCCCTCTATTATAATATAAGAATCGTTTTTCCCCATCTTGAAATATCAACATGTATCCTTCAACAACCGAATGGAAAGATCTTTGATCAATTAAGGTTATAGCTTACACTTACCTAAGGTAAACTTGGCATTGGACCTCATAGCAACAACGCCCATTTTTCTTGCCCATGGTATAAGTCCTTGATGACAGCTGCGCTAGCAGGTACTACGAGCCCTTTATCACACACATCTAACCATAGCTCACATTGTTCATCGGTTCGGTCAAAAAACTTTTATTTGTTGAAGTAGAGTATAGTGCAATTTAGCCACCAAACGAGAAACGTCTCTTCTTTTGTTTCAGTTTATTCACTAATCTGAAACAAAACCATTGTTTTCTTAGGGGGTGACAACGTTCTTGAATTCAATTTATCCGAACCGAATACATAGTAGGGCAACAAAGTCATTTCATATGAATAGAGAAAAGATAGACAGCTTGTATGATGAGCCTTTTCCCAATCACTAATTTGTGAAATCCTATAGAAATTATTACCATTATAAGATCCCTTAAAAAATATCCTCACTTATTTTTTGTACCGCATCCTATTAAATATTTAATTCATTAATTGATTGTTCACCAAATAGTAGGTTTTCTTTTCGATGGACAACAAATAAGTTAAGGGGAAATAATGCTACCCTACATAGTGTTGCGTACATTCAGACTTCGCACATGAGGAAGTAGAATCAGGCTATCAAAAGATGGGATACACAACACTATTAAAATAGGGGCAGCCAGTTCAACCCCTGATTAGGTGGGCCTAAGCAGAGCCCAGCCGCCCAACCCAACATCAAAAGCTCATTCAAGTTGGCCTGGGCTTAGCATTGAATGTTAAAACCCAATCAGATCCAATATATAATGGGTAATTTAAAACGCCACCCCCTAAAGAGTGCCACTATTATAAGAACACCCCCTCTATTTCACCAAATTAGACTCAGACCCCCCTACTGTCAGTCATCGTTAAGGAATATACCTTATATGCTGATGTCAACTACTATATTTTATTTTAAATACCAAAATGCCCTTACTAAATGTGAAGTAACTAAAATACCCATGTAACACGTCTCATCCCAAATCGACCAAATCGAGACTTAATTTACATTTCTCCCAAATTTATCACCGGCAATCGTTCAAAGCACCGAAGATCACGGTGGCAGTGGCATCGGTGACGGACGGCAACAACCAGCAGCGAATCTCAACCGTAACCCCTTGCGTTTCTTCCCTGTAGGTGAAACCCCTCATCATGCTCTCATTCCCAGTCTATGCCGTGGCCGAAATCATAGAAGAAGAGCAGGATTCAATCTCGTCGGAAAGTTTTCTGTCTCCGACGGTGCAAGATTTATTAACAGTGGCAAGTTCTTTGTCACCGACAATGAAAAATTTTATAATGTCGTCAAGTTCACCAGTATCGATAATGTAGGATTTAACAACACCGGCAAGTTTCCAAGCTCCAGTGAACGTGAGTTCAATATTCATAAAAGCACGGGAAACACCATGCTCATCGCAGGCACAAGAAATGGCAGGGGAAGAAAGTAAGGAACGAGGACTCAGATTGGGGCGTCAGTAATTCTTCCTTATTATACGCCTCTGTTTGATGTTTGATCTTACGCCGGTGACTTTCAGTTTCATTTCGAACCAATTGATTCAATTTTCGGTTAAAGATCCATTTTTCTTTTCCTATACTTGCGGTATATCCATGTTTGTGAATTTAAAGAGGTAAAATTTCAACTAATTCAATACAATTCAGATATTGAATAGGTTATTTCGCTCAAAATCAAGAGTGGCTTTAAAGTGGTAAAATTTCGACTACTTCAAAACTTTATCACAAAAAGCATAGTTCACCAATTTTTATTTTGGTGCTTTCTCTAGATTATGTTGGCAATATCGAAGTCGTGTCGCCATTCGGTGGTAAAGTTGAGATGAGCATGGCCATGTGTGATGCCAAGACGCTTTATGAAGCAATGGAGAGTGGTGAATCCCTTGATTAGAAGACTATGATATCCCTTCCAAGCCATCGGAAAAGACTTTTCAGTTATTAAATGCATCCAATATCCTGTCAAGCACTTCGTAAAGCAACTACGAAGAACATTGCAGAATGGTGATCCAAAGAGGTTCGTATTCAAATAGTCATTAAGCATATCCTGGAGTGGAATTACTACCAAGGGGAAGGTGGTGGGGTTGGCGGTGACAGTGGTGGTGGAGGTGCAGTGGTTTTGCCGATGGCAAGCCAACATTGGTGAGTATAGGTAGGGGTAAAGAGGACTTGGGTAGTGAATAGGGTATAACGGTCATTTTAACTCTTCATTTAACAGTGATTGACAGTAGGGGGTCTGAGTCTAATTTGGTGAAACAGAGAGGATGGTCTTATAATTGTGACATTCTCCAGGGGGTGACGCTGTAAATTACCCATATATAATTTACATATTATCAAGGGAAATTGTTACAACAAGATTAGCTTAACCCTAACAACAGCATTATTAGCATTAATCTACAATCTTAAGTCCTAATTCCAAACTGCCCTAATTACATTTACAGCACAAGATTTCTTACGGGTATGGTGGTGGTTTCGACCCGGTAATAGAAGATTGCCATTCGTAACGTTACTAATGCTGCTCTATAAATCACAACATGTTGCCCTAGAAGTAGAAGCAATCCGCTATCATCCAGACCTGGAGAAAGCTTCGCTTCTCTTCACTGTCGCCACTTACTAAAACCCTTTTCCTCTTTACATTTCCATCTACTTATCGATCGCCTAAAGTGTTAGCAGAATCTCTGTAGGTTTGATCTTGTAACTTGTGTTAATTTCCATTTGGAGTACCTTAGCTCTTTCCTGTTCCGTTACTGATCTAGTGGAATTTTATAGTTTTTGATTCATTTCGATTTATTTGACGCAGTCAGAGGAGATTTAGTGCTTAGTTAAGATGTCTGACGAAGAAACGAAGGAGGAGAAGGAGCTAGATCTCAGTTCTCCTGAAGTTGTTACCAAATATAAGAGTGCTGCTGAGATCGTCAATAGTTAGCATCTCTCTCTATCTTCTTTGTTAACTTGATGTTTTAGGTTTTGTGATTGATAGATTTAGAAGTAACGACTATTAGATAATTTGTGTAGCATGTTATTAAATTTTTTATCTCTAATCAGTTATTATTTTCATCTTTTTTAATTGGTGCATCGTTCATTGGATTTAGTGCTTGACGAATTTTAGAAATGTAAAACTTGCAGAGGCGTTGCAGTTAGTATTGTCGGAATGCAAACCAAACGTTAAGGTCGTAGATGTATGTGAGAAGGGCGACGCCTTTATCAGAGAGTAAGATTTCTAATCTAACCCCTTTTCGTTGCCTGTTCATGGTTAAGTTTGTATTTTTTCATAGTTGTATTGTTTATTGTTACTTGTGGTTATACTGAAGAGGTTCAATGATACTGAGCGGTTGACGGTGCCCATACAGGCAATCCGGAAATATGTACAAGAACGTGAAGAAGAAGATCGAGAGGGGTGTTGCCTTCCCGACATGCATCTCCATTAACAACACAGTTTGTCATTTCTCCCCTCTCGCCAGTGATGAGACGGTTCTGCAAGAAGGTGATATGTTGAAGATGTAAGTTTTTTTCCGCATTCTGTTGTATGTTAGCGTTGTCTAATTTATTGAGAATGGAAAGTAGATGAAGCATTTTTTGGTTTATTGCAGTGATATGGGATGTCACATAGATGGGTTTATTGCTATAGTTGCTCACACTCATGTCCTACAAGAAGGGCCAGTGACTGGGAGGGCAGGGGATGTCATTGCAGCTGCCAATACTGCTGCTGAAGTTGCTCTACGGCTTGTGAGACCAGGAAAAAACGTAAGAACTGATTCATGTTTGGAGAGCAAGTTTAGTTTTATTTGTTTATTTATCCATTTATTCTTTGCCCCAGGTGCTTTATTGGGTTAAATATTTTCTTAATGATAAGAATGTTCTGTTTGCACCTTATAGATATGCCAGTAACCCACTAGAGCTTCATAATCTGAGCTTTAATATGAAATGAAAAAAAAATTGGCTGGTTATCTATGAAATAGCATTAAAGGAGCTTTAACCTAATAAATAGGTTAACTGCATATTTTCTCTGTTTTGCTTAGGTTGTTTAACTGTGTGTTGTCTCTGTGTTGTTATCTCTGCTGTTTCAGAATTTTCCCCTGCCTTGCTAATGATGTGACATTGGGCTTTGAACCCTTAAGTACCCTTCACAGCTGTCGGTTTTAGGAATATATATTGGTTATTGTTTTCTGTTCTTGATTCAATGCCTGTGTAGAGCTTTTTCATGGTTTCCCTTGTAGAGGAATAATCAAGCTACTCTCTTCCATTGCCATGGCATAAAGTGGTTTAAGAAGTATAGTTTCTCAGTGAAAACTAGTTTTTATCACGACATTGTTGTGCTTGATTTTGTGGATTTACGTGAGTCTCATGACAAGTTAATATCAATCTTTTTGGTTCTGTTAATCTCAACATTTTTGGTTTCTTTGTTCATCAGTTCGCAATGTCTTTCACAATTTGCAGAACATCATTGATGATAACAATTAATGAGAGCTGAACAGATTATTGGATGGCTCTTTAATGAATACAAATTGCCACTGGGCGGCTTAATTATCAAATTTGCTGTAAATCCAATAATTTCATTTTGTTCATTTCAGATTAGAAAATGACTGATTTGGTCGAGCAAAGTTGGGGACCTCAGTAATTACAGGGGCATCTTGTCCTCTGCCTTTTACTCTCTAGCTTTTATATTATAGGATTTTTTAAGGACATGATTTGTCTAAGTGACGAAAACTGATTAAAAGCTATGGGAGCAAGCTCTAAAGCATGCCCCAAATGAGGCTCTAGTCATAGTTACACCGATAGGCTGTCATGTTCCTTTGTCATTTTTTGTTTCGATTTTTTTTTCTTCTTCTAGTTCTCATCTTCAAGGTGCCATTTCTCCTTTATTTTTTGTATTGTCCTTCTTCTCATCATCTTTCTCTAATACACTGAATATCAATCTCATTAATTGGAGATATTGTTTCTAGCCTTCAAATCTGACTTCTGAATTCTGTCCGCATCGTAGTTAACGCTATTTCTGAAATTGGATCATCAATATCTACCTTATTTTTCTCAGTTCTTGAAGTTGTCTTGAAATATAAGCAGCCTAGAAATCATCTATCAGATCTGCTCAGATTTTCAATTTTTTAGTTCAATTGATAGGCCTGACGAAGCTGTTTGCTAGACCAGAACTTACTATTCTGACCTAAGATATCTGAATTCTCTCCCGTCATTCTTTTAATATGTCAAAATATGTGTCTATCAATTCTAAATAGATCCTGGTTATAATTGTATTTCTTGCTTCTAGATATATTCCAGAACCTGAAACTACTTCAGGGAAGTTTAAGTTAATTTTACAGTTTTCCTTTTTCTTTCCTAATCCACTCCCCCCCAGAAAATTAAAGAGAGTTTAGGCACTGTTTTGTCCAGTTAGGAAATGCATGTTTCAGACATGCTTCTTTCCACGAGTCAGGTTATCATTCTCTCCCCCGCCCTCCTGGCCCCCCAAGAAAATAAAAATTAGGCTTACAGTTTAATTTTTTTTTTTTTTTTGCTGTTAAAAAGTGATTTGTGTCCATTTATGGTCCTTTCCATGGTAGTTGTACAATTTACTAAGGGCATTTAGTTTTAATTGTTGAGTTGCACCATTGTTTTAAATTATTCATGTTAGGGTCGAGTCTTGGTAGGTGATATATAGAATAGAAAAATGGAAGGTGTTTTTAGTTGTGTTGTGTCTTGCTTGCAATTTAATCTGATGTGGTACCACTGGTATGATTTTGTTGTTTATACATCTTAGTTTTTACATATGCACTAATTTCTCAGATTTGTCACTTGTTTTTCTTTGCACTGACCACACATACAATTTGACAAAAATTTATATATTTCCGGTTTTTTCTTTTCTCAAACTGAGAGGATTTGCCAGCATTATCATATGTGATTGATGGCCCTTATGATGAGTACTTGTTCTAAGCCATGGGTCACACCCAAGTGAAGCTTTTGTCATAGTTACTCTGATTGGGGAATGGCTCTTTCAATTTTTATTTTTTATTTTTAATTAGTGATGGTTTTCATCTATGTTCTAGTTTTGTACTCGAAAGTGTTTGATAGTTCACATTATTTTATAATAGAAAGTAATGACATTTGGAGTAAAAATAATTTTTAAAGTGCAATTTCTTGCAAGTTGGAAAAGGCAACTTTGCCAAGGTGATCAACTGTGAATTGGTTACCTCTTTTTCCCTGTTGCCTATATTGTGCTTGGCTACAGTTTGGTTCGTTACTTTTTGGGTCAATCCGGCTCGGTTGATTGATACATGTAGCCCCTACTCAGCCAATATTTCCTTTCCTTTACCTAATCAAGGCATTGCTTCACATGTTAATATGGGTACTTATTTTTCATGTAGTGTTCTCCCCTTGTTTGGATGGGTGAAAATTGTGAAAACTGTAATAGATGGATGTTGTCTAGTCTTTATTTTTTAATTTTTTTAAAAGGAAATTCTCTCGCACCCCTGTTTCGTAGGGGTATACAGAATCGTGATAGACCAAAAAATTTGTCTTCTGAATGCTCTACTGATTTCTTTAGTGGACATGATTTCTCTAAATGATGAAGACTTTAAAAATGCTATGGAGAAATCTCCAATGAAGCTTCATTTGTCATAGTTACACTGATAGAGCATCATGTACCTCTACATCTCAATTTTATACGAGACATTCAACTGTTATCTTTTTCCCTTGTTTTGTGTTATTTGTCAAGAATAAAACTCTTGAGTGGCTGGCTCTAGTTGGTACTATGACATTGTGTTTCTGGTATTCATATTCTTTGAGTTGCTGGCTTTAGTTGGTCCTTGATTATATTAAGTTCCTGATTTCTTATTCTTTCCATGGATTATGTTGAGAATTAAGAGTTGAGATAATATCTCTCTTTAGCACAAAGCAGTGGAAGGCGTCATGTTTTCTGAGGCTCTAGTTGGTCCTACTATTCAGAGATTTTTTTTTTCGGTGGGTGGGGGGTTCAGTTGTAGTAAGTGATGTTTTTGTGGTGAGAATGTGTGTGTGTGTATATGCAAGTAGATGGGATATCCTAGATAATGAATATACCGAGGAGCTGTCGACCGACATCCAAGTGTGGCTTTTACCTTAGTTACTCGGATAGGAACGAGTTGTGCAGCTTGTTCCTTCACAGATTTTTAGTATGAGAAACCTGAGTGGCTAAATGCAGGGTAAGGTTGGTAAGGGGGGGAGGTTCAGTTGTAATTAGTGATGTTTTTGTGGTGAGAATGTGTGTGTGTGTGTGTGTGTGTGCATATATATATGCAAGTAGATGGGATGCCCTAGATAATGAATATACCGAGGAGCTGTCGACCGACATCCAAGTGTGGCTTTTACCTTAGTTACTCGGATAGGAACGAGTTGTGCCTTGTGCCTTCACAGATTTTTAGCATGAGAAACCTGAGTGGCTAAATGCAGGGTAAGGTTGTCATACTCTCTGGTTAGAGCTTGCTTCCATTTCCTAGGATGCATGTCTCCATGGTGGATGGATATTTAACAAGAAGCTGCACTTGTCTGTTTCTGTTCTTGAACTGCTAGTGTATTCAAGTAGTCTACTTATGATGGGTCCATATGGAGGAGAAGGTATTTCTCAAGGAGTTCAATTGCATCCCTCTTCTCATGTTTCCTATACTAGGTCTTATCTTGGGTGCATGGTTGATCTACTTCTGTTTCGATTGACACTACTGTTAAACAATGGAAGAGTTGGTTTGGGTTCTGCATAAATGAAGTTGATGCAAAAAAATTTCAGCACAGTCCCCTTTCCTTTTTATGGTTGGGTAATGGGATTGAAACAAAAGTCATGTTGGATATGCTCCAAACAGTGATGGTGATGGTAAAAACAAATAATTGTAAGAGGTTCAGAAGGCATTCTTACACTGGCTTAAAAGAGGCAACTTTGCCGAGGTAATCAATTTATTTTTGGTTTCCTCCTTTCCTTGTTGCCTATAACATATTTGGCTACTATGCTTGGGGTTGATCAATTATCTTGTTGTCAAATCTCACTCATTTGTAGCCAACATGTCCTCTGTCAAAGCATTCTTCTGTTCAGAAGGGTCTTCTATTTCACAACTAAACTTTCTTTTGATGTCTTGCTCTTTTTTGGGATGGGGTTCTTTTAAGATTTTTTTGGAGGGGGTGGTCATAAGGAATTTTTTTGATGAGTCTTCTACAAAGAGATGCCTTAGTGGCTATTTTTGTAACTATTAATGGATTGAAATAAAAATCATTTTGGACATTCTCCATAAACTGTTGATCGTAAAAAACAAATAATGACGAGAAGTAGTTCAGAAGGCATTCTTGCACAGCCTTAAAAGAAGGCAACTTTGCCGAGGTGATCAATTTATTTTTGGTTTCCTCCTTTCCTTGTTGCCTATATCATATTTGGCTACAATGCTTGGGGTTGACCAATTATCTTTTTGTCGATTCTCACTCATTTGTAGCCAACATGTCCTGTCAAAGCAATGTTCTTTCAGTTCAGAAGGGTCTTCTATTTGTCAACTAATATCTCTATTTTGCGGTGTGGGGGGGGGATTTGGTTCTTATAAGAAACTTTTTTGACAGTCTTATACAAGCAATGCCTTAGTGGCTATTTGCGGAACTATTAATGGATTGAAATAAAAATCATGTTGGACATTCTCCATAAACTGTTGATAGTCAAAGCAATGTTCTTTCAGTTCAGAAGGGTCTTCTATTTGTCAACTAATATCTCTACGTTGCGGTGTTGGGGGGGGGGTGTTGGTTCTTATAAGAAATTTTTTTGACAGTCTTATACAAGCGATGCCTTAATGGCTATTTGCGGAACTATTAATGGATTGAAATAAAAATCATGTTGGACATGCTCCATATACTGTTGTTAATAGTGAAAAACAATTAATGACAAGGGAGTTCAGAAGGCATTCTTGCACAGATTTAAAAGAAGGCAACTTTGCCGAGGTGATCAATTTATTTTTGGTTTCCTCCTTTCCTTGTTGCCTATAACATATTCGGCTACAATGCTTGGGGTTGAGCAATTATCTTTTTGTTGATTCTCACTCATTTGTGGCCAACATTTCCTGTCAAAGCATTGTTCCTTCTGTTCAGAAGGGTCTTTTATTCTTCAACAGAATTTTCTTTTAGATATCACATGCTTGATGTCTTGCTTTTTTTGGGGCAGGGGGTTTTCTAAGAATTTTTTTTTTACCAGTTTTGTACAAAGAGGTGCCACAGTGGCTGTTTGGGGAACGAACTACACTATTGAACTGAGTACATTCTGTGTGAGTATTTTAGGCCTGGGAAAAGGCACTTGTGAAATGGTGTGGATCATGTCTTGAGCCAAAATTACTTGCAACATGTTATAATTATCTTCTATTACCTGATGGCAGTTAGATCATGGTTACTCTGATATACTGACAAATTCTATATCCCATGTTTATTCTTGTAATAAAGTCTACATGCTTTGTAAGTAACTATGAGCAAGTTAAACAACTGATCCTATGGTAGATTTGTCCTTGACTTGTGCCTCTAGCATGATGCTCCTGGTTAGTAACCATAATGAGAACAGTTTTCTGACAAGGTGCAGTAGGCCCAGGCAAGACCAGTGTGCATAGCAAATAGTGTCTCCCTCCTGTGAGTAGACTGTTGATAAGGAAGTTGATATTTCCTTTGGCTTATTTTTCTAGGTGGTCATTGTTTCCTTTTTTTGTGGTAGTTCCGTTGGCTTATCCAGTGGGTCTATAACTACTGAGCAAATGTGGAATGAGGGCATCTTTGAAAGGAGAGTTAATTTATGATAAGGGTAGGTTACCTAGAATGGATTGTCTATCCAGAAGTGTTTCCTTATAATGAGATGGTGTTGGTCGAGTAAATGTTTTACTGTCCCAGTGGAGGTGAAAGGCATATAATTATTAATTAAGGTTTCTCTGTCTCAAAATAAGTAATCAAACAGGAAGGTACTCAATCTCATGAGTGGAAGCTGGTTATTGGAACTTCAGCTAGTTGTGAGATGGATCATAAGACACAATTCTTGCTCTTGAGTAATGTCTGGCATAAAGGAACGCTTGCTTTCATTCTCAACCAAGACTTTTTGATCATTTGACTCGTTGAGGTAGATTGCCCAATGTTCACATCTGACAGAGAAGTAATTATTTTCTGAAAGAAATTTTAAGGTTATTGAAACTAAGATAAGCTCATTTCTTGTGGAGTGACTATTTTCCCACGTATTATTGTGTCATTTTCTGCATTGATTGGGTGAATGGGTTTGCTTGTTTGCTATTAGGATTCTTATGCACTATATGAGTTCTTTTAACATTTATTGTTAATATCATTATTACTATAGTTAGTTGTTGTATTGTACCATGACAAATTGCTAAAGCATGAATTTGTCAATTCACTAGTGTTTCCGACTTTGAGCAGAATAAAGATGTTGCAGAAGCTATTCAGAAGGTTGCTGCTGCTTATGACTGCAAGATTGTTGAAGGTGTTCTCAGTCATCAGCTAAAGCAGTTTGTGATCGATGGGAACAAAGTCATATTAAGTATTTCCAGCCCTGATACAAGAGTTGATGATGCTGAATTTGAGGAGAATGAAGTCTATGCAATTGATATAGTGACCAGCACTGGTGAGGGAAAGGTAAGTGAGCTGCTGTTAACCATACAGCAGTCTTGTGCTCTGATGAACTGTAGCTTAATTGTGGTATGATTTCCTTGCCAAATTACAGCCTAAGTTGTTGGATGAGAGGCAAACTACTATTTACAAGAGAGCTGTGGACAAGAATTATCACTTGAAAATGAAATCATCGAGGTTCATCTTTAGTGAAATAAGTCAGAAGTTCCCCATCATGCCCTTTTCAGCAAGGTTTGTGACCTTATCTCCTTTTTTACTTGTAATTTGATGCCTTTTTGTCATAGTAACATAGTATATTTCCTTTTCTCTACTAGGGCTCTAGAAGAGAAGAGAGCCCGGCTAGGATTAGTGGAATGTGTGAACCATGATCTCTTGCAGCCTTATCCTGTTCTTCATGAGAAGCCTGGTAAGCATATTCTGCCACAATAGAAGTCTTAGTAAACTGTCACTCTTGATGTTGATGGTTGATAGTTTTTGGTGTCGGTAGATATCTATATTGCAGCTTGTATGTTCCATCCATATTCAAGTTTTCCTTGAGCAATTTCTATTAATCTTTGCAGGTGATTATGTTGCCCATATAAAATTCACTGTTTTGTTAATGCCAAATGGGTCAGACCGGATCACATCCCATGCGCTGCAGGAGCTACAGCCTGCAAAGACAATTGATGACCCTGAGATTAAGGCCTGGTTAGCTCTTGGTACAAAGACAAAGAAGAAAGGTGGTGGGAAGAAGAAAAAGGGTAAGTTGTCAGGGACCCTTTGAAAGAGTAGGTTTATGTAAGATTTAACCTAATGTATCAATTGTATCAATCTGGAATTCACCTGATTTGATGGACCGGATTTGATTGGTGTGCAGAAATTTGATTGTGAACATAATGTGGTCATTAAGATGTATATTTAGTTGAAAAAATGTCATAAAACCTGAACTGGATTTAACCCCAACAACCCCACCCCCAAACCCACCCACCCCAAAAAAAAAAAGACCAGAAAATACGCAGGGAGTTTAGATATAACTTGTCTGGTTTCCCATTTCATCACAATTTTTTTTTTTGTGAGTGGGGGGTGTCAGGGCAGGGACGAGTGTTAAATTTACTTATTTGTCCAACTGTAATGCCTAGGAATCTTCCCGTTATTGTATTTTTCATGTTCATTGATTAGCCAAGTGGTATGAGCTGGTTCAAGTGTCCAATCATCATTTTTTAAGAGTTTTGAAACATGTGGAGAGATAATCAGTCCGCCCCTTGCAAATGGAAATAGCAAGAGAGGTTTTAATATCCTGCATCTTAACAAATGAAGCCATTTTCTTGAGTTCTTTGCTTTTATCTGCTAGGTAAGGTTGTTTGGTGCAAGTAACTTGGTATTTTCATTCTCTTTTTTTTTTTTTTCCTCGGGATTCCTTACCTATCGAGCAGACAATCAGGCAGCCCCCTTGCAAATGAAAATGACAAGGGAGGTGTTTATCTACTCAAAAATTAATTGACTTTTGCTCTTCAGACTTTGCTGAGTTGGGTATTAATATAATCCCTTCCCTGAAGTTGGTCTAGTAAACTTAAGCACATTTCTGTCATATATCATGTTTTTTTTTTTTTTTTAATTCAAAAACTCTCGTACATTTTTAATTTTTGAATTTAAATAGTTTGCGACGTTGTTCTCTTTTTGGTTAGTATCTTGCACTGGCTGAGCCTGTGAGCTCGCTTCCCTGTGTTATTAGTATCCCACCAGCCATGAAAAATTTTCACGACGAGAATGCACTTCAATGTTTTGCAGGTAAGAAGGGTGACAAAGCAGATGAATCTGGAGAACCAGAGGCCATGGATGCAACGACAAATGGTGGAGCATCTCAAGAATGATTTTCCCTTTTTTCTCCCAATTTTGGTACTCTTTTACTCTCTTTGTATCTGCTTTTGCTGGCTCGGGGAGACCATACAGCTCTGGCTTCTTAATGTATGCATGCGGATATTAATCTGAAGTGGAGAGATGCATGTTTCCCCGTTTCTATACCCTGTTAATTCTTCTCTATTGATTTACAACGAAAAAACAAAGAAATTCAGAGCTATCCATTTTATGATCACTCATTGTAGGCACAATGAAGTTAGAAAGGATATTACCTTAATAGATTGACAATTAGTATGCTTAGTTCTACCCCCTGTCAGAAAGTTGTGTGGCCTTTACTTTGGGGCATCTCAATTATATGGTTAATTATCTATGGTTCACCACCTGGTTGTCAAATCAAAATAAAATCATTATAATGGATATGTTAGCATGTGAGTTAAAAGGTGATGGTGACAACGTAACCATAAATTTTGAGATCAAACTACCATGCCTTGTTTATGGCTTCAAGGCAGTGTCAATAAAATAGACAATTATGTTATTGTCCCTGTTTAGATTCAGAGTTCCTTCCTCACCTTGGTCTAAGTGTCTTATTGTGAAGTCCTCAAAAGTACGATACTGGAAATTCCAGGAATGCATTAGTACCCAAATGAAAAAGAAAGGGAAAATTACAAGATTACTCAAAATCAGGTTTTCATTCACAAAATTTCCCACTTGATGTTTGTGATAACTAAATTGCCCAACTCGAGTTTGGGTATTGCAAAAATACATAAAATAGCCTCTCCCTCTCTCATTTACATTTTTTGACATATGTACCCTAGTTATATCCACCTCCGCTTCTATGATCAACATGTACACCCAGCAGGGATGTTGGTGCCACTACCACTACTATTGATACAACCACGCTGCTGTTACCATTGCCACTATTATCATCACCACCATCAGCCTACCGCACCCCACACGATCCTGCCCTTATTACTCTCCTATCCTTCCAACTCTGCCTCTACTCACAGTCGCCCCTCTCCTACCCGTCCCATTGAATTACATACATGGCTGCCTCGTTTGAGCACTATTATCATCACCACCATCAGCCTACCGCACCCCACACGATCCTGCCCTTATTACTCTCCTATCCTTCCAACTCTGCCTCTACTCACAGTCGCCCCTCTCCTACCCGTCCCATTGAATTACATACATGGCTGCCTCGTTTGAGCACTATTATCATCACCACCATCAGCCTACCGCACCCCACACGATCCTGCCCTTATTACTCTCCTATCCTTCCAACTCTGCCTCTACTCACAGTCGCCCCTCTCCTACCCGTCCCATTGAATTACATACATGGCTGCCTCGTTTGAGCTACTCCTGCAAATGATTTTTCTTAGGAAGCAAAGCGACTCTGAAGATCCTTGAGCTCGACTACTAAAGAAGTGACATTTTGCTAAAAGCTCTATTCTTGGAGATCGACATGAGCGGAAATGGAAAAGAAAATGACCTAATAAGTGAACTTGCGGTCAATGATATCAACCAAAGCTCGAACGCTCTTGGCGACCTTCCCCACCTTACAATCCCGCCCCTGTAACTCTGCCATTGTTTATTTTTACAGATTTTGTATGTCAAAAATCTAAGTCCATGTTAATCTTGTTCAGAAATTAGTTAAGTACTACTGTGGGTTCAAAGCTGATAGAAGAATATGAACAAAAAAAAAAAAAAAAAAAAATCAAGGGAGAGAGTGGAAACCTATTTTTCTATCAGCTTTGAACCCACAGTAGTACTTAACTTGAAATTGCCGGCTTGGTAGTAGCCAATGATGGCAAGGGAAGGAAATGAAAATAAGGGGTAAAAATGTCAAAAAAATATATGTGGTGAGGGAGGGTACTCTTTTGGATAGTTTTGTAAACACAAACATAATTTTGTGTATTTTTGTCAACTGAAACATAAGTTGGATAATTTTGTAAAAACAAACCCAAAAGTGAGTAATCATATAGTTTTCCCAAAAAGAAATTGCTGGTTTCCCCCAAAAAAAAAAATAAAAAAAAAATCAAGGGAGATCGACAAAGGGAGAGACAGTGGAACCCTATTTTTTCTAATTTAACCCAAAGAAAGGGAGATACAGTGGAACCCTGTTTTTCTAGTTCAACCGAGAGAGAGAGAGAGAGAGAGAGAGAGAGAGAGAGAGAGAGAGAGAGAGAGAGAGAGAGAGAGAGAGAGAATTTTCTGATAAAATATAGAGAAATTAACTTCCCCCTGTTTTCCCAACTGAAACAAAATAGGCCATCTCTTGTTTTCAGAGAGATAAGTGAGTGTTTTTCCATCTCAAATCGGAATTCTTCTTCTGATTTCTTCTCGGGTTGCTTGAACCTAGTTTGTGCAGTCAATAGAGAGGTCATCTCCTCCATCGTGGAATGAAAAACCTTGATAGACGATGATGATATCTCAAAACGTTTCGAAGCTTTTGGGATCATGTAACTCAATAGTATAAAGGTTATTCCTCTCCCAGTGTAACGAGATTGCACCTTTCATTCTTCACAATCTCTGTGCTATTTGATTGCCGAAATTCTTGCCACAGTGGGGGAAGAGGATGTCATTACAGGCATAGAAGTCATAGACCTTGCGGTGGTTCACGATGCACCAATGGGCAGCACACTTGGAGACTGCATAGCAGAGACAACAGGGGTGGAAGGGTGAGGACTCGGACTTGGGCGCATGGGTGACGCCGAGTATCTTAAAGTTGCCGGCTTGGTAGTAGCCAATGATGGCAAGAGAAGGAAATGAAAGTAAGGGGTAAAAATGTCAAAAAAATATATGTGGTGAGGGAGGGTACTGTTTTGGGTAGTTTTGTAAACACAAACATAATTTTGTGTATTTTTGTCAACTGAAACATAAGTTGGATAATTTTGTAAAAACAAACCCAAAAGTGAGTAATCATATAGTTTTCCCAAAAAGAAATTGCTGGTTTGCACAGACCTGGAATCCTGGTGTTGAGTTGTCAAGCCTGCAAAAGAATATACCTGAAAAGGTAAGTTCTATACTTGTCAAAGTTTAAAACCGTGGTAGCAACTAGCAATTCAAATATTTAAGTCATTTCAGATACATCTGGATATTAAAGGGAAGAATTATCGTAGAATGATCAATGATTCGGACTCCGTGGCAAGTGATTAAATGAAAATGGTAGAACTCGGCCATTTATAGGACACCATCAATGAAAGAAGAGGTCTCTCTTAATCCAACAACTGCTTTGGCCAAGTACAAAAGAAAACCGAGAACAAGAAGCTCCAAAAGGAAGGATTTAGATCCTCCTGTTTTATTTTCTCTCCTATTTCGGGTCTGGTTGAGTTGTTGGTTCCTCTCCCCTCCACACACCACCCCCCCCCAAAAAAAAAAAAAAGGTTAGCATGACAAAAGAAAAGTAAACATCCACCTAACAAGAATTAATTGGTTTTCCTCTTTCCTCTTTCTTCTAGTTTTTGTGTGTTGAAAAGTATTACTTAAATTGTCGCCAAGACCCGGCGACCACAATGACTCCTTAAAAACCCAATTTGGACAAACAAATATAAGGTGGTCCTGTCCTCTTTTTTTTTTCCTTTTTAATCCCCGATATCTCGTAAATACATTTCTCCATCAAAGCATGATCCCTACTTTTTTTTTTTTCAGATGTATTGTAAATACATTTTTCAGCGGTCATGTTTTAAATTTTTCATGGGTACCACTACCACCACCATTTTTCAGATGCATCGTAAATGCACCTTTCCATTAAAAACTAAAGTGTCATACCGAAAAAGAAAAGAAAAAAAAAAAAAACTGAAGTGCTCCTCATATAACTGGGCTGTTGCACAAAAAATACTGGTGAGGTAGAATGTGGTACTTAACCTCCTATTTTGAACAATGTATTTTCTCTCATGTTCCTAGGGATTTGAATGCTGTCGCGATTCCTTAACCTAGAAGGTCCTATCATTTGCATATACAAAGGTTGGTCGCTTTCTTGGTGCGGGGGCCAACGAGGGGATGCACATAGATATCAACAGGGTAGGATTTTACAAAGGTGGGGGTATCATTTCACCACTGGGCACTGAAGCCACGTAAACCTAGGAATATTCATGTGTTCTCTGAAGTCTGAACATGGTGTATGTACCCTACCAAAAAAAAAACATGGGTGTAATAGAACCTCCATATGCCAACTCCACTGATTCTACATTTCTGGTATGCATACCTTTCCATCCAACTTGCGCAGCTCCCCTGTTGCGAAAATCTTATGCACAAGAGACTACCATTAGAAAATCTTAAAGAGTCAAATACTCAGGATTAGTGTACCCTACTGTTCCTGCCAACCCGGACATGTACTGGGATTCTGAGAGCTTCACTGATAAAATATGTATTCAGGTTTTACAGAGTTTCTCTTTCCATGAATTAGAAGAGATTGTTTACCCCAGGAGAAAGTTCAATTACACAACAAAAAAAAGTAGTAAAGAAGAATTGATTGGGTTTCTAAACAACAAACATTTTTGACTAATTTTGATAATAGGATCAAAAAAGCATATATTAGTATATTACCCACGTTGTAATGATACATTCTGGAGAAGAGATTATGTGCATTACCTGGTTCTGCTGCATTTTGTATGGAACAATTCCATGATAATAAACCTAAATAAGTCAATCCTTAAAGATACTTCTTTGAGCTTACCAACACGTAGATAGCAATTCCACTGCAATCATACAAACAAACATCCTAATAACATTTCATTCAAGAGGAAGGATAAAAAATGGAAAAAAGAATTATTATCAGGTGATATATAAGTCCACAAAGCAAGCCAAGAAAAGGAGCTTGGAAACCAGAGTCCTTAAAATGTAGATTGCAAGAACTAAAATGATATATATGAGTCAGAAAAGGAGGCAAAAGGGAGTGTTGATGGCTCAGAACACACTGTTGATACTTCTCTTTCATAATCCTTCTATTGAAAATAATAGGAGAATACCAAAAGTGCAGCCTCAGGGAATGAACAGAAACCCCCCACAACTACAAAAGAAAGGGGAACCGAGAAAATAAAAAATAAACTGTAAAAGAAGAGGTCTGAAGCCTTACAAAAAATTTCTTTCATTTTAATTCAGAAACATGCCAATTTATCTACCACTAAGGGAGGAAGAGATACTACCGTGGCTGCCATGGCTGACCTGTCTACCATGGCTGCCATGGCTGACTGCTCTGTCATGGGTGCCCTGTCTGCCATTGCAGAGAGCCAGAGCCTTCTCCAAATTGGCAAGGACACCCGTTATTGTGGGCCGCTCCTCCCCCTTTTTATTCACACACTGAACTGCCGTATCTGCCACCAGATCCAGTGCAACGGCCTCATTTGTTCCTGGTATCCGTACTCTTGCATCCAACACTGTGTCCAGCTCTCCTGCTAAAATCTTTTGCAAAGCTAACTCTATTGTTGGTTCTTGATCGTCAAAGAATTTATGTACGTTCCTGCCCGTCAAAAGTTCAAGCAACACTATTCCAAAACTATATACATCACTTTTCATTGTCAGAAAACCCTGAATTGCATACTCAGGATCAATGTACCCGAGTGTTCCTGCCACGGGAAAAACCTCGAGTTCTGAGTCTTCTTCTGACACATTCATTGCGAGATGAAAACCAGATAGTTTCGCTGTCCAATTTGCATCAAGCCAAATGTTGGAAGACCTGATGTCTCTATGAATCAAGGGTGGGTCAGCATACTTGTGAAGGAATTCAATCCCTCTTGCAGCATCTAATGAAATCTTGATCCTCATTGGCCAAGAATTAAAAGAACTGATACCCCTGTAGATGTTATTCTCAGCATGTAGGAGACCAAAGAGTGTGCCATTTTCCATGTAATTGAATACAAGAGAAATCCCACCATCGCTACAGAACCCTACCAGACTGATCAAATGCTTGTGGTGATGGCGTGACAAGAAATGGAGTTCTGAAAAATATTTTGTCAAGCCCGAATCATTAGTACATCTATTAATTGCCACCTCACGTCCATCAACAAGCTTGCCCCCGTACAGTGTTCCATAAGCATCATTCCAGATCTTATACTCTGATGAGAAGTTTTTCGTGGCCAGGGAAAGCTGTGATAGCATGAATTTCTCAACCACAATGACAGGTTCAGATGAAGTACTATAACGCTTTGCTGCTAGGGCCTTGCCCTTCTGCATTAAAGCATACAACGGAGCACCGATCTTGTTCCAGAAAGAAAATTTGGAGTTGGCAGTGGAAAGCTGCAATGACATTAATTCCTCAGGCTTGCTGGCATGCTTCAATGAAGTCTGACTCCTCTGGCTCTTCAATGATTCAGAATACTCCACTGATCCCTGTTGGTCATTGCAGTCATTAAAAATGACACAAGGAATATGAGCTATCATTTCTGAGTCTCCACCTCCCTCCTTTAATCTTCTCTCCAATTGTGGACATCCAGCAATGAACAGATATTCAAGTTGAGAGAGATTTTCAAATCCCATAGGCAAACATCCCAAATTGGGACACTTTCTAATTATCAAGTTTTGAAGCGAAGTAAGGTATTGAATATCACTTGGCAACGAAGCCAGCTTTGGGCAGGCATCAATAATTAATTCTTCAAGTCTCGGTAGCTCTTGCATAACCTCTGGAAGAAAAGCCAGCTCCTCACACTCCTTTAGGACTAATTTCTGAAGAGAAACGAGAAACCTCAACCCATTGGACAGAGAGTTCAGTTTATTACAGTATTGTATACTCAAATGTTTAACAGAGGTCAATGCTTGCAATCCCTCCTCTAACAAATATATGAGATTCTGACAGTTATAAATTGTCAGTTTCTCGATAGAACTCAACTCTCCTGACCCCTTTGGGAAAGAACTAATCTCTTCAAATTCATTAATCCCCAGGGAAGAAAGTGAGGTCTGCTTGGATACTGAACACAGTACCATCTCACTGCTATTCCACAGTGCCAGCTTTTTAAGAGCTGGAAGTAATGGTAAGCTGGTTAGTTTAGGACATCCTTGCACCACAAGTGTCTTGAGGCAAGGGAATGCTTTTGTTGCAGTTGAACTTGACCCTTCTTCTGTTTCAGTTAAACTCAACCATTCAACCAAATTAGGCATATCATAAAACTCAAGTTGTTCCAATGAAGGGAATCCTCTGATTACACCATTCCCATAAAAGTCATAGCCAATAGACTTTAGTGCAATCATCCCTTTTAAATAAAGCTCCTTAAGGAAGAGAAGCTTCCCAAGTTGTGGAAGAAGTTTGCAATTTCTGCAATTGATCAGGGAAATCTTTACAAGATTTAAGAGCAGAGTATCCTCCTTCCACAATGGAAACTCAATGTTGCCATATCCTTTTATAGACAACTCTTTAAGGTCCGAGGGAGGTTGAAGGCAATGTAACACAGCATAAGAGCTTTCCAAGCTGACATCAGAGTCATTGCCCCATGTCAGTCCCAAAGAGCGGAGTTTTTGCTTATCCTTCAGATTTGCTTCTCTAGCATCTGTCAAATTTCTCAAATACTGAAGATTCTTAATCTCTAATTTATCTCGAATGTTGAGGTTACCCAGCTCTGCTACGGTACACCGATTTTTCTGATCCAAAATAAATGTTGACAATGTCTGAAGGGAACTTAGTTGCCCAATTCCTGATGGCATTCGAGATAATATACTGCACAACCAAATATCAAGATGCCTGAGGTTGGTCATTTCTTTTATATCTTCCGGTAACTCCTTTAGACAACAACAACCTGCAAGTTTCAGTGTCTGCAAATACCTCAGAGAGACAACAGATTCTGGCAGAGTTTTAATATGGGTGTGAGAGAGGTCAAGGTACCTTAAATGTTCCAGGGTACCAATGGAAGTGGACAGCTTTCCAATGCCAGTTCGACTCAAGTCTAAAACCCGTAGCCATCTAAAGTTTAAGAACGCATTTGAAGGGATCCTACTTATGTCCTTAGCAGATAATAGAAGCAACGTCCGTAGATTTTTATCTTTGCCCAATGCTTCTGGAATAGTAGACAAACTGGAATCACAAATCAAGGAGGCATGACATACAGATTCAGATATCTTTCCTACAAATCCAGCCTCTACAATTGAGGATCCCATCCTTGAAACAGATTGTGCGAGCTCATGAATAAAAACATGCATCTTGAACTCAGTCATATTACCTAAATCGTCTTCTTTTACATCTATAAAGAATGACCGTTGCAGCAAATCCACGATATAATCATTCCCAACATCCTCCAAAGTTCTACTTCCTTGAGGTGATTGGATGAAACCTTCAGCCATCCATAACTGGATCAGCTTCTCTTTGTTGATGGCATAATCCTTCGGAAATATTGAACAGTACGCGAAGCATTGCTTCAGATGTGATGGCAAATGATAATAGCTCAATTTCAGAACTGGCAAAATACACTCATCAACTGTTTGTAATGTAAACATGTTGGTAGCTATGACAGACAACCACGTACCTGCTTCTCTTCTGGAGCTCACTAGAGTACCAAGAGATTTCACTGCTAAAGGCAAACCTTTACACTCTGAAACAGCTTTCTTGCCAATTTCAAAGAAACCCTCAACATCAGTGTCAATAAACGCCTGATGCCTAAACAAAGACCAACAATCATAATCTGATAAAAGCCCCAAACGCAGCAAAGCAGTAGTGCTCATCATTCCAGCAACCTTTTCGCTACGAGTAGTAACGAGGATTTTGCTTCCGTTAGCACATCGGCTTAACCAAGATTCCAATAGGTTCCACTTCTCAAGGTCTTCATTCCAAACATCATCAAACACAATCAAGAATCTTCTCCCAGCCAGTAAATTTAAAAGTGAAGATCCCACTGACTCCATACCCGAAAGATTAAATGCTCTCCCAGTTACAGATTCTATAATATCTTTCCCAATTTGTGCCACATCAAAAGCTTCACCCACTGATACCCAAACTCTAGACTCAAAGTGTTGACACACCCGATGATCATTGTAAACTATCTGAGCAAGGGTCGTCTTCCCAAGCCCCCCAATACCAACAATGGGCAATACAGAGATTTTCTCATACAAAACAGATAGTAACCAAGCCACTACCCTCTCCATTTCATCACCCCTTCCAAAAACTACAGTTCCAACGCAACAGGACCCCGTATTGCGTCCTATTGGATAACAGGGTAGTCCTTCCTCAACATCCTTTGTTGCAGAATGGAGCTTCACCCTCCTCTCAAGAATTTCATCCAATATCTTCCTGACATTCATGATCTTATCTTCAATTTTGGAACGAATTACAAGAGGGTTTTCTCTGAAGGAAAATAAATTGCTTACCTTATTCCTCAGAAACAACAATTCGAATTCGTCCACTAGATTTTCAGCTTCAAAAGCTGCCTCTTTGACCTCAATTAGCCAATACTTCATTGCTTCGTTCTCTACACGGCGACTCTCTGCGTCGATAACAAAGGGTTGTAGATCAATAAGCGCGCGTCGAAGCATCCTCAACTCTTTACTGGAAGAAAAACTACAGAGAGAAGAAAGTCTCTCGTACAGGGAAGAAATGAGAGGGGATGCAATTGTATCCGCCATGAAAGCCTGTGCTTAAGAAAAACAAGGAAAAAGAAGTCACAGTCAAGTCGCAGACTCGAGCTTCGGTAATGAATATCTATTTCTATGTAGTACGAGTCTTGATAAGTGTCACGAAAACCCGTGAAGTTGTGGGTCTATGTTGGGAAAAGCCTACAATCGAAGTCAAGAAATCTATTAATAAAAATGCGTTTAAAACGGAGTTTTAAAAATATTTTTATTTTCTACGGTTTAAAATTAGTTTTGTCATATACCTCTCGAAGCTAATGAAAAAAAGCAAACGACAAACTCTTGTTTCCATTGGATATGTATCTCTATCAAACCTGGTTTATTATTAATCCTATTATTTTTATTTATGCATGATATTTATTTATCAGACTTATAAATTGTTTTATTGGTTTTCATCTAAAATTATTTCGACTAGGGATAGGACTAGACATCCTATTCAAATAGTTGTTACATTATATATCACAAGAGATGTAAGAATACATACCGTGTGAGTATAGAAAATAATTTGATAAGAATCTCACAAGAATCTCGCACGTATTACTGCTAGTTGTATGAGAATGAGATTCGTATCCATCATTTGACCTTTGACCTGAGAGATCCTATTTGTTACAGTTTTGTATCACGTGTTTTTGGTAAACCAATGGTTGACGTCTAACGGACTATATATCGGTAAACTGGACACGCGGTCTTACATGGTTAATGGAAGAGATCGTCAACATGAGATCCACTACTTTAATTGGAAAATATCGAGAAGAGAAAATGTTTGTACTTGATTGGACAAAAATCTGATACCGATGTCATTTTTGTAAATGGTTTATGAAATTATTTTCTGATATGAAAATAATATTTTATTTATTAATTTTTATTTAAAATATTTTTCTGTGTCCATCGCGATCATAGAATTTCTGAAACAAATATATACAGTGAATTGGGGCTAGACAACATTAAATTACATGCCCTATAATTCATTATGTGATATTGAAAAAGTAGATGTTCTTATATGCAAATTAAAAAGTTTAATTATGCATGACAATATTTGGAAATATTAAATGGTAATTATCTTTTTTATGGAAGTGAATAAGATATGATTGGATTATATTGTCACTCATAATAGTAAAGATAGAATCCCTCTATGATTCTAATTTTTCACTATTAGTAACAAGCTTGGATATGGACCCTAGTACCACACACAAAAGAAAAATTGAATCCTAATCAAACAAGGCAACCAATCCCTCTCCGTACTTGTGTACTTAAAGAAAGGTTTTGTAAAACCTTAACCCCAAATAAAGAGAAAAAGTGTGTTAAAGTATTAGAAATTCCGATTCATTCAAAGAGTTGAAAGGATAGATTCCTCGCATTACTCGATTGTTGAAAAACTATTATCAAGAGGAAGAACTTGACTTGCAATTCTAAGATAAGCTGTTTTGTTCTCAATTAATTAATTTTTGTTTGTATAATAGTTTTGAATTCAAAAAATCTCAATCCGATGCCTTCCACTACGTGTTCGTCAACAATTTCATCATCGTTCGAGTTGACAAATTATGGATTCTAGCCGATATGCCCTATTATCGCTGTTTATTATGTAGTTATGACATTGCTTTGCCTGGGCCATGATCACGGGAAAATAACGTTACCCGATCCCGTAACTACTGCACCAACGCCTCGGCCAATAGTAACTTAGAAATCATTGTTATTTCGACAAAGGGCGCTCAAGTCACAGCAAACCCTTCTGAGCGGAAAAAACACAGTCACAGCAAACACTGACGGGCTACCGGCTATCACCCTAACGACAGAACCCAGCATTTCTTGGAGACGCTTCCTACGGCAGCATAGATTCCCGTATCTTTTTTTCCCTCCTTCCTTATCTGTCAAAGTGTTAATCTTTTTAATTTTTTTTATTCTTATTCCCCTTTTTAAAATTTTAATTTCTTCTTCTTATTTTTTATTCTTTTGTATTGGTGATCATCCGGCATCATTTGTTAGTTGTTACTCGTTAAGTTCATCAAAATTAATTTAATTTAGTACAGCACTACAACATTTCTTGCCTAATTCCAACTGCCAAAATTATTGATGTTTAATATTATATTTTTTCCTTTAATCATTGCAACATTTTCATTAACTTGGTCGAATCATTTAGGAGCGAGGTATCCATCCATGCTTTATTGCCCTTATGATTTGAATAGGGTGGATGATGTGGAAAAATGTTTTCGATTGGTGAGTTTGACACCACACCCACTAATGATAACAAATAGAAATTTTCAGAAGATTGCTGTAAACCCATCCATGCTTTATGTAACAAACAACTTGGTGCAGTTGGGTGATGAAAGGTATCTCCTTGATTCGGAATTTTCTTACTTACCTTCTTTAATTAAAGAAATTAGGTTGTGGTATTTTTTCTAAATTTTTATTTCAGTTTTTATATAGACTAGTTTCCATGTTTAATTGGTTACCATTAAAATGTTTTGATTTTTCGAGTCATGTTAGGAATCATGAAATTTCAGTTTTTGAAGAATTAATCTTTTGGGTGCGAACCATGGCTGTCGTGGATGCCATTCCCCTCCCTGTCAATCTCTGAAATCTTCTCTTCTTCTCTTCTCTGATTTTTTTCCTTCCCTCTTTTCTTCCCTGCTTGTTGCTGCCGATGTGCTATCCTGTTTCTAGCGACTCCTGCAACTTACAGATCTGAACCGAGTGATACCTGCAACCGAATCTGAATTGATCTCTACAGCCCTTGCCAGTTCTTATTGAGATCTGGAGCTAAGGTTATATGCTTAAGGTCGATTTCTCCGTCTGATTCTCAGCTCGAAATACACACAGGATTGTACGATCAAACTCAGGAATTGTTGCTGCCTTCACTCGTCCGCCAGGATCAGGTATTGGTAACTTCCTTTGATGGTTTGAGGGCTGTTTCACTGGATTTTCACCAGAGTTTCGCAGGGTGATGAGCCGCAATTTCAAGGCCCTGCTCCTCTCGTTTGATCCAGTCTCCTATTTGGGGATTTCGTGGTCGGAGCCGCAATCCCTTACCTTCGCTGGTTCTGTTAGATCGGAAGGAAGGAGATGACTTTTCTTTTTTGTGGCTTAAGTAACCTAATTAGTGATATTTACGACTAAGCTCATCTTACTAAAATTGTGTGTTATTATTCTCCATTCTCTTTGATAAATTCCAGTATACTTCCCTCTTTTATTTTTCTATTCCAGTTTGACCCTATTAGTTATTTTTTCACTCTTTTAGGTGCTTGAATATTCCTGAATTTGCAAGATTACCCCCAACATATAAATTGAGATATTTTATCATTCTTATGGGCCCTAAGCGATCCGATTTCAATCTCTTGGAACTCGGATCCACATCACAACTCCATTCACTTTATCTTGTTAAGGTATATGTTATAACATACTAAATGATGTTAGGAAAAAGGGGTGGGGGAAAATAACACTTGAGCTCCTTGCTCGCTTAGGCGGGTGCCTTGTCGCCTAAGCTTTCAGGTGCCCCTCCACTTCCTTGGGTTGCTTTGACAAGTATGCCTAGTTCCATCCTTCTCCTTCCTACTTCTTTCTATTGTCAACTCTTCTTAGATCCAATCAATAAACATTTGGAAACTACTTCTATCACCTCTGGCTGAGGTATTTCTTGTTATTATTCTGATCTTTCATAATTTTCTTCAATCCTGAGTTGTTTCCTGTTGTCGTCAACTGCTGGAATCTAGGTTTGGTGAGAGAATACACAACCTACTACTAGTCTTTTATTGTGGTCATCAGAGTTTGTAATTGAGTTAGTTCAGTCGGTAGCTTTTCTGGTGTGACTTGTAGTTATACTACTATTACCTGTAGAGGCAGCTGTTGTTTTATAGCACCATATGTCTTATCAATTGCTGTTTATGTATGTCCATTATAATGTTTCAGACTTTAGAGACTGGTCCCGGGGTTGGGGGACAAGAAGGGGGGGGGGATGTTTCACTGAGTTTATGATTCATCTGGTCATCAGTTTAATTTTATGCTTATTTATGATCCAAATCACAAAAATATTGAAACTTATAGGGTGGTTAGGATCATCTTATGTGTTGACTTCGGACTGGGGCCAGCATACTGAATCATGGATCAAGGTATCAATATCGCCAAACACCGATACTGATATGATACCGATTGGTGGTGTTGGCCGATACATGGCTCTTTTCTTTTGAAATTCCATCTGATCGTCAACCGTTGTGATCTGATACCAGACTGATACGTCACCATTATGACCTGTAGGGAATGGGCCTGATGCAAGTTGCAACTCACAAAGGAATACCAAAAAAAAAAAAAAAAAAAAAAAATCAAGCTTTCTCAGTTACATTCATTGAGAAAGGAGTCTATAGAGATATTAATGTTGAATTGCACGAAAGGTTTAGTATGGGTTCATATTGTTTGTAAGTTATAATTCTAACTTTTTTCTTGGACTTCTGCAGTTGACATGGATGTTAAAGTTTTCTTTTGTCAACGAATTCGATATGTAAGACACTTCAAAAGGATCTTTGAGTTGCTCAAACTGAAAACAGAGGTTCTGCGTGATATTAAAGATGCTCTGAATGAAGAGATAAACAGAGAGCTACTGCATGGAAAGGTGCTGTCAACTGAATGTAGGAAATGGCTGGAGAAGATTGAAGAGATCGAACATCAAATACATACTATAATGGATGCAGTAGAAATATTTCAAAAACACAGAAATCTCAAGATCTTTTGCCCTGATATATCTTTGCACATGAAGGTAGGTGAGAAAATGGATAACATTATCAAAGAGATTGCCTTCATGGAGACTAGGAAGCATTCTCAGCTAGGATCTGTTGCTGATGCTCCATCATATGTGGGTGAACCAATAAGTATGCAAGGATTTAAACCTGTGATTTCTGAGGAAGTTGGGACAACTAACCAGATGAGCATAGGAACAAGCTATGATGTTGGAAAAGTTAAACCTGTGGTAATAACCGAAACAGCAACTGCATGGAGAATGAAATCAAGGAAATCACAGCTTCAACATGGAGAAGTAGGGACACGTAGAAAGCAAAGGGCAGAGAAAACAAAGCGAAAGAAAGATGAGATATTATCTGCACCAGATAAAGAAAGTGAGATAACACATTCCCGAACATCTGCAGCTAAGAAGATGCTAATTCCTGAAATTGGAAGTACAATGATGTCCGAGCAAAGAATTGAAGCAGGGATGAATCCTGCTACAGAAACCGAAAGTAAGATGAAAGCTGCAGTAAAAGGTGACGAGGCAAACCCTGAGACATTACCAATCTCTATAACTGAAGACTTTTGGTGGCCAGCAGTGGTACCTGAAAAAGTACCCTTGCCAAGATCAAAAGGTAAGTCGTTTTCTGTACCTGAAATAGAGGTCGAGATGATTCATTCCGAGCCTGAGGAATACACTGAGTTCACACAATCACCATCACCATCAGCATCACCTTTTTATAGAACTGGACTAGAAGGAAAAATGATGCCTGTGCCTTCTGTGGTACCTGAGAAGATACCTTCACCAAGATTGGAAGGCAACTTGTTGTTTGTACCTGAAATAGAGGTTGAGACGATTCATTCCGAGCTTAAAGAAGACACACAGTCCACACCAGCACCATCTTCTAGAACTGGAATAGAAGGAATAATGATGTGTGTGCCTGAGAAGGCTAAGCCAATTAAAGCAGGAGTAGAAGATAAGGTGACACCTGCAGTAACAGAACATGAGGTTGTACATGAAACTATACCAATTTCTATACCAATTTCAGGCACTGAAATTGAATCCCTGCCAGACAGTGCACCTCCACCCAGTACAGTGGCTGGGCTAAAACCTGAGAATATTCTTGTGCCAAGAACAGTGGGTAAGATGTTACCTAAGGGTGAAATAAGAACCAGGGCGATTCCTACTGAGCATAATGAAGCTGTGATGGTAAGAGTACCAGGAACAAAAGTTAAGAGATCATTTGATTACACCCTACAGAAGATTTTGAAAGACATTAAAGATGTAACATCCCGAAAGATTGGTATCCATGGAAAAGGTGGGATTGGGAAAACTACTGTACTGAAAGCCTTGAATGATCAAACAAAGATGAAAAGCATTTTTGATGTTGTCATTTGGGTGACTGTCTCTAAAGGTTGGAGCCTGAATAAGATACAAAATGACATTTTACAGCAGTTATCATCATATCTGCCTAATGACATATCCGAATATGGCAACACATCAAGATTATTCCAGCTGCTGAAAGGCAGGAAGTTCTTATTGCTTCTTGATGATGTGTGGGAATGGGTTGATTTGGATAAAGTGGGAATACCAGATCCCAACACACAGAATAATGCCAAAGTAGTACTGACAACAAGATCCATTGATATTTGTCAAACCATGGGAGCAGATAGGATAATTGAAGTGGAAGCTATGTTACCAGAGGAATCTTGGGAACTGTTCCATGAGAAGGTGGGTGAGATCATTGATTCTCCAAATATCCAACCGTTTGCCAGGACTATAATTGAAGTCTCTGGTGGTTTTCCTCTGATGATCATTCTATATGGAAAGGCTTTGAGGAAGGAAAGTGATGTTCTGGTCTGGAGGCATGCTTTAAGGGCATTGTTATCAGTTCCTATGTCTGATCTAGAGGGTGACGAATATGTGGTTCAGCAATTTAAATTTTGTTATGACCAATTAAAGGATGTTAATGTAAAGAGTTGCTTCCTGTCATGTGCAATGTATCCTGAAGACCATGAGATAGACATTGCTAAATTGATGGAGTACTGGTTTGCTGAAGGTTTTATTATTGGGAGTTGGGCAGACACACAAATAAAGGGACATAATATACTGAAAGTTCTTCTAGATGCCTCTTTGTTGGAGAGTGTTGGTGGTGGTTCTGTGAAGATGCATGATGTGATTCGTGATTTAGCATTAGGTATCATGTCTCTTGAGGGAGATGACTGTCGAGTTTTGGCGAGAGTTGATACAAGATTAACACAGCTGCAAGAAGGGGAGAAGCAGGAACAATCCCAGATGGATGATTCAGTGTCCAGACTACTCGAGGACCGAGGGAGGATTGTATCTCCATCATGGAAAGGTCACCGGTTCTTGTCAAGGGCTGGTCTGGGACAAAAACTGCCACCAGAGGAGGAGGAATGGGAACAAGCAGAACGGATCTTCTTGATGGATAATGAATTAACTTCACTGCCTCAGTGTCCAAATTGTCCTAACCTTCTAACCTTACTGCTCCAGAGAAATGAACGTTTGCGAATGATACCTGAGTCATTCTTTGACTTTATGCCTTCCCTCCAAGTTCTCAACCTGTCTAAAACAAGAATCAAGTATTTGCCATCCTCAATTTCAAAAGTTGTTAACCTTCGTGAACTTATTCTGCGTCATTGTCAACGATTAGATGGATTTCCATCTGAATTAGGAAAACTTCAACGTCTCCAGGTACTTGATCTCCATGGTGCTGATGTTGACAACCTGCCTGCTATGATTGGGGAATTGACTTGCCTTAGACTGTTAGATGTGTCCTTCTATGGATATGTTGGCCATGAAAACTATGGTATGATGCCACCAGAAATGATTCCTCATGGGACTATAAAAAAGCTCTTTCAATTGAAAGATCTAAGAATTGTAGTCGACCCAGAGGATCAGCGTTGGAATGAGAGTGTAGGGACCCTAACATTTGAGGAGGTGGCCACATTGAAAGATTTAACTACACTTTGTTACTACTTTCCAGAAGTGGAGCTTGTTGAGATGTTTATCAAAGTAAGCCCTTCATGGAAAGATCAGAGGTTGAGAAAGTTTACATTTACTGTTGGCCATCTTGTGAAGAGCTTTGTATCTCGTGTTGCAGTTGATGTTGAGATGGAATATGAACAACAGGGTCAATGCCTGAGATTTGTGAATGGTCTGTTAATTCCTGATGCAATTGTGGAAATACTTGCACATACTCGTGCTTTTTACTTGGATCATCACTGTACTGTTCATAGCCTATCAGAGTTTGGGGTTAGAAACATGAGTCAGTTGAGGTTTTGCATTGTAAGTGAATGTCCCAAAATTCAAACGATCGTGGAAGGAATGCTGGTCAGTGCATTACCATTGCTAGAGCACTTGAGTATTCACCATCTATTGAGTTTGAGGAGCATATGGGAGGGACCTATGGCATTGGGAAGTCTTGCTAGGTTAAAATATTTGGCATTGCATACATGTCCTAAATTGAGGTACATCTTTTCTACGGTAATGCTTCAGTGTCTCTCTAACTTAGAAGAGTTGGTAGTGGAAGATTGCCCTGGAATCGAAGAGGTAATTGAAGGGATGACAGTTGAATATGATGTTCTTCCTAGATTGAAGAGGTTATCACTTCACTACCTTCCTGAACTGGTTGGCATTTGGAAAGGCGCTTGGTGCTCCTTAGAACAGACCAGCTTTTATAATTGTCCGAAGCTAAAGAATCTGTCCATGGGCTTTCAGTTTCCCAAAGCTATAAAAGAAATTAAAGGAGAAAGGGATTGGTGGAACGAGCTAGAGTGGGAAGAAACTGCATTGTTTTTGAGACTTCAATCCTATTTTATGCCAATTTCTGAGGGTGATCTATAGATTTCGTAAGAATGTATTTTCCCTTCATTTTTCATTGGTGCCAGCCAAAGCTTTAAGCATGAAGGTGTCATAAATCAGAAGATGTTCTCTTTTTCTTTGAAATGTATCATTTACCCTCTGTTTCCTTAAAATAGTTATTCGGAATACTTCTTCAATGTGAAAAACATAGAATAAAAATGCCATCAAATGTATTCTCCAATTTTTCTCTATTACTTTGCACTATGTGGAACTGCAAATTTCAATTTAGTAGCCCTGTATCTGATTCTGACCTTGTACCTTTTGGCTCTCTTATTCTGTTTACATTTTGGTTTAGTTGATATATCATGGTGGTGTAATGTTTTTCTTAAATTGACAAATTCAGCAATGATTGGAAAATGTGGAATACAGAATTCCAAGGCCTAAAGTATTTGTTCCTTGACTCCAAGTTGAGGATTCTCAAGGCTTGGAAATCTCAAGGATGCAAATAAGGATTTTGTTTATTGAGCTCAGCGAGAGTTGCTGTTCCAGAACCAGCATTATCAAATCATAAACCATTATAGAAAGAAAGAAGAAAAGAGAGAGGAGATGGTATTATACATGCACCAGACTCGATTCCTCGCTAGTTACCAAACTCTCTAATCTGATTGATCAACATCTTAAAATAGAGTGTCCGGTTCCTACATGGCTGTGGTAAAAATCTTTCCTACATGTTCACTTAAAGTGTCACAATTGCCAAGAGGTATATCAGATGAGGCCCAAATTTCATAGATTGGTAATCCCTAGGTCCCTTGATCACATGTCTTAAAAGGGTAAGTTTTTTCTGGGTGGGACCTAAGGGTTACATTAGAAACCTCAATTTCTCTTCATTTTTCCTCTTCTTAAATTCTCTTTTTTATCCATGCATGTCCATTCTTTAGATTATTTTCTTTAAAGCTTTTTAATGTCTTAACATTTAATTTTTCAATCCTGCATGCTGCCATTGCTGTGGCATGGGGAGACTGAACCCTCCCCCAATTCTTATGTATTGGAAGGCCTATTGCAACCAGGGGAAGAGTGATGTCCCAAATCACCATTGAATATCTAGGAAATGGTCTGGATAAAAACCCAAATTTAATTTTATACCACCAATATATGTCCCTGCACCCCTGGTAGTCTTACGTGCCCATGTCAAATTCCTCGATTTTTCAATGACTTGTTCTGACCCAAGCCCTTGGCCGACTCTGTTAGGGCTGAAACTTAGCATGTAAGTGGAGTGGGGTGGGGTAGGGTGGAAGGGTGTGCCGTGTGTGTGCAGTTTAGGACAACAATAGCTCATTTTCAGTTCTGCTTAATTGGATGTTATCAGTTCACTGAAAAGAATATGTAGAAATGATTAATATGGTAATTCTAACAAAATAATGTCTTCATGCATCCTTCCATGTTTACGCGTTTTTTGTATCCTGCAGTCCTGGCATTTTTGGTTTCTTCATATATGGCTTGGACATACATGTAATAAGACTGAAGAAAACCTGCTTTGATACCATGTAAATATCCATCCTAAAGTTTGAATTATTGGTTGGAGGGGCTCACAGGTATATGAGGGGATGGGGAGACCTCAAGGGTAACTGATGTGGGACTATTCTCCCAACATCCTTTTCATGTATAATAAAAATAAACAGAAATACAAATGACAAAGAAATATAACATAAAATTTAAAAATAAAACTAATTTTTCAAGAAACATATGAAAAAATGAAGCCCAATATAAAAAGAAAACTAAATAAAATAAAACTGCCATATGATTAAGAAAAAAAATAAAAAAATAAACAAGGGAAAACGCCTGCTTCGATTCCTCGTTGACATCAATGCGACTGATAAACCTGGAACTGAAAACCAAAAAACATATTAGTAATTTTTCTATTGAAGGAATTCAAACATAATAGACACAAGTACAACAATAACTTAAAATGATATCAGAAAGTGAAAAGGAATTGGAGAGAAGTCATCCACCAAACAAATCATGATTAATCTAATATGAGATCAGTTAAAATTTATGAGAAGTCCAACCAAAAGACTGGATATATTTGAAAAACATGTGTATTGGGGAATCTTCACTTCAGATGTTTTTTCCTGACAAGAGATGATAAGCAGGATTGGAAGTGGAGGGCAAAGGTAGATTGATTGTTAAATATCTTTTATGATGGGGTTGATGGATGAAATTAGTTGTTTCGAGGTTCGAAGTGATTGCTATCTTCTTAGTAGTTCTAGTAATATTATAACATACATAATTGGAAATGGAAGTCACCTCGAGGACCGCCATTCTAAAGGAACATGGTGTTCATAATGTTGACAACTACCCAATGATCCTCCCAATGAGAATTACTGAGCAATCGACATGCAGAGGATGGACTAAACATGAGATGGAATAGCTCCTCTCTCTATCAACATTTTGCATCCCAGGTCTCACTTCTACATCATAAATTCAAAACTGTCTTTTGTGTGATACCTTCAAGATTGTTAGTACCTTTGGTTATCTGGGTCTGTGGTGACATCTGATCACAGAATATTGTATAAGGCAGACCAACAAATGGAACCTGGGGGGGGGTTTATGCGCCCTAGCTACTGAAGATTGACCACCAAGTGGAGTTGAGAGCTATGCCATGAACAAAGATGTTAAAAGCAGTAAGACATGAAACTTCGGTATTCAAAGGCCCCTGAGAGGACTCAAGAGATGCCAAAAACACAGTAACCTCAAAAAAAGAATGTAAAGTCAAATATCTGAAGCAATCTTATTTTCTGATTTGGGAATCCCTGCTAGGTTGTTTGAGAAGTATGGGCAGGCTAGCTGTTGAGGTGAACTCAAGGAATAATCCTCTTGCATAAAAAAGATTTAGATTTATAAAATAAACCAGTGCTAACTGTAAATAAATCCAATGCAATTCTAATGAGCAGGACAGCTCATAACTTCTATTACAATTTATATGAAATTCCATTCAATAGCACTGGCTCGTGCCTTGACAGTCCACCTAGTTCTGCCACATGGCAAGATGATGTTGCATTTCCAACAGTTGAACGAGCATCAAGGTCTGGATTGGCCATGAGTCAAGTTTCAGACCCACATTCAATCAAATACGCTCCCTTATGTCCATACATGCCTATAGTACTCCAACCATTATTATGCACTCTCCCATAGTCCTGGATTTTGTCAAAGCGCTATTTTGCCACTTGGCAAACTCTGTTTGGCCTGAACTTGATATGTAGGCAGGGGAAGTTGGGGTCTACTTGTTGACACAATTTGGTATGAGGAGCATATTCTGAGAAAAGGTTTCATAGATAGAATGAAATAATGAAGTAGCACACAAAACGAGGATTGCATTTAAGGATGTGCATCATGCATGGTTCCTAACAAACTTTTTGCCTCAAACTGCACTTTTAAGAGACTCAAAAGGGTATTCGTCCATGAAAGATTATACCCAACCGCAATGTCAAGTATCCCAGAAGTATAAGATTATGTTCCATGTTTACCAAAGAAAGCATGAAAAAAGAATTAACAAATAAACATACAAATAAGCAGACCCAAAAAAAAAAAAAGGAATACCATACTATAAACCATGGCAAAGCAAAGGTTTATCAAGGGTCTTGATTATTTACAATCTATTCTATCTATATTCTTCTCCTTTTTACTTGGATTTCAGTTTAGACCTCTCAATATTTGGATTTATCTGTAACCTCTGAGCATATCTTAATATCTGAGTACATTATATTCTTACCCCTTGACCTGCTTAGGCACTTGGGTGGGCCCATAACGATTTCAAGCAGGGTTTTCGAACGTATGGTCACATTAGAGAGAAACAAGGGATTTCCAAAGGGATCCCATCCCACTGCAATCAGCTTTTTACCCATAGGAAAAAGGCCAAGAAGGCTTCTTGAGTTTGAAAAGAAAATCAAAAGAGAAGAACAAGGTCCCAATGACCAGTCTGCAGGAGAGTCCTCTGTCTATCACTTGGTTTTAGTTATTAAATCAATTATAGCATATGGAATCTGTCTTCCGATCTTTCTTTGGTTTCCAGGTCATGTTCACATGTTGTGACTTTAAATATGCCCTAGAATCGCTGTCCCATTTATGTGTCTGCTGCCAGCACCACTTCCCGGCATTATTCATCATTTAATTCCAAGATTGCGAAATATCATCTGGGCCTAGTCCTTCACGGCAACAGTCCCATGAAGAACCAGGAAGCTAAAACTTGCAAATCCAAACCTCCAACTCTCCAAGAGCATAAAAACATATCAAAGACATTTGCTTTCTTAAGTTTTTTTGACAAGATTTGGAGGTAGACACTAACACTGTACTCCATTAGAAGTCTAATACATTCAGACAAATAAAGATTCCATCATTATGAACAAATTTGTAAAGCTTACAAATTCAAACATGGAGCAATAACTGGAGTGGATATAGTCTATATGGCTATGATTGGCTGAAATAACCAGTAACAAGCACACAGCTAATCATCTATAATATGATTAAATCCCATTAAGAAAACGAGATCCACAAGTGCAAGTTCCACTGCAATATCACCATTAAAATAGGATGGGGAGAGAATATGTCATAAAATGCTCCATAATCTCCTGTTTAAAATTTAGAGAACTACTATAAAACATTGTACCTTTTTTTTCTTTTTCGCCCTCAAGAAGCACATTACAAGGAAAACATCATGCAAATGATCTGACAGGTAAAAAAAAAAAAAGTCAAAGTTCATAGATTTTAAGGTGTTCCCATTAACATTATCAACAAAGACATTCTTCAGTACCTATGTCCTGGAAAAATTTTCCTATATTTATGATTGCTATTTCAGTCTTGCAAGAAGATGAGACAAAATAAAGCTCAAACTTCATATGGGAGTGAAAGGGCTTCTCACTAAAGATACTCAAAGCTCTAGTCTTTGTGTATCAGCGAATATAAAACAGAACAAAAAAAAGAAGGGAATTGCAGAACTGCTTATAAATCTTTGAGAATTCTAGAGAAAAGCAAATAAAATTTTACTTCAAAAAAAAATCCAAGTACCAGAAGATGTGGTGAGAGGGAGTCGGATCTATGAGTTGCAGAAAGAGTCTCACAAGCTACATTCCCATTAACAAAGACATTTCTTCCTTCAGCAGAGCTTTAAATGGCAGTTCCCTGCTTCATTGTGACAACAGCAGCTTCAGTATAGACTCTCAAATCAGAAGTTGATTGTGCTGGTGAAGTGCCATCAGCAACTGAAACACCGGCATAGAATCAGTAAATTGTCAATTAGCATAAAATTATGCAAGGTCCAACATGAAAACTAATAGAAAATCTTAGTAGAAGGTCAGATGAGAGTTTTAATCACATATCTGCAAGATCTAATTAGGAGAAACCACAGACAAGGAAGCTGAAATGGAGGAAAATGAAGAATACAAAAATTAGAAATTCCTCTTTTTAATTGAGATAGTCTTTGAGTACTAAGAAGGCCACCAGTCAATGGGAAGGGTTTAGGATGCAAATGGTGGGGGAAGGGCTTGAATTAGTGTAGAAATTCATACATACATCACTTTCACAGGACGTAATGCTCCATTCTTTATTCAAATGAAATGACTAACGTCTTGTAGTCTCCCTCTGACAGCATCATCTTGCCACACTAAATTGTTCCACCAATCATGTTTACATTCAATCAATCGCAGCTTTTCTGCATTGTTGCTCGTGAAGGGTAAACTTTTTAGCTCTACACACTCCATGATCTCAATTCTTTCTAATGATGGCCAGTCCAATGAAGAACATTGACAAATTCTAGACAGATTTGGTAGGTTGACAAGTTCTAGAGTCCTCAACCTTGGAAGAGCATTTGACTCTAGTATATCAACATCTTTGTCAATTACCTCTTCCATGTCAAGACAGTTCTCAACTTTCAACTCCTGCAGTTTGGATAGTTGTTGAATCATGCCTCTTGAGAAAATATTCTTCAATTTGTGACATTCATTCAGCTTTAGAGTTGATAATTTAGCAAAGCAAGCTGACCGGATCGAACCTTTCCAAATTGTCTCTAATTGTGGTAGCCTGATCAGAAGTAGTCTCTCTAAGAATGGAAAAACACAATCTATTGTCATGTCACCATCGATGATACTCTCCATTTTGAGACATTCCTCAATTAAACAAAATTTCAATCCTTCCATCCTCTCTGTGCCAAGGTCTGATAGTTTCTGGACATTTTGGTGATTGACTAATTCAAATGCCTGGGTATGAGCAAGTACCTTCAGTATTTCAGGAGGGATGTCTTCACCAGCACAAAATATCAAATGTCTCTTCATTGAGTGTTCTATACCCTTGAATTCATGGGAACGACTGGCACTAAGAGAACCAACAAGAAGTTTGAATGACCTAAAGCAATTGTTTTCCCATGATACACTATTATTGTTCCACGATTTGCTGTTTCCAATGAAACTCTTACAACAATCCATTCTTGGGAAGTAGAAACAGAGAGTACTCAATAATTCCAAGCTGGCCACCTCCTCTACCACTACATCTACATTCTTAGTCCACCTTTGATCATATGGCTCTACATCAATGCTCAATTCTTCCAACAAATAAAGTCCTGAAATTACATTTTGAGGAATCAGTACCCGTTCTATATCATTTGGGTTGCCAACGTTAGCAAATGATACTCGTAAACACTTGAGACTACTCAGTTTTCCAATTTGTCTTGGTAAGTCAATAATCCCAGTTTTACGAAGATCAAGGACTTCAAGTTTCGTTAATTCTACTATTTGGGTAGGGAGCTCCATCAGGTGGCTACAAGAATTCAGGTATAGTGCTTTAAGGTTGAGCAAGCTAGAAAGAGATGGTGGCAGTGATTCAATGCTAGTTCTATACAAGTCCAGCACTCGAAGGCCACACATATAACCAAAGAATGGTTCATGAATGGTTTTTAATGTTGAATTCCTCTGAAGTAACAAAGTTGAGATCATACAACAAGTAGGCCTTTCTGGTAGAGTGCGTAGTTGAGTGTCAATTAAGGAGATTCTTATTGACTGTTTCCATTCATTCTCTGATAGGGTATGTTGCATCACCTGGCCAGCTTTCACTAATAATTTATTGCCTTCTTTATTAAGAGATGTGATTCTTAGTGCTGAACGCCGAAACAATATTGGCAGCTTGACATATTCTAACCGTTCACTTCTTTCTAATAAACATTTACCTATGAGATCTTCTAGAATAACATTGCCAGTCTCTTGTGCCTCTCTGAAATTCTGGGCATCACACATAAACCCTTCTGCACTCCAACATTCTATCAAATAACCAGTGTGAACTTCATGGTCATCGGGATACAATATTCCATATAAAAAACATTTTTGTGTGTCATCTGGTAGCTGGTCATAAGCATGTTTGAAGAGCTTGTCCAAATCTTCCCTATGTTGTGTCGCATTTATGCTTGATGATTGCAACTTTCTCAATGTATACCACCACATGTCTTCATTATCCATTTTCCTCAAGGTTGCTGCTACTACGTCAATCATTTGTGGCAATTCACCGCACTCCTTGGCCACCATTCTTGCTAAAGGTTTTATGTGCGGATGATCAACAACCTCATCACCCACTTTTTGTCGAAACATTTTCCATGCATCATCCTTTGACAATCTCTCCACATATATTTCTTCATGGGTTCCCATCTCGCGAATAACATTTCTACATCTAGCTGCCAAAACCACCTTGCCAAAATTATGATTGTCACGGATACCTAAATCATATAGATTAAACTTTGAGAAGACTCCATCAAGAAGCAATAAGTACTTCTTGTTCTCCAATTCTTTAGATATTATTGGTGCAATTTGATCAATGCTGCTTTGGCTATCCACAGGTAACTTCAAGCGCTGCACAATTTTCTGCTGCATGTCTCTCAAGTTTGAATCTTTTTTAGTAGTCACCCAGATGATAATTTCAAAATCTTTAGCCATTCTTGGGGCATCATTCAAGTGTTTCATTATTGTAGTTTTTCCCACTCCTTCCATTCCCCAAATGCCAATTCGTTTTATGTTTTCTTCACTAAGGTACTCCATTATCTTTTCTAAGATACCATCTCGTGATGGTACATCTTGCATTTTCTTCACATGTTTCATCTCAACTGGTTCAGGTGGCCTCTCAATCACTATACCATTTTCAAGCTTCCCAGCTTCCCTTAGATTACAAACATCCATGACCATCTCTTCCATTTGTTTACTGAGCTTTAAAAATGATAAAACATTGAGGCATCCACATCGGTTGTTCTTGACTTCAACATATTTGGATTTTAAATCACTGATTTGAGTTTGAATAATCTCAACCTTCTTCAACCAGGCTTCACATACTACTGTTGGCATCATCTGAGCTTTAGCATTATTTATAATAATATTTACGTCATCTCTCCTATTGTAAAGATTTTTTTCTTCCTCTTCGAGCTTCTTAAAATTCTTGTGGAAGTTCTTGATATAACGAATTTGTTGAAAGAGACACTGGCATAAATTTTGACCAACTTGTAGTATCGGTGTGGTGGCTCCCCCAGCTATTGCTGCCTCCATTTTTAGGGATGCTGCAAAAGTTTAAACAAAATAAAAACTGGATCACACAAATTGGTTTATTTCTCTATCACATACAATTAAAAATTATATAAACAACATAAATGCTTAAAGATACATTATGCAATGAAAATTATATATATATATATATATATATATATAAATCCAACGGTTGTTAAAAATTTCCTTGCATAAACGGTAGTGCCTACTTGTAGAAGCACTTTGAACTGTTGAATGACACATTCATCAAATTGCCCCCAAAATTATTAAGGGAAAAAATGGGAGTTGCATGTTGAAAAATCTGAAGATTAATAGTTAAAATGACAGATCATTGTGTTGGGAATAATGTCACATCAACAAACTACGACACCGTGGAAGACATTATATACTAGTTGGGTCTCTCCACCCAATAGTTTAGGCTTTTGGGCCAGACACTTCAATATGGTACTAGAGCCATACCATTCCCACCTGGTCCTTGCTGATTTGTTAATGTAAAAGGACCACCCAAAGAGGGACCAGTCGTGCCACATGTATTGACACCCAAGAGGGGAAACAAGTGAGGGGGAGAGTTGGGAATAATGCTACATCAACAAACTATGGGACTGTGGAAGGATTCATGTACTAGTTGAGCCTCTTCACCTAATAGCTAAAGCTTTTCGGTTAAACACTTCCAACACATTGGAGGATTTGCTTGGATGACCAGTTGTAATATTAAGGGGGGTTCACTCATGGAAGAGTAGAAGTTAAGATCATATGGACATCCTTCTCTTTCCCCTTTCTGTAATAGATGGGCTATTACATGGCCCAAATGAATGGATAATTTACATGTGACAACCGTAAGTCACTAGCTACTTTGTGCATCAATTGTTAGTCCCAGTGAACCTTATGCTGTAGATAATGACAAAAAAATGATCAAAACAATTTTGAAGTGTTATTAGTTCTTTTAATTGAGGACATGATTTCCAAGTGATAAATCATCTATACTTATCCTTAAGTTGGGATGGATAACTGTTCCCCACAATACAAGAAAAGGGGACTAGATACTCATTTTCTGGTTTTTACCCAAGACCTAAGAGATCAGGCCCAAAACAAGCTCCTCTGGTTTAATGGATTGTTCAATCAAGACCATAAAATTACCAAACAATCACCAGACACAGGTGAAACTATATCATAAACCTACCAGTAGAGGTGCTAATAAACACAGATGTGAAAAAAAAAATCTCTGAAGATAGACCATTGTAAGATGAGAGAAGATTAAAAAGAAATTTTTTATTTTATACTATTTTCCCCTTCCAATGACTAGAATTTGGTATAGAAGAGCATAGAATGACCTGGGGAATTATTCACAAAATATTTCTCAAGGATGGAAATTATACAAGGTGTAGGTTGTAAAGGTGAGACAAGAGAAGTGATAAGGGGAAAGGGGGAAATGTCTGTGCTTCTTTCCACAAAAAAGTCTTGACCTGCCTATATAGACCTCAGACCATCTGTTGCGTACTATTTAAAGTTCCTGGTGCTTCCAAGTGCTCTCTTCCCACCTGGGAAGGGTGGGGAGGAAGCTCATCTGCTTTTGCCAGCTACCCCATGCTCAATATACCATGTCACCCCTCATGGGTTCTATCATAATGGTCATGCAAATGGAATGATTCTTCTTAACTTAAATCCCCCTCCCTTCATGGACTCCAGATTCTCCCTTTTCATTGTGTTTGAGCTTTGTCCTAAACGAACCCAATATGGAGACTTAATTCCCTGCCCATTGTCTGAATTGATGGAATTTCTGTTAAAATTATGGGCTTCTGCAAAGGGTCAGCCCCTGCATCTTCCAAAATCTCCAAAAGGCACATTTCATGCTACAACAGTAGTGTATTATGTTTTCAACCTCTTGGATAAGAAAAATGGCAAAAAAAAAAAAAAATTATAATTGTTTTTTCTTACAGTGGATTTATCATCCAAAAACTATTTTCAACATAAACTTGGATACACTTGGGTGACTATGGCAGACGAATATCTGAGGTTTGCAAATGCAAAGAAGATCCTTCACAATTGTAACATTAAATGAAAAGGACAAGAGGGAAGCTGTGCCAGCAAAGCATGATGAGGAATGAAATGTGGCAATATCAAATCTATGACAGGAAAGAAACAGGGGAAACATGCACATTGAAATTTTAAAGATAGATCTGAAACTACTTGGTAATGAAAACAATTGTTCCTTCACTCAGAGCTTCAGATTTTTTGAACCAAAGGAAGCTGGAACTACTTGACTATGCAACTGATTGTTCCTTGCACTCAGAACTTCAGATTATTGGAAGCAAAAATGGCCGAAACTGCAATTTTAAGAAATTATAAGAAAATGATCTTTAAGAAGAATTTTCTAAATGTTATTCATCATCATAAATTAAAGAAGGGAGTTTCTGAACATCATGTTCTAGAAGTTTATATGAAAAGCACTCTATAGCTAGGATGAATTATCAAATCTTCTCCTGTGATTGGAAATCTTGTCTTGATGGGCCTAATATCTACCTTGTGGCAGCTTAGTTGGCATCCAACTTTTTTGGGCATGTCATCCAGATGACCATCTACTTAAGTGTAAAATTCAGCATGAACCCAGTTTTACTACAACACTATATAGAGCTTTGGAAAATGGCTGTATGCCAACTGTGGGAAGATTGGTTTAACAGTTAAGAATAGAATGAAGAAGTTCAACAATTGTGGTCCTACAATTGAGACTCAAACGTTGTCACATGGTCAATTCAGAGGGTTACCAAACAATCTAACAGTTAAATAGACCAGATCAGCCATCCTTCTTTGCTAAATAGTTCTGCCATGGAGGCAAGATTGCCTGGATAAACTCCATTTTCTCTACCAATCCAAGAAAATAAATAAAACAGAGTGCCTGGATAGGCCATGTAACAGGCATGTCCTTTTAAGGAACTCAATTACCAACTTAGGTTATCTCCAATGGGTTACTCTGAGTTTCTCCATGGAGATTCATTGGACTCGCAAACTCTGAAAAATGGAGTCTTTACCAAAAGACTAAGGTCAACAACAGTCAACTCTTGAGCTTAAACTATGGTCCAAATAGCTGCGTTCAATACACACAGCTGAGTTCCTTCATAGATGAATTCATTTGACTCATAAGATATAACAATTGTTTCACAGAGAGATAAACCCCCAGATTCCGCCAAATTGAACTTCCAAAAGCTAAACAAAATCAATTCATCTCCTTTCATTTCTGATAGTTTGAAATGTAGATTTACTAACATCAAGCAAGTGGATTTGGATCATTTCATTCTTCCAAACAATAAACTCTAATTTATTTATCTATTTCACTCAAAAAGAGTACATGGTGTACTTAATATGCTTGAATAGCTTGGGCTCTAAAGGGAAACCCGCAAAAGAAGAAGAAACAGAGCCAACCAACTAAGACCTCAAATCAAAATGCATCAAAATGCAATCGGTGAATAATAATGAGCTGAAACGGTTAAGCATAAATCTTACCTGATGATTGTGATGTAGATACTGTGTTAAACCTCTTCAGATGATGTGTTTGTGAGAGACAACCAGAGCTCGTTTCTCCTTTGGAGTCTAAAGAGAAAAGCTATAAAACCGTGGGTGTTAGATTTGTGGTGTGTGGACCCCAAGTTCCACGTGTATTAAGCTGTATCACACCGTTGCTGTCTTTTACTAGAAAAAATAGCACAGTTGCTGTTTTTCCTTCTTGAGACTAGCTCATCTGCAGGTCTCAGCCTTTAGAGCATTAGTCAACGAGTCAACACTTTGGGCATGATATATAGTCCTTACATCTATTATCGCTATTTAAAAGAAAATCTATTACGAGTGATATATCTAATTTCAATTATTATTATTATTATTTTTTTCTGAAGAGCTGTTGTACACCCTATGTTTGGGTGTATAAGAATAGTTGGCCATTATCAATGATGCTTAATAAGGATATATAAATTTTTTTTTTTTGTTAAGCAAGTTGTTTGAGCCAGCTTACATAGGAAGCGAGAACCTCGGACCGTACACATATAGGTCAACATGTAAAAGTTAAAAGCAAGGTGCAAATTGCAAAGTGATAGATATCAGTGTTCTACCCGATGATTACTCTCCGGATAACTAAACCCATTCATATTAAAATTCAATTTTTTTTTTTTTTTAGAAATGAAAGAATATTAAATTCTTGTTATACTTGCATATGGACTAAATTCTTTTATGGTGCAATAAAGTGTTTGGTGCACATCCAACAATCAAAAAACGTTCAGACATGAAGTTCAAGGCGGTCACACATAGCCCAAGGCATTTTTAGGCGTTGGATGTGTGACAGACGCCCCTGTTACCATAGAAGATCTAAATCCCGTTATCTTCTATCACACCGAAGGCTCGAATAACTGAAGGACCACGCCATCCAACTTTCCACATATGTGGTGGAGCTCCATGAGATCTTCATACTAAAAGGCGAGTTCGATATGATCATCAAGCTCAATATACCTTAAGATTATAAAATTTTCTAAAATCTTCTTCCTTTCTCCCATGGCTTATCCTCGTTATTTGATGGTGATCATCAAAATTCTTCTCTCATATTCTAAAATTATATATATATTAGAGTTCGAAGAGTAACAGAAAAATAGAATATGGTGAAAATGTTGGTCAATGAGTTGTTAACAAAGTTATAACAAATGCATTTCTTTCAAATTTCAATGACTCTCCAATAACATCATCCATGTATCTGATCAAAGTAATGAAATTTTTATTTAATACAAAATTTGATATTAAGGCACGCATTAACATAACCTGTTTACTCTTAGAATGATATTTTTATGAGAAAAAAAAGATATTTATTATGAGAAAAATTCCTCATGCCAACGTGATTTTGTGTACCATTCCTCATAACAAATGCTTTTCTTTCAAATTTCAATGACCAGTGAATAATACCACATATGTATTTGATTAAGGTAATGCGATTTTTATTAAATAAAAAAAAATAATTGATATTAAGGCGCTCATTAACATAACCTGTTTACTCTTAAAATGATTTTTATTATAGGGAAAGGTTCTCATGGGTAGATCAGATCCTCGTACAACAACGTTCTTATGCAGGCCTGTGACGGACACATGGACTCCACTCAGTCCATGGAAAATTGCAATTAAGAGAGAGAGAGAGAGAATGGAGTCCATAGGTCCATCACAAGCCCGTACAAGAACATTCTCGTGGAAGGATCTGATCTAAACTTGGATGACAACAAATAGTATGGGGTCACATGATAGGGGAGATGAGAGTAGTAGGTTAAAGGTGATTGTTTTACGAGACTACGGGGTAATTTATAAATCTAAAAAGAGCAAGAAGAAGGAGATATAAAAGTTCCAAACCAAGGGAGTAGCAGAAAAAAGTTTATGATATTGGAGTTCTTTTAAATATACATTAAGTGCAGGGTAGGTGATACTAATTGCCCAAAAAATATTACAAAAATAAACGGTTTAAATTATGTTTTATCGTCACATGTTGCAATGTTGAATTTTTGTATAAAAACTCTATAAGAGTAAGAAAACATAAATGAAGAACCTAAAATACCTCTTCCGTCCTTCTCCCTTTTTCTTCTTCCTTGGACCAAAAAGACTCTCCTCTCCTTCCTCTCATGCTACCCTTGCAGCCTCGCCCCACCCTCCTCCATGCAATCCAGCCCTACTTGCAAGGGAAATTTTTTTCATGGCCACCTCCTGTTACATAGGCCCATTCACTCACACATGTATACAATAGGATTCGAGCCCACAACCTGTTCCCTCGAAAGCCAACTCCTTAAGTCGTACCTATCACCAATGGGTTAAGCTAGTATTTATAATATATGTACATAATAACAGTTATTATTAATTTTATTTAAAAAAAAAAAGGATAATTTACAGTGTCACCCCCTGGAGAATGCCATAATTATAAGAACACCCTCTTTGTTTCACCAAATTAGACTCAGATCCCTTACCGTCAGTCGCTGTTAAGTGAGGAATTAAAATGACCATTATACCCTAATGACTAAAACTCATGTTTTTACCAAATCCTTTTCATTAGACAGTGGGGGTATTGCTCTGATGGACGGAGGAATCTCGTCGGTGAGTTGATTGTAACTACGATCAAGGGTTTGGAGGTTCTAGAGATCTGCAAGAGAAGTTGGTGTCTCGCCTGAAATGAAATTCTTGCTTATGGTGAGGTATCGAAGGTTCTTTAGCTGAGATAAGGTTTGTGGAAGAGAACCCATGATTTTGCCAGAAACAATGGATGGCTTTGCAAGAGCCGAGAGCTTGCCGATTGCAGGGTCGACACGCCCATTGAGACCAGGAGAACCAACTCTGGGATCGCCTAGATTTAAAGAGATTACCGTCATTCCCTATCTCCCCTCACCTCTCTCCCTTTCTCTGGGCATTTCATCTCTGTCACTCCCACAGTTCACACACACCTCTCTATAATGGTGCTGTAATGTGACTTGAGATTCAGACGAGTTCCAACCCATACTGCTATTTCTGTTGCCGGAGAGTTACGATCCTTCCATCATCGTTGAGAAGTGGCACCTCAATAGTTGTTAGATCCGTCACTGAGTTCCAACTTGGAATTGTTTTTTAAGGTCGCCACGAAAAGATCCGTCACTGAAGGTTTTTTTTTTTTTTTCGTCTGAATCTCACTAGTGGTTTTCTGCCTCTATTTGATACTGAATATGGTTCTGGTGTAAGGTAGTGAATATTCTTTCTCTTTGTTTTTGTTTTTATTTTTATTTTTCTTCTCCTTATTAGTAAATCCTATTATCTAGTTCTAGTTTTCTGCCTTTGATTTTTACTTTGGTTTTCTAACCCCATTTCCAAGTGGTTTTCAAATTCTAAGAAATGGGGAAAACAACTAGGTGGTTTAGAGAGTTCTTGGGTGGGAAGAAGGAAGCGTCGCCGTTGCAAGATGCTAAGCCTGTGAAGGAGAAGAAAAGATGGAGCTTCGTCAGATCTTTCAAGGATAGGGACAAGGACATGACTATGACGATACCGTCTTCACATGCGCAGGTGAATGAGGATGATATTGATATGAGTCGTTGTTACAGAGATGAATTGTTTTCCTCTCCATGTTTCTATGACGCCGGATCAGTTTAGGACCAAACACAAGCATGCGATTGCGGTTGCAGCGGCCACCGCTACAGTGGCGAAAGCTGTGGTTGCGACGGCTCAAGCGCCACACTTTCCTTATTTGGGGTCAGGGTTTAATAACTATTGGATTGGGGATGGGGACTTATTAGATGGTATTTTTGGTACTTTGTATTTAATAAGGGCATTTTGGTATTTAAAATATAATAGTCACTATATATTCCTTAACCGTGATTGATGGTAGAGGATCTGAATCTAATTTAGTGAAACAGAGGGGATGTTCTTATAATTATGGCATTTTCCAGAGGTGACACAGTTACGATCCAACCTTTTGTTTCAACTCTGCATCAGCTGACAGCAGTCACAGCATCATGTATCAGTGTCACACGGTAAAATCTCCTTCTTACCATCTCCCGCGTTCGTTTTAAGCATTTTTTACAGTATGCGTTTTTACTCCGCGACCCCGTGTCACTTGCCATGTTCCTTATAAAACGCCTCGTAAACTTTATCCTTCTCGTCTCCATTATTCCCAGACGAAACAAAGCAGCACTTATCCCTCTTTCTCTCGCTTGATCAACACCGTCTTTCGTGTTGTGCTTTTGTGATTGACTGCAATGGCGAGTTCCGATGCTGAGCGTAGAGAAGAGGAGGGGAACGTTCCAGGAGAGGACGAAGACACCGGAGCTCAGGTCGCCCCAATTGTTAGACTCGAAGAGGTCGCCGTCACCACTGGCGAAGAAGAAGAAGATTCCATCCTTGATCTGTAAGCTCAGCTACTAACTTTTTTTCTTTTGTTGACTTCTAGGGTTTTTGATTGGTAGGGTTTTTGGATGATCTCTGCTTTTATTTAGTTCATGATTGTTTGATTATCTCTTTGTCCGTCTATTTCAATGTACTTTGTTAATCTGTGATGTTTTTTGATGTGTATACTCGGCTTCTCAGGAAATCGAAGCTCTACCGATTTGATAAGGAAGGGAACCAATGGAAGGAGAGAGGTGCTGGGACAGTGAAGTTTTTGAAACATAAGGAATCGGGGAAGGTTCGGTTGGTTATGCGACAATCGAAGACTCTGAAGATCTGTGCTAATCATCTAAGTACTTTCCTACCATCCTCTCCTATTCACATTTTCTTCTCGATTCTGGATCGGTCATTTTGGTAGGCCTTGATTTGGATTCATTTTTTTAATAACTTTTTGTCTGTTTGTGTATTGCAGTTCTGCCGACTATGTCAGCTCAGGAACATGCCGGGAACGATAAGTCTTGTGTATGGCATGCCACTGATTTTGCTGATGGGGAATTGAAGGATGAACTTTTCTGCATTCGGTTTCCATCAGTTGAGAGTGAGTATTGTTTTATGGGCTATTTATTTTTTAGCTAAGGTATTACTGTTTTGATTGGTGTTTATATTAATATTTCTGATTTTAAGTTTCTTGATCCGTTCTGTTATGATGTTCTCTAGTTTGAAGTGTAGACCAACTGTTTTGATTGAATTCTTGATGTTATGTTACTGATCTCAATTTGATCTTCTAGCACTACATGAGCGTTAATAGAGTATTCTGATCTCTCTCCTTCTGTAATGATATGCTCCTCTCCCTCATCTGTTGGGTGATAGAGAAGGACTAGAGTTCGATTTCTTATTATGTGGAGTTGAGAAAATGTGGTAAGCATTTCAGTAGCTATTGCGAATGAGCGAATCAGTAGCCAAGAATTAACTTTCCTGGCTAGTTACTGATGCAATTAGACAGTATCATCATATTTTTCCTCCATAATATGGGAGGAGAAAGATGCATATTTTGGTGGTAGTTAAGTTGATTTGCTAGTTAATTGTCTGATAAATTGGAATTTTGGAAGAGAAAATGCAATCAACTGATGAAACTCTATTTGAAGTTTGTGTTCCATGCTTTGGCTCGAGATATGCATATTTGTTGGTGCTACTGAAGGATTGCATCCCCCAACAATTTAAGCATGATCTAGTTGAAATTGGGAATCTTCTGTTTATACTGTCCCTAGAGTTTCTATGGTATATACGTAGCCGCACCCTTTTTACCTATGATGTTTTGTTAGGGTATGGAAAGGAATTAGTGTAAGGACAACGGCAAGGAAGAGTTTGGTGCAAAATAAACTCTAAGAGATGGCTTAATTGAGGAAGCCTGACCTCCCTACTCTTAAGTAGATAAAGCACTAAAATCATACCTTCCTTTCTGCTAACCATATATTTAAAATAGTTCATCATAACTGAACCATTCCCACTACCTCTCCCTATAATCACTTCACATACTACCAACCTCCCCCATGTACAATAGCAACCCATTACATAAGCTCCCACATAAAATATGGTGTGCAAAATAAACTCTAAGAGATGGCTTAATTGAGGAAGCCTGACCTCCCTACTCTTAAGTAGATAAAGCACTAAAATCATACCTTCCTTTCTGCTAACCATATATTTAAAATAGTTCATCATAACTGAACCATTCCCACTACCTCTCCCTATAATCACTTCACATACTACCAACCTCCCCCATGTACAATAGCAACCCATTACATAAGCTCCCACATAAAATAATGACCCAAATAAACAACTCTCACATAATATAACGACTCATCACATAACTTACCCCACTACTAATTAACTATTAGCAACTGCCCACTCCCAATGATCCAATACATGGCCACGCATGGGAAGCATGTATCAAGTTCCATTTCCCTTGAGTGTGGACTTGTCCTCAAGTCCGAAAATAGGGAATTGCATGCGCATCGCCTCTTCGTTTTCCCAAGTAGCTTCAGTTGGGGAGAGTCCCTGCCAATGAATCAAAACTTGAGGCTTCCTCTTGTGGACTCGATGCTCTAAAACAGCCTGAGGGTATGGTTGAAGAGTCTCATCTTCTTGGACGGTTGGCGTTCACCGATGCGTTTCTTGAGAAGAGAGACATGGAAGGTTGAGTGAATTTTGGATCCCTCAGGGAAAGCCAATTTATAAGCAGCCCTTCCTATCCTATGGACAATTTGATATGGTCCATAATACCTGGGCGCAAGCTTTTGGAATTTTCGCAAGGCAAGAGTTGTTTGGCGATATGGATGCAATTTTAGGTATACCCAATCGCCGACCAAAAATTCTCGGTCTTGATGGTGAGTATCATAGACCCTTTTCATACGATTCTGCGTTTCCATAAGGAGCTGCTGCAGCTGCTTAATCATAGTATCCCGATCCACAAGTTGGTGCTCTACGGCCTCCAATTTGGCTGTTCCTGGCACATAGGTCAATAATGTTGGCGGCGATCGACCATAAACCACGTTAAATGGTGTTGTTTTGATTGCCGAGTGCCAACTGGTGTTGTAGCAATACTCTGCCCAGCTTAACCATTTGCCCCACTCTTTTGGATGTGAACTTGTGAAACAACTTAGATATATCTCCATGGTATGGTTTACTACCTCAGTTTGGCCATCCGTTTGAGGGTGGTAAGCCGAACTTAGGTTAAAACGTGCACCATTGAGTTGAAAAATTTCCTTCCAAAAATTGCTTGTGAAAGTGGGGTCTCGGTCACAAACAATTGTCTTAGGCATCCCATGTAGCTTCATGATATAATCAAAAAATAATTGAGCCACGCTAGCAGCCACGTAGGGGTGTGCAAGGGAAATAAAGTGGGCATACTTAGATAGGCGATCAACAACTACTAGTATTGTTGTCTTTCCCTTAGAATTTGGAAGTCCTTCCACAAAATCCATGGAGATATCCTCCCAGATTCGTTCTGGAATAGGGAGAGGCTGTAACAACCCAGCTGGAGTTTGTAATTCAGCTTTGTGCCGTTGGCAAACGTCACACTTAGCTATCTTTTCTAAGATGGATTTGCGCATACCTGGCCAATAGAAAGTGGACCTTATCTTGTGGAACGTTTTGTGATATCCCTCGTGTGTACTATTGTGGACTTGGTCAAGAATGGTGTCAATTAGAGGAGAGTTTGTAGGGAGATAAATTCTCCTTTTGAAAATAATGACGCCATCTCTCTCTTCCCATGGTCCCACAGCTTCTTCACTCCTAATTTTTTAGAGAAGAACTTGTAGCTCCACGTTGGTCTCTACTTCCTTCTTTATAGCTTCTATTCAATTAGAAATAGGAAACGATAAGGCTAAAATTTGAAAGTGGGTCCCACCTTCATTCTCTTCCTCTCTCCTGGACAAAGCATCGGCAACTACATTCTCCTTACCCTTCTTGTACTCCACCGTGAAGTCATAATGCATTAGTTTATATAACCACTGTTGTTGTGCAGGGGTGGTAATCTTTTGCTCCCACAGGTATTTCAAACTTTGCTGGTCGGACTGCACTATAAATCTCCTTCCAATCAGATAGGAATGCCACTTCTGCACTGCTACTACGAGTGCCAAAATCTCTTTTTCATATGTAGATAATAAGAGATTTCGTCCTTGTAATGCATGGCTGAGAAAAGCAATTGGTCTCTGTTGAAGTAGAGCTGCTCCAATATTGGATCCGCTAGCATCACATTCTACAATAAATGGAGAAGAGAAATCGGGTAATGCAAGGACAGGTGCTCGGGTCATAGCTTCTTTGAGCTGCTCGAATGCCTCTTTTGCTATGGGATTCCATTCAAACCCATTTTTTTTCAGCATGTTTGTGAGTGGTCCCGCGATTTTCCCGTAGTTCTGGATGAACTTACGGTAATTCCCTGTTAGACCAAGAAACCCCCTCATAGCCTTCAAAGTCTTGGGCCTGGCCGATTAAGCATGGATGAGATCTTGTCTGGATCAACCGCAACACCTTTGGCAGAGATAATATGGCCTAAATAATGAACACTAGGTTGGCCAAATTGACACTTCCCTTCTTTCACATACAAGTGGTGCTCCCTTAGAATCTTTAGCGTCACCTCCAAATGTGCTAAATGCTCCTCCCAGGTTGGGCTATAGATTAAAATATCATCAAAGAAAACTAAAATGAATTTTCTTAAGTGTTCTTTGAATACCTGGTTCATCAAAGCTTGGAAGGTGGATGGAGCGCATTGGTGAGCCCAAACGGCATTACAAGAAATTCGTAATGTCCGTGATGTGTACGAAACGCCGTCTTTTCTGTGTCTTCTGGTACAACTCTGATTTGGTGATATCCAGAGCGGAGATCAAGTTTGGAGAAGAATTGGGCTCCATGTAGTTCATCCAATTACTCATCAATTAGCGGAATCGGGAACTTATCCTTGATAGTTATTTGATTCAAAGCCCGATAGTCTACGCACATGCGCCACGAGTTGTCATGCTTTTTCACAAGAATTACCGGCAATGAGTATGGGCTGTTGTTTGGCCGAATGACACTAGAAGAGAGCAAATCAGCTACCAATTTCTCGATTTCCCTCTTTTGGAAGTGTGGGTGTCGGTATGCTTTGGCACAAATGGGCTGAGCATGGGGCTTGAGAGGAATTCGGTGGTCAAATTGGCGACTTGGAGGGAGCCCATGTGGTTCTGCAAACACTTCTTTAAAGTTGTTGAGTAGGCATTGCACTTGTGTATGTGTGGGCCCTATTGTTGATGCAATTGAAGGTGTAATGGAACATAATTGGAAGAGAAGCCCTTGCTTGCTGCGCCTAGTGTCACGAGTTGGATCAACCAGTATTTTATCGGCAGTAGCAGTTTTTCCCTTCAAGTTAACCTCCCTACCAGCCACCTCGTATCTCATGGTGAGATTTGAGAAATCCCAAGTAATTGGGCCAAGTGTCTGCAACCAATGGGTGCCAAGTACCACTTCGTAACCGCCAAGTGCTAAAAGAAAGAAATCTATTACAATTAAAACTCCTTGTACCCTTAATTCCACGTTAGTACACATACTTGGGCTAGATATTTTCTCTCCTGAAGCAACCATAACCTCAAAGGGTTGCTTGTTTGTAGGGAAGAGCCCCACTTTTTTTGCTAACTTCAGGCTGAGGAAGTTATGAGTACTTCCCGGGTCAACCAAAACTGTGACCGCCACATGGCCGAGTGGTCCCTTCACCCTCATGGTTTCTGGCGCCCTTACTCCACAGATAGCGTGGAGAGAGATTTCAGGAACGTCCCCAATCTCCTCTACCACATCATCCACGGTTTCGGTTGGGGTTTCATCTTCTTCATCGGGTTCACACCCTACTAGTAAGAACAACTTCTTACACCGGTGACCGGGTACGAAGCATTCGTTGCAATTATAACAGAGTCCTTTGGATCTCCTCTCTTGCATCTCGTTGGACGTAAGCCGCTTGATGGGTAAGGTGGCTACCCCTCCTGTCAAGTCCTTGTTGCTGCCCGGACTCGTGCGTGGCTCTACGGCAGGAGTAAACCTTCATTGTGATAAAGTTTTTGCCTTGAACAATCTGGCTAGCCCATGGCATTGGCAAGTGTAGCTGGTTGTGCGGCCAAAACATCTGCCCTAATATTGTCTCGTAAGCCACTAATAAAGCAATTGATCTGCCTATTGGGAGGAAGCATTCCTACCTTAGATAGGATCCGCTCGAATTTCGATTGGTAATCTCGAACTGATGTAGTTTGTTGCAACTTCGCCAATTCCCCAAAAATGCCTTGGAAGGGTGTGGGTCCGAACTGAGCATGGAGTCCATCCCTAATGACACCCAAGATAACCCTCCTCCTTGTTTGTGTAATTGAAACCACAACTGGGCATCTCCTTCCACCTGGAAGGAAGCTAAGGCAACCCGTTCCGCTTCGGGGGTCTGATGAAACTCAAAGAATTGCTCCACACAGCACATCCAGGATGTAGTATCCTCTTCTCCGTTGTAACACGGAAAGTCCAACTTCATAAGCTTTGGCAGGTAAGATTGCTGCGAGGTGTGCGTGCATGCGAGCTTTGTATAGGAGATTTAGGCAACCCAAAATTTTGGGTAGAGGCTCTAGAATTATCACCAATTTCTCCTTCTTCCTGGGGTGATTGAGGTGGTTTCAATTTCTCAAACATCTCGCTGAATTTTGACAGAAGTTCTTGTTGTCCCTCTTTGATTGAGCTTACTTCTCCCTCTAATTTCTCCAGTCTCTGCTCCATTCCTAGGCTCTGATACCAAGCTGGTATATACATAGCCGTGCCCTTCTTACCTATGATGTTTTGTTAGGGTATGGAAAGGATTTAGTGTAAGGACAATGGCAAGGAAGAGTTTGGTGCAAAATAAACTCTAAGAGATGGCTTAATTGAGGAAGCCTGACCTCCCTACTCGTAAGTAGATAATGCACTAAAATCATACCTTCCTTTCTACTAACCATATATTTAAAACAGTACATCATAACTGAACCATTCCCACTACCTCTCCCTGTAATCACTCCACATACTACCAACCTCCCCCACGTACAATAACAACCCATTACATAAGCTCCCACATAAAATAACGACCCAAATAAACAACTCTCACATAATAAAACGACTCAGCACATGACAACTTACCCCACTATTAATTAACTACTAGCAACTGCCCGCTACCAATGATCCAATACATGGCCACGCATAGGAAGCATGTATCATTCTACGTACCCATAATCTCTGTATCCCTCTTGAAATGCCCCTATGTCAACAATTTGAATCTTTTTTCCTTTGTGGAAACAGTTGTGGTATTATATGATGAATGGTGCTTACTTAAGTCCAGGAGTGTATGCTATGGTGTAATAGGGGTAGAAGATTCCAATACAACTGGACACTCTAGCTTGCATTGAGAACCTTTATTAATCCCAATTGACTCTCACCCCACTGCCTCCCCCACCCAGAGAAAAGGAGAAAAAAGGGTTCCAGGAGCTCCATAGATGGGAAACATCAACTTGAATTTGGAGACTGTCTCTCTCTCCAGCTTTGTTTACAAATGCCATAAATAGTAAGGTGACCTGGGAACCTTTCTTTCGCTCGGCCTCTTCTTGATGGCTTTGTTTGCATGTGCCATAAGGTGGGAATTGCTCTGTAACTTGGGAAGTGTAAGTGTGCGTGTGCGTGTGCACGCGTGCCATTGACAGTTTCAGGTGCTGAAATTGAAGTCCAAAGTGATTTAGGAATCTTTCCTGTTGAGGAAAGTCAAGAAACTCTAACTGAAGCTCCCCCTTATTTTCATCTTTTTGGATTTGGCGGAAGTAACTGAAATGGGTTTGGTTAATTGGGTTTCATTAAGAATGGATTTAGAGGATTTTTAGCCAAAATAAAAATATTGGTGGGAAGGCTTTCTGGAAAAGTGTGAAGTAGTTCAGTTTGTGAGAGTTTTAAAGCAAAATGAAAATAAACAGACTTATAGTCTGGGGGGACAACCAAAAATGGTGATTGCTTCATAATGGTATATAAATTTATTATTAACATATATTGGACATGTTTTATGATAGGCATGACTAAACCAGAATATATGGAGCCACTTGTTAGTGAGAAACTGAGAATAGGTGTCGAAATCCTAGACTGACCATTCATTGTTATTAGTTGAATCATGCATTAGAGGGAGGGAGAACCTTGACTATACAAGGATGCAATGCTTGAGATTTGATGGGGGTAGCCAGTGGTGATTTTAACCCTTGGGGAGATGAATATGTTGCCAATTGTGACGGATCTTGCTTAAAAAATCACCAATTTTGCCATATTTTGACTTTCAGGGAAAAAAAAATTATTTGCCAATACTGTCATATTTTGCTAAAAAATTCAAATATTTCCAAAATGTATGTGAAGAGAAGCCTCAACTTGAATGCACTTAAATGATTTGTCAATGTGTATCAAACTCCTATATATGCCCATTTATTTATAAGGACTCGGAGAGAAGACAGACTAATGTAGAATGTATGTAGTTGGTTTGTTTGTGTATTTAAGTTGAACGAATGCACCATTTATGAGGAGTGATATGTTGCAAACTGAAGAAACTTAAGGGAAAGGAGGCCAGAAATGACTCCTTTTGGGGTTGGGGAGGGAGTTTGTGTATTGAAGAGTCCATGTTTATCGTAGTCCGCTAGATGCACCATGAAGCCCAACTTCAAAGAGCCGATGAACGTTACAAAGAAGCTGCCAATGTTCAGGGATATCATGTGGAATTTGAGGAGGGTGATCTAGTCATGGTATACTTGCGAATAGAAATATTATCTAGTGGCATCTACAACAAGCTCAAGTACAAGAAGATTGGTCCAGGTCACATTTTCAAGAAATTGGACCAAATGCTTATCACGTTGAGTTGCACGAAGGCATGGCTATCAGCCCATCTTCAACATCTCCGATCTCTACCCCTATTATGGTGACCCAAAAGTTCCAATGACAAATTCGAGGATAATTTCTTTTTAAGTGGGGCAGAATGATGGTGTCATGGAGCACTAGTCTCTCCAACATCTCTTTCCCTTTCTCCCCCTCTATCATCTATTTCTGGCACTTTTCCCTAAAGCCTCCAATGGTTCTTTCTTTCCCCCCATCTAACGTCACTTTTTTCTTTCCCTTCAAATATATGTTTTTGTTTTGGAAGGGAGTTTGAGTTCATTGCATTGTAACCATTGTGATTATATTGTAGGATATACATGTGCTTTGCTTATTATTCATCTTGTACTGACAAGGGAAACATTAATTTCCATGTTCAAAAAGGACACATTTGTATGGTGGATTAAATTAAATGGTTTTTAGCCTTCTTTAGTGCATTTGGAGGATGCATGACTTGCATTGCCGTTGCAGTTGGAAAGATCCACACAATATTACTGGTAAATCATATGCAAAAACAATGTAAGACTTTGTAATGGAACATTGAGCAATTGTATGATAATCCAGTTTGGATCAGAATCTACTGCCAAAGTAGGGCTTACACCCTAGGATATCCTGTGATTATTTGGCCAGCAATGTTCATGGGAGGGTTTAAGATAGGTGGTCTGGGAACACTTGCAACTTCTTCCACCTTTGGATGTCTTAATAATGAAAGCCATGTTTTAGTTCATGGTGAATATTCTGGCTGTGGTTGATTTATAGAATATCATTTTCCTTTTATTGACCTGCCATTCCTTTTTCTCTATTGCAGATTGCAAAACCTTTATGGAAATGTTTCAAGAAGTTGCTGAATCTCAAGGGAAAAAAGAGGAGAACAAAGATGCTACTGCTGCTGCTGGACTACTAGAGAAATTGAGTGTTGAGGATGCCAAAACTGAGGAGAAAGCTGGGGAAGAGATTCCTGTTGCAGTCAAGGAGAAGGGAATTGAAAGTGAGGCAAAACCAGAAGCAGAAGCAGAAAAGAAAGAGGAACCACCTTCCTCAGCTTAGGCCAGAGGAAGTAGGTATACAGTATACTTGTCTTTCATGCCCTGGTCTATTGTCCTCTGAGATTAGTTGTTAGTACTCTTCCCGATGGTTTGCAAATTTATGTAGCAAGTTTCAATTGGGGGAGTCGCAGATGGGAATGTGTTAGTCTTTCATTTTGGGGGAGGCTTGCCAATAGTTTGTCAGAGTTGGTCCAGTTTGCATGTCAAGTGGGGGTGGTCAGGGTTCTATTGGTGTGGATGTTCAGTCATCTGAGAGGTGAGTCTGGGGAGGGATCAGTACGAGTGGAGTTTTTTCGGAGTATTTCTTCATTTTGAGTTTCTTTTTTTGTTTCTTTGGGGGTGGGGTTACTTATCTGTAAGTTGCTTGTGAAGTTTTGATCTGAATGGTGACTTGCACCAAGATTTACATTTTTTAAAGCCAGACGTTTGGTACTTCGGTTGCATGTTGGGTTGATGGTATCTCGCTTCTGATGATTTAGGAATGTCATGGCCCATTGGCCCGTCTTTGTGACATCCCTTTTAATGGTTTAGATCTTGTGGCCCCAGTGGGGCTGTTACTATGGGCCAATCTATTTTTTGAGTGAATAAAATAATTCATTATTAAAGGAGAAGAAAATACATACAGACCCTAAGAGAAGAGGAGGAGGGGAGGGGGGG
>NC_056565.1:14209909-14255792 GCF_013358625.1 Macadamia integrifolia
GGGGGGGGGGGTTAGGTGGGGGAAGGAAGGGACTAAGGATCCACCTTCAAGGCCTCAACCAAATAAGTGTAGAGAGCTTAGGATACAACAATGTGACTGTTCATTGGGGAGGCAATATAAATTTTGATCACTCGAGCACCTTGTCTTCGTCTTTGTAAGATAACAGGTCAGAAAAAGAGCTGTCTGTCTGAACTTGATGTTCAGTTCAAATCCACTCTATGCAAATCTGCCCCTTGGGTAGAAAAAAAGGATTTATAAAATTATTTGTATGTGATGTACCATTATTTCATTTTCAAGAGTTGTTATTGTACTGTGTGGGTTTTATTGGATATTATTCTCATTGAAACAAGTGTATTATATTGAAGGAAAAATGTTCCGATTCTACGTGTTTCCTGTGTCCTCTCACACACACATATATATATATATATATATATATTATTATCTCTTAAAAAAAATAAAAATTTATATTGTGAGATGGTGTAGGAAATGTTTTAGGCTTTGGACCTTTCACTTATATTAAAAGAGCAGAAAAGTAAAATTACAAAATTTTCACCAGTCATGGGGTACTAACATGACTTGGTATTAGGGTTCCAAGTAGGTTGTAAACCACTGGCGTCACTCTAAATCTCCTCCACGCTCCATCCTAACTCCTTGGCCTGCTTCAGTCCAAATAGTAGAGCTCTTGTGTTTGCCTCAATATTGTTTCTTGTCGTCACATAATTGGACATAAAAGAAAAAAATATTTTGATGGAATAAGCAGAATGCCCACCTTATCATGCTTGGAGTTATGTTAGAAACAGTAGAGTAGACAAGAATGTTTTGATTTGAGCATGGCTTAGGGTCAGTTTGGTCTAAGAGGTGGGCGGTGGTATTGGATATGGGGTTTTGTGATTCATATATGTTCGAAACATTTAACCAATATCTAGCATTTTTCAGGATATTAGACGGGTTTGGTTTGTGATTTGAGAATGCAATCTCATTCCTATGCTTCCAAATAAAATAGCAAATCATAATTTTATTTTATTTTATTTATTTATTTTAAGTGATTGGTAGGAATAGTATTAGAATTAAATAAAAACAAAATAAGTTGCTAGAAATTAGAAATAGTGAAAGCCTCCATTCTCACTCCAAGAGGGCTGGAAGCCAAGATCCTTTTGATGATGTCACACGATAAAAATATGTGTCAGATTGACTCAGGATGGGAATGACAAAACCATAAGTTGGGTCTACTATCATCCATCTCTCCAGCAAATCTTTGGGAGGGATCCCTCCAAGAATGAGTCTCTAGAAAAAAAAACTTTAAATTCGGGTGAATGTCCAATTTTCAAAAGAAATGCCACCAGTGTGAGCATAGATACATTGGCACCTGTTGGAATTTCCATTAGGGTTAGAGTTTGAAATATTTTGCAAATATTTAGCTGCTAACTTTATAGAAAACTCTCCACCATGAGACAATTTGCATCAGCAAGAGTCTTGACATTGTAGGAATGGGATATTCAAAATATTATTCACGATATCTATAGGGAGAGAGGCAGAAAGTGCATTGAGATTCCAATGTCGAATTGTGATGGCATCACTTACCTTATGTAAATAAGAACTCGTGGAATCCAAAATTGGCAAATTACTCAAACACAATGTGTTTGGTATCCAGGGGTCATGCCAAAAGTGTGTTGATTCTCCGTTCCCGATTGTTCTAATGACTGTGTTGGAGAGTAGGAAGAATACTTACAATGCTTCCCCAAATAGTGGATCCTAAGCACACAACATTTTTCCCCATTTCTTTAATATTGAGAATACTCCTAATATTAGATCTGCAAGCATTGGCAACATTAGGGCTGAAGAAAAAACCACTTTTTCAAAATTAACAGTTAGACCTGACAAATTAGAAAATAAATCAGTTATACATTTGATAATGGAAATGCCCTCAAGGGTTGCTTTATAAGAAATGAAGGTATCATCAGCAAAGAAGAGGTGTGAAATCTCAGGTGCCTTCCTGGCCACCTTAATTCCTTTGAAATGGTTAAGATCTCTGTATGTGGATAACAGTCTTGAAAATCCTTCCATGGCCAAGATAATGAGGAAAGTGCTGAGAGGGCAACCTTGTCTGATACCTCTAGAAAGTTCAAAAAAATTGTAGGCAACCCCCATGAGTTTAATGGAGAAAGTCACAGTAATAACTAGGAGGCTAATCATATCTCCCCATTTGTCACTAAAGCCCAAAAAATAAAAAATAGCTCTAAGATATCCCTATTCAAGCTTGTCATAGGCGTTTGCCATATCTAGTTTAATAGCAACATATCCGATTTTTCCTTTGATTTTTTTCCGAAGAAAATGGAAAATTTCGTGAGCTATAATGATGTTGTCCAAGATCTGTCTTCCCGGAACAAAGGCAGATTGAGTAGAAAAAGGCATCCATCAATAGTATGGTATCAACAAGAAGACTGGATGGTTTAGTTTTGACATTTTTACCCTTGGTATGTACTGTTTCATCAATACGGCATTGGTCAAGTATCAGGATTGAGAACATGCAAATTGAACCGGTATGTATGGATAATCCGATGCTAATACTTGGAACAATGATCTAGACAATCTTGCCTCAATAGATCAACTATATAGCAAAGATGGAAGTCTGATCTGGCCTATTTAACTGTTGAAGGTGACCCTTTGAATTGAACCAATCTTTCCATAGTTGGCATTTAGCCATTTTTCATAATTTTATAGAGCATTGTAGTAACGTGAAATTTATGGTAGATCAAAAAAGTTTTTTTTTTTTAGTAATAAAAAAAGGGTGTTCCATGATAGTGATTATAGCCCCCAGGACAAGCCCCTGTACGACAAGTAGTGCTTCCATAAGACCAATGGGCAATAGTGGGCATGCCAAGATTCGAACCCACAATCAGCTGACCCGAGCGATAATGAGTTGAGGGTATTTTCATCACTAGACTACCAACCCCATTGGTGTAGATAAAAAAATTTGAATGCCAATGAGTTGTGACAATGAAGATATTAAGTCACAAGAGAAAAGATCTGATAATTCATTCCCTGAGTGCTTTTCACACACGCTTCTAAAATATGACGTTCACAAACTCCCTTCTTTAATATATGATGAATAACATTTAGGAAATTCTTCTTAAAATCATTTTCTTATGAATTTCAAAAAATTGCAGTTTGCCATAAAACAAAATTTCCCCCCTCTTGAGCGAGGGTAAATGTTCCCCCATCCCCTGCGCTGACCATCTTCTGCTTCCAATAATTTCAAGTTTTTGAGTGCCAGGAACAATCATTTACATAACAAGTAGTTCTAGTTTTGGATGCTTTTTGCCATTATTCCTATCCAAGGGGTTGAAAAACATAATACATAACTGCAGTAGTGTGAAATGGGCCTTTCAGATATTTTGGAAGTGCGGGGCTGACTCTTTGCGAACTTCAAGCACCGATTATTGAACACGAGCAACCGTAATGGTGGTGAGAGAGACTCTTGTCTCTGTTTCCAGTTACTTTGGACCTTTGGTTTCATCGTCCAGCAAAAGTCTTGAATGTCTTACTATTTTATTATATGATTATTTTATTTATTTATTTTTTTTATTTATAAAGGTTAGGTATACCGCGGATATCTAGTATATTAGCAATTTAACACCCATTGTTTCTATCTCTTTTCTTTTTTCAGAAATGACCTCATATCTTTCCTGAATGATACTCCATCATGTGAACTTATTGTTGTATCCACTAATATGCTTGATATCGGCGACATACCCATCCTTCTCCGACTCTCTTTTATTTTATCTACTCTCCTTCACTCTCCCAGTCTCTTCTTTGTTTTATCTACTTTCTTACGTTCCTTCAAACTCCCCCGCTTCACTCTAGAGTCTAGACTCTCTTTCTCCCTCCTATCTCCTAATCTCTCCCGATGTCCGTGATCTCCTCTCTATACGATTTCTCCTGTTGGCCACGTTCTCTCGCGCTTCTCTCTTCTCAATCCTAGAGTTTGCGTCTTTCCCCACTAAAATCCCTTTTGTTATCTGCTCCTCTCTCCCCCCATTCTCTCACGTCTCTCTCCCCGGTTTCTTACTTTCAGCTTGTTGCCATGTTATCTTATTTCTGTGGAACAGCACTTCTGAACGTTCTACTACGCTAGGGTTTTTTATATCAATATTATGTGGAAATTGGCTTTGGTGATATCTGTTTTAGAGCAAGGCCTTGATTGAGGGGATGAGGGTTGCGTTTAAGATCTTGGTTAAGCTGATTATCTTATTTATATTGATACAACTTGTTTGCATAGTAAGTCATGGTTAAGCCTAACAATGTTGTGCCCAGTGGGTACTTCAGAAAGCATTGGCAGAACTATGTCAAGACCTGGTTTAATCAGCCAGCTCGCAAGACCAGAAGACGTAGTGGTAAGTATTCACATCAGAGTTTCTATGCTGTGAAGATCTTCCAACGACCTACAGCAGGACCATTGCGTCCTAATGTTCATGGACAGACCCTGAAATACAACATGAAAGTTAGAGCTGGCAGGGGATTTCTCTTGGAGAGCTTAAGGTGAGATGGGACTTTTATAACATGTTCTCATCTCCTTTTACTTTGCTTCCTATATTATTATGAGTAATTCATTTAATCCTTTCTGATTGTTGCAGAAATCTAATGTGTTTGTCTAATTAAAAGTTAGTTAACAAATAATCAACCTTCTATCTGAAATTGGAAGAGTTAAGAGATGTAAGTGTGTTTTTATTTACACCTTTTCATTTAACCAAGATTGTATAAGATTATTGAATGTGGTTTTTGAGGAAAAAAATCGTCTGCAATTCCGATCTCGTACAATTCCGTGCAATACCACCTTCAGGGGGTGACACGTGTATTGATACCAATGCAATGGTCCAAATTTGATTTAAATGCTTCTTCACTGATTTAATGTTTTATTAGTTGTACCAGATCTGGACCATTGTATTGGTATCAATACATGTGTCACCGCTTGAAGGTGGTATTGCACGGAATTGTACGAGTTCGGAATTGCAGACGATTTCAACCTGGTTTTTGAGGAAATTGAAGTCAAGTTGCATTTGGAAGTGCGAAACTGTAGTGGGTTAATTTTCTGGCAGTTAGTATTGATATAGTCTCTCTTGGCGAGGTTTATGTTGGCAGAGAACATGCCCATGTCAATGTTAAGGAATATTCAATTGGAGCAATATGTGTGAACATTTTCTTTTCTTTTTGGAGAAACATATTTTTTAGTGTTTTTTTTTTTTTTTTTGTTCAATTAGTGTGTGCATTTATGTGGATAAAAAAAAATGTATATTCATTACAATTTCACTTATTTCCTATAGCTGCAATCGAAAATATTTTCCAAGAGTCCAATAACTCTTGCAAATCTGAATATTATAATATTTTTCTCGTAATTCTTGATAGTTGAGATATGAATATAGTTAAGAAAGGATGTACAAATAAAAAAAAAAAAAATTTCCTTGTTTTCTTTGACTTTCAAGTAATGGTAGAAGTTTAGTTTTAAATTTGGAGTCCTAGTATGGTATACAAGGGGGAAAGTATTACCATTGGAGGGTTAGTTTCCATGTTTGCACATTCATATGGTAGTTTAATTTTGGTAAAGAGTATTAAGGGTTCTATATTGATGGATTAGGAAAATGTACTAAATGCATGACCCTAATTATTTATACATTTTTTTAGGAGGTTTTTATCCCTTAAGATTTTTAATAGAGAAAACCACAAATTTCCAAGAGAAGGTGTAAAAAATCGTGAGAGAAAAGGTATGAGGATAAAGGAAACAGTTGAGGGACATGGATGGAGAGGGGTTTTGGTTCGAGGTGTAGTTTGTCTATTCTTCTACGATCCCTTCCAATGAGGAGAAGGGAGTGAGTGATGTAAGGAATGAGGAGATAAGCCACATCAAGAGCTAATTATAAAAAAAAAATAAAAAAATGAGATTCAATCACCTTACCTGAAAGAAAGCTGAAGGCAAACTAAGGTCTTTGCCTTCGTTTTAATATTCCTAAATGCTCTATTGAAGAAGAGGAGACTTCCCTCTCTCTCTCTCTCTCTCTCTCTCTCTCTCTCTCTATGTTCACACCCAAAATCGAATATTCATAGAGCAAGAAAAACTGATCAAGGCTGCTTGTCACGCTTAATTTTTCTCTATGCCTCTTCAATTTGTTCTCAATTTCTGTCTTGAACATTGGTTGTTTGATTACCCATCTTGGTTTTTTTTTTTTTTTTTTTTCTGTTTAAGAATCTGTATCAATTAGGTCTTTGAGAAGTGCCAAAAAGCTAGAATTTAGGTGCCAATTTTGCAAACAATCTGTTCAATCCTAGACATGAGAGATATTATTGGGGATACACTAAGAGAGATAGGAGATAAAAATGAGAAGAAATAGTCTCCCATGGATTCCTTTCTCTTTTCGGTAAGTTGGTAGATTTCTAACTAATTAAGAAGAAGAGATCTCTTGAGGAAAGAAAAGTAAGATGGTAGATTTTTTTTTTTTTTTTTTATATATTTTTTAAGTTAAACACAAGGGTACCAACAATTTTTGAAAAATAGAAAAGAGGGTTATATATTTTCAGCATGGCTCCGACAATGGATATGTCATAGGCATTGAATGAATGTTTCAAGACTAGAATGTTACTACATAGTCTGTAGTATACACATGGATATGATCTCAACTCTGCAATTGGGTTGTGAAGGGTAGACTCTAAGCATCAACCAACCTTGATGGTTTGCATTCTATTGTCATATATTTTCTTCATCAGACTAGGAAGTAAATCCTTGAAAAGTATTTGTTTCATAATTCTCTCTCTCTCTCTTGGCCACACGTGTGTATATATATATATATATATTGAGTAAGGAGTAGCTTGCAAGAGCTCATAACCTTCCTCCGCAACCTTCCCAAGTGGGAAGAGAGGACTCGTAAACACTAGGAACTTAAAATAGTACCCAGTAGATGGTCTCAAATCTATGAGGGCAGGTCAACATATTTTTGTGGAAAGAAGCCCCTCCATCACTTTCTCTTGTGTCACCTTTTTCAGAGTGAATATACCAATTAAACTTAGGGAAAAGGTCTTGAAAGCTAGCAGGACACATTGGAATCAGGCGTGCTAGCAAATGTAGACCGTTGGATTAGATAGACTACATCAATACTGCTGGATACCTGTTGTCTTAGGTAACTTAACCAGCCCCGACGTTGTACGGTCTTCTTCTTCTCCCTCATTTGCTTCGGCGATTTTCCATCCTTAAAGCCGCTACCGTTGCCGCAGCCGAGGTAGAAAAAAGCTCAGAGGGAGAGAGAGAGAGGAACAACAAAAATAAAAAGAAAAAAAGAAGAAGAGAACTGAGCTCAACCTGGACAGTGGCAGTGGAAAATTTCCGACTTGCTCGGTGCTCTTTCTCTCTCTCTTTCGCTTCTCTCACAAAAGGGCCAAAGGAACGGGGATTACAGTGATGGTAGAACGGTCGATGGAGAAGAATAGCAAAAATCAGAAAAAAAAACTAAGATGACGCTGCAGCCACCGCCGTCACTGCCGTCACTGCCACTGTCCAGGAAGAAGAAAGCTTGGGGGAGAGAGAGAGAGAGAATAACAGCAAAAACAAAAAAAAAAGAGAGTGCAACCACTGTCGCTGTCATTCCCGTAGCAACCGCAACCGCAACCGCTGTCAAGGAAGAAGAAAGCTTGGGGGGAGAGAGAGAAACAATGAAAACCAGGAAAAAAAAAGAGTGCAGCTGCTGCCGCTGGCCGTCGTCGCTGCCGTCGCAACCCTAATCGTGCGGCTGCCTCTGTCGTCGCAACTGCTGCCGCTGCAGCAGTCGCTGTCCAGGAAGAAGAAATCTTGGGGGGAGAGAGAGTAATGCAGAAAAAAAAAAAAACAAAAAAAAGAAGAAGAAGAAGAAAAAAAAGAGGAGTGCTGTTGCTGTTCAGGAAGAAGAAAGCTCGGGGGAAAAGAGTAATAGCAAAATCCAGAAAAAAAAGAGAGAGCTGCAACCGCTGCCTAGGAAGAAAGAAAGCTCTGAAAAAACAGAGGGTTTGAGAGAGAGAGAGAGAGACATTCATGCTAGAGAGAGAGAGGAACAACCCAAAAAAAAAAAAAGTGAACTGAGAGCACCGACTGGACAACATTCCGCATGGCTATTGAGGGTGATAAGGTGTGACAGGGGTGGATTGAGGCTTTGGACCTTTCCTCTCAATCTAACGGTTCTTTCAAATCCTACGGTTAAAATATCACTAGCACACCTGATACCAAGGTGTCCTGCTAGCTTTCGTATACCTCTTCCTTAAACTTATTACCGAAGGAGAGTAGAAAGAATATGCAAGGCCCCAAGAGAGGAGCTAAACAGCTGAAATGTTACAAGCAAGCAACAGAAACTATCAGGCAACAAAAGCTATCAAGTTGGGGGGGTGTTGTCGGATACTGTAGTAGGGACACCGGCAGACCCTAGTGATGCAGACTCTTTTCAGCATGGTGGATTTGAAATGAAGTTTCTTCCAGCCAAGGATCTTCCCCCTCTCAAGGTCAAGGGGACAGTTGGTACTTTTCTCATCAAACACATCGATCCTGATGGCATTCTTGGACCTCATCCAAACTCGACAGAGTCGAGTTCTTTTCAGAGGAGGAGAGTTGATTCAAATAAGGTGGCACTTACCTGGTTGGAGTCGTCGGACTAGCATCACCAGCTGCCAAGAAGAACCGATCCAACCTAGGTTTTTGGTCCAACAAGGGTTGGTATTAGTTTAGTTTAATAGTGTGTCTTTTATTTTATTATGTTTGTTTTGGAATAGGATACGTAAGAGAAGTAGGAATCAGTTTCAGTGTTAGAGTTTAAGTAGGAGTTCTATTCTGATTTTCCTTTATATATTTGCATATACTCATTGTTGAGTTAAGAGTGAATTCAATTGAATAGAATTTAGAATTAGTGAATTTGTGCGTTGTGTGTGATTTCCTCTTCCTCTTTATGTGATTTCCCCCTCTCCTTAAGGCTACCCCATCAACTAGGACACGATAATGAATATATTCCTTAGGAAATCCCTTACATGGAAAAGGGGGGCATGGCAAGCTTAGAACTAGCATCAAAGTAGATGGCCTTCCAAATCTTATCAAAGGATTGAGAGTCGGATGCCCATCTTTGAAGATTATATGTCATCCAAATGTGATTGGTGGGGGCACAGAAGGCAAGCTTGCTAGAATGTCACAAATATTTTTCTCTACAAAATTCATGTTTACCCGAGTCCAATATCTTTAAAGGGGAATGATTCTTCTTCTAACATGCCAACAAGAGCTAAAAACTATATGGTCTTCTTGCCTTTGTAGCCTACACTTCCATGTCAAGGAAGTTCTCAACTTTCAACTCCTGCAGTTTGGATAGTTGTTGAATCATGCCTCTTGAGAAAATATTCTTCAATTTGTGACATTCATTCAACTTTAGAGTTGATAATTTAGCAAAGCAAGCTGATTGGATAACCTTTCCAATTGTCTCTAATTGTGGTAGCCTGATCAGAAGTAGTCTCTCTAAGAATGGAAAAACACAATCTATTGTCATGTCACCATCGATGATACTCTCCATTTTGAGACATTCCTCAATTAAAAAAAATTTCAATCCTTTCATCCTCTCTGTGCCAAGATCTGATAGTTTTTGGACATTCTGGTGATTGACTAATTCATATGCTTGGGTATGAGCAAGTACCTTCTGTATTTTAGGAGGGATGTCTTCATCAGTACAAAAGATCAAATGTCTCTTCATTGAGTGTTCTATACCCCTAAATTCATGGGAACGACTGGCACTAAGAGAACCAACAAGAAGTTTGAATGACCTAAAGCAATTGTTTTCCCATGATACATTATTATTCTTCCACGATTTGCTGTTTCCAATGAAACTCTTACAACAATCCATTCTTGGGAAGTAGAAACAGAGAGTACTCAATAATTCCAAGCTGGCCACCTCCTCTACCACTACATCTACATTCTTAGTCCACCTTTGATCATATGGCTCTACATCAATGCTCAATTCTTCCAACAAAGAAAGTCCTGAAATTACATTTTGAGGAATCAGTACCCGTTCTATATCATTTGGGTTGCCAACGTTAGCAAATGATACTCGTAAACACCTGAGACTACTCAGTTTTCCAATTTGTCTTGGTAAGTCAATAATCCCAGTTTTATGAAGATCAAGGACTTCAAGTTTCGTTAATTCTACTATTTGGGTAGGGAGCTCCATCAGGTGGCTACAAGAATTCAGGTATAGTGCTTTAAGGTTGAGCAAGCTAGAAAGAGATGGTGGCAGTGATTCAATGCTAGTTCTATACAAGTCCAGCACTCGAAGGCCACACATATAACCAAAGAATGGTTCATGAATGGTTTTTAATGTTGAATTCCTTTGAAGTAACAAAGTTGAGATCATACAACAAGTAGGCCTTTCTGGTAGAGTGCGTAGTTGAGTGTCAATTAAGGAGATTCTTATTGACTGTTTCCATTCATTCTCTGATAGGGTATGTTGCATCACCTGGCCAGCTTTCACTAATAATTTATTGCCTTCTTTATTAAGAGATGTGATTCTTAGTGCTGAACGCCGAAGCAGTATTGGCAGCTTGACATATTCTAACCGTTCACTTCTTTCTAATAAACATTTACCTATGAGATCTTCTAGAATAACATTGCCAGTCTCTTGTGCCTCTCTGAAATTCTGGGCATCACACATAAACCCTTCTGCACTCCAACATTCTATCAAATAACCAGTGTGAACTTCATGGTCATCGGGGTACAATATTCCATATAAAAAACATTTTTGTGTATCATCTGGTAGCTGGTCATAAGCCTGTTTGAAGAGTTGTCCAAATCTTCCCTATGTTATGTCACATTTATGCTTGATGATTGCAAATTTCTCAATGTGTACCACCACATGTCTTCATTATCCATTTTCCTCAAGGTTGCTACTACTACGTCAATCATTTGTGGCAATTCACCGCACTCCTTGGCCACCATTCTTGCTAAAGGTTTTATGTGTGGATGATCAACAACTTCATCACCCATTTTTTGTTGAAACATTTTTCATGCATCATCCTTGGACAATCTCTCCACATATATTTCTTCATGGGTTCTCATCTCACGAACAACATTTCTACATCTAGCTACCAAAACCACCTTGCCAAAATTATGATTGTCACGGATACATAAATCATGTAGAGTAAACTTTGAGAAGACTCCACCAAGAAGGAATAAGTACTTGTTCTCCAACACTTTAGATATTATTGCAATTTGATCAATGCTACTTTGGTTATCCACAGGTAACTTCAAGCGTTGCACAACTTTCTATTGTATGTCTCTTAAGTTTGAATCTTTTTTAATTGTCACCCAGATGATAATTTTAAAATCTTTCGCCATTCTTGGGGCATCATTCAAGTGTTTCATTGTAGTTTTTCCCACTCCTTCCATTCCCCAAATGCCAATTCGTTTTATGTGTTTTTTCACTAAGGTACTCCATTATCTTTTCTAAGATACCATCACGAGATGGTATATCTTGTATTTTCTTCAAATGTTTCATCTCAACTAGTTTAGGTGGCCTCTTAATCACTATACCATTTTCAAGCTTCTCTGCTTCCCTTAGATTACAAACATCCATGACCATCTCTTCCATTTGTTTACTGAACTTTAAAAATGACAAAAAATTGGGACATCCACATCGATTGTTCATGTTTAAATCACTGATTTGAGTTTGAAAAATCTCAACCTTCTTCAACCAGACTTCACATACTATTATTGACATCATTTGAGCTTTAGCTAAGTAATTCAAACTTATGGCTTTGGCTTTGATACCAATTGTTAGTCTTGTGATTTTTTCTCTGATACCAAATGTTATTCTTCTAACCATCGATATGTAACAATTTATCCTAATAGAGCCACGAGGAGACAATGACCTTCTAGGCCCAATAATCCCTAGTGTTTGTCAAAAACTTAAACTTATGGCTTTGTCTTTGATACTAATTGTTAGTCGGCATTTTCTCTGATACCAAATGTACTTTAATTTATTATGCAAGTCAGTTGATTAGTTATAGAGTCACGGCAAGACAATGTCAGTCTAAGTCCAATAATCTCCAGTGTTTGCTAAGTAACTCAAACTCATGGCTTTGACTCTGATACCAATTGTTAGTCTTACAATTTTTTCTCTAATATCAAATGTTATTCTTTTAATAATCGATCAGTAACAATATATCCTAATAGAGTCATGATGAGGCAATGGCCTTCTAGGTCCAATAATCCCTAGTCTTTGTTAAAAACTTAAACTTATGGCTTTGGCTCTGATATTAATTATTGATCGTTTGATCTGATACCAAATTGTTTGTCTTACGACTTTTTCTCTGATACCAAATTTTATTCCTCCAACTATCGATTAGTAACAATATATCATAATAGAGTCACGATGAGGCAATGACCTTGTCAAAAACTTAAATTTGGTCGACGTTTGCTCTGATACCAAATTTTGTTTTCTAGAGGGGTGAAATAGGAAAAGTGTTCAGCAATGCTATTGCTAATGCCCTTGCCTCTTTTAAAGTCAAGAACCGTTTTACTGTTGGTAAGGATTTTTCTCCTCCCTCTTTTTTATTTTCTCTTTTGCTTGCAGACCTGGTAGGGGTGGCACAAATTCATTATATAAATCTTTTGACTGATAATATAATATAAGTTCATTTTTTACTTAAAAAAAAAAATATTTCGACCAGATCGATATAAAAATTTAGTAAATGACTTAATATGTGGTCCGTATTGTAGTAAGAGTGACTAATAATAAGAAAATGTGGAAAAAAATGACCACACTAACTTATAATTCTAGAGATGCTACCACACTCCCATTTCCCTAGCACAAGGGGCAAAGGCATTGCTTATCCATTGGCCCATAAGACTTAATAATTAAAAAATGATAGATTTGCTAGTTGGGTTGCAACATGTGCTTTAATACTCGCCCATCGCCAGATTCGACTCTTCTCCTTAGCGCCCATCGTCTAGGTTGGGCCATAGCTACGTGGGTAAGTGCCATGTGTCCAGGTGAAGATCTAATTCTTTGAAAAGAGGCATGACAAATGAGGCATTGATAGAAACGCAAAAAGCGAGGCGTCGAGAACTATTGACTCCTCTCATGTATATGTAATGCTTACCCAGATAGCTATAGGTAAGACTTGGACAATGGACGCATAGAAAAAAAGCTGGATTTCCATCACGAATCGACCAATCGGCCAGTGCTAGTGACACAAAGGGCAGTCAATAACTATAGCCATTTGGGTGGCTGCTTTGTGGCACTAACTTTCAAGTTTACAAGTTAGGTTGCAATTTGGTCCAAATCAATATGAGTATTATGTATTAAAAGTGACTCTGTACACATTGGATAAGTTAAAGTGACTCATTAGTACAACGAGACCTACCAGGGATGTTGGTAGTTAACCCCGTTGTAATGCTTAGTTAGGGATCTAGTACTACCTCGACCAGCTTTTAGGTCCAAACATGTGATGTTTTCCTCCCAAGGATAGTTTATGTTTCCTATATAATAACAATAACAATAACAATAACAATAACAATAATGTGGCCTAGAAGGTAGTGTGGCCTTTACATCTAGATCATAGGGAGGGGTAAAATGACTGCTTTGCCCCATGAAAAGTAGAAATTTTATTACTTTCGCATGTTCTCCCATTGGTCTGATGTAGGGAGTTATGCTGCCATTTAGGGATACCCTCTCTAAACAAAAAAAATAAAAAATGTTGGATTGGATTTTTTCTTTAAAAGGGAGTCATTGAGAACTCCCCTCCAAAAAAGAAAAAGGAAAAAAAAAAACAAAGTAATGCATCCTACAAAATCTCTACGTGGTGAAAATGTAACAGTATTGCAGAAAGATGCACATATGGGTCCTGTGCTGTACGTCTGCTGCTGGTTTGTGAAGTACAGTGCAAATCCAAGTTGAATAAGATTTGGCTGTTATACGGTTTTAGTTAAGCCTGTAGTTAAAGAAATGGAGTCTCGCAAGGTATTTTATAAAATATTAACACCTAGAAGGGTATTTGTGAATGCAAAGGGAAAGAATTATTCCATTTCTTTAGATAGCAATAAAAAAATTTCCAAATTTCCAAGAGCTGAATAAGTGTGGTCTACTAGGCCCCATCCTGGCCCCTTGTGGGTCTTGTATGGTCCATAGTAGGGGTGTCAAACTCAAGACTGACCCGACAAATTGATCGGAACCGACCGTTTATAGATCGGCTTGGCCCAAATCATTTATTAAACATGTTGGGCTTGAGCCCGGCCTGTTTACAAACAGTCGGTCTCAGTTTTGCTACTTGGACAATCGGGCACCCGATTGAGACCAATCGAATAACACACGATCGAGACCGGCCTATTGTACACCGACCTGGCCTGACCCTTTAATGAGTATAGAATGCCTATTTTACCCCCCAAATTAAAGAGTAAAAAGTAAAGAAAGAAAGCTCGGTTAGTATATGTCAAACTGCCAAAAAGTTTTACAAATATTTGATTTCTTGTTTGGTTAAAGTGAAGTAGCTAAAAAAAAAAAAAATGAAATGGTTGGGCTTGCAATTCTTGTCATTTTTTTGGGCTTGCATGAGTAAAATTAAGTGGGCTGTAATATAAGTGCATATTTTAAAGAGGGCCCGTTGAAAAGCCGATTAAAGCCCATTTAACATTAAACATGTTCATAGCCCGGTGAAGGCCTGACTAAAGCCCGATTAAGGCTTGATTTTAGTAGCCCGATTATAGCCCGAGGCTGACCGACCAAATATAAAATGTATCATGCCCTCACTAACTAAGCCCGATTAGTTAAGTGGGCGGACACGATGCAGCCTTTGAAAGTCTTCAAGCTTGATTAAGCCCGACCGAGATTAGACCGGCCCGACCGATTGACACCCCTAGTCCATAGTGAGCCATTGTCCCAAGCACCCCCGAAAAAGGAAAGAAAGATGCATGCATTGTCGATGGATATTTTAAATCAATTACATGACAAGTTATTTAGACTTCTTAATCCATGAAGTTCAATCTAGACTTTAGAGTCCCGTGGATTTGGATCCTCTCCAGGAGTGTTGTTGGGAAGCCTCTTCAGCTGACATCTGTGCTGAAAAGATTCAATGGCTGCAGCTAAAACCGGGTAGGGAAATACTACCCCTTGGCTAAAAGAAACATAGGGGATGGCCAAATGATTTCTAAAATATCTCCAGCTCCAGAGTTGTCTGGACATCAATATTGATTTTAATGTATATCTAACCATCTGATCGAAGAGAGGCGACTTATTCTACTCCTCCAATGAATTTGGACCAAATTACAACCCAAGTTGACATGTTGAGGCCTAACAGAAAAACCAGGGCCACAGAAAAACAACCCAACATGGCTTTGGTTATCCCCGGCCCCAATGTTCCAGTTGTACGAATGGGTCACTACTTAAATGTTTATAGCGACGTTACAAAGAGGGTGACTTCGACTACTCAGTCCTCACTGGATTTGGACCAATTTGCAACCCAAGTTGTCAACTTGAGGACAAAACTAATCCAAATTAAAATGACTATCCCCTACTCTTTAGATTCCTTTTGTCTCACTATCACTGGCTAATATTATACCAAAGAGGTATTAAAGCACGTGGTACAACCCTGCTGGCAAATCTACTAGTTTTCAATAATTCATTCTTGCCGGGCCCAAACTTATCCTATAAATTGGACCTTCTTCTTTGCTACCATCACAAAAAGTTCTTAGTAAGTGTCCATTGATTTTAGAGAGAGAGAGAGAGAAAGAGAGAGAGATGGAACAAGTAAATAGTTCTAGACGATTATCCTCTTACTATGTTTTTGCAGGTATTCTCATTGGGTTGGTAATGGATTCTACCATGAACTCTTGCTTGGCTGTGAGAGTACTCTCTCCCAGTACTAAAACAGATACCCAGTTCTTAAGGAGGTCTTGTGATGCCACAACCTATCCCACATTGTGCTTCAGCTCCCTTTCAAGCTATGCTGCTGCAATTCAAACTAGCCCAAAGGCATTAGCTAACACAGCCCTCTCAGTTAGCCTTGGAAGTAGTCGTTCCACTTCAACAATGATGTCAACATTGTCAAAGAGTCATGGAATGAAGCCTAGGGAAGTTGCTGCCATGCGTGACTGTGTTGAGAATCTGAGTAATTCTATTGATGAGCTTAGGAATTCTATGGGGGAGATGGGTCATCTTGGAGGCTCTAATTTTGGGCTTCACATGAACAATATACAGACATGGGTGAGTGCAGCGTTGACACAGGAAAATTCATGCATGGATGATTTTGCTGGTAATTCCATGAATGGAAATGTGAAGACCACTGTGAGAGGCCATATGGTACGAGTTGTTCAATTGACAAGCAATACCTTGGCGCTTATCAATGGCCTTTCCTCTTCCCAAAGCTAAATCTCCGTAAGAACAAAATTATAACATCTAGTGGTTTGTGAAAAACCTTACGTATCTTGTAATATCTGGCTAATTGTATGCTATTATACAGGATATGAGAGAGGGTCTTCATTTCTCAACAATTCTATTGTACTTTGCTCCTAGAGTCATATTCGACCACTATACAGACAGGGAATCTTTTCACCGTGGGTGAAGAGAAACTGGTGTAATAGACTTTTAGATTGTAATGGAGTAATGGAAGAAAGAAAAAAAAAATCTTAAGGAGTAAAAAAATTTTAATAGAATGGGTCCAAAAAGGATTATGAACATCCGAAAAACATAGAGGAAGCATTTTAAGGCCACAAGTTGGTACTATTGTTCAAGAGAAAATTTTGCAGATTATTAGAATCACTCCAGATTTCTTCTGCTTTCCATCCATCCGCTTTTCCCTGGTTCATCCCATAATGGGATAACTTAGTGTGTGCCATTTACCTTGCTCTGTTGTACTATATCTCAGTATTGGCCTATAAGGGTCTCTCATCGATTATAATTTTTTTTAGCTAAAAGATCATTTACAATAATAATAATAGTAATAATAAAAAGAATAAAAATAAATTCCAACAGATTGGACAAAGCCAGACACCGTAACAACTAAGCCAAGCTAGACTCTCTCACCTTTGGCATTGCCATTTGTACATGACTTGTTTTTTGAATCAAGATTTGTACGCGTACGAAGTACTGAAGCTTATTAAATATGACTATCGCTCTACTTTTATGGATAACATGCCGATTCAACTCATTAGTAGGGTGACAATATATACTACTTTACTCTGTTACAAGAAAATTTATGGTTTACTCAATTACAGGAAGCACATCATGGAAGCCATTGGCAAACGTTGGACATCCAAAAGCTAATGCAGAGACCCAGTTTTGAACTGTGGAAAGCTGTGGTCAAGTGGTATCCATGACCAACTAGAATGACTGTTCCAAGTGGTTTTCATTGAGGCTACTCCATGCTGGTTAGCTTAGAAGAGCATGACTGAAACTATTTACAGAAGGAAACTATATCAGGCTGGGTCAATTGACTTTCTGATTCTTTTGCAGGTTAGATTGGAAGGACATAGTGACTTGAGACTATTCATATCCCAACATTCATCTAGTTAGGCCTCACAGAACTGATCTTCTGTTCCTCACCAAACCATCACTTTTAAAATTAGTTAAGAAGAGACTTTCAAGGGCTGCAGTTTGTGAGATCACAGCTTGACCTATCGGCTAAGTTTGGATGCACAACAAGAATTTGGTGCAAGTAATGCCATAAAGGGTGTATGAAGTGCACTAGGCTCCTTCCACCGTGGGGTCTGGAAAGGGTCATAATGTAAGTAATGCAATATGGGTCACATATCATGACACACAACTCTCAACAAAATATGCATCCTTCCTAGAAACATATCCCAGTGAATACAAGATGGCTGATTTGTGTAAAATAACAATGGATTTTACTTTCTTTTCTTTCTCTGACAAATATACCACCAAAAATCTGAAGCACTGGTAAGATTCAAAGCCCTATACATTTTTCTCCCCATTTCTGTTTCTTTGACCTCAACATGGCGATCATTTGCCTAATAAGGAGGCATGGGGATCAATCCTATATCTACAGAGCATGCTGCATTCAGCCCATGTCCACATTTTACAACAATTGATATAAAAAATAATGATCGGGAAAACCAACTCATTTTAAAACAAATGGAAAAAAAATGTAGAAAACACAATCCACGCAGGAAACTGAGACTTCTGATTTCACCTGCATCCAGGGGAAACATGTAAATCAATTTGAGGAAAGAGAAAAACAGATCCACCTATTTGAAAAAAGGAAAGACAAAAGAAACATATGGAACAATATTTAGCCACAGCCCCATAGTCCTTACAATCGCAAGAGCAGTGTAAAAACGGTGATCCACACTCATTGAACTTACTGTCCTGTGGTTATGCTTCATAAACCTAAGAAATTTTAAACATTCGAACTTGGTTGACAGATCTTTGCGGAATGTAAACTTAATTCATTTTGTATGGACAATGCAGCAGTGAACATATGCAGACAGCCATTTTGGGCTAATGGAATAAAGGTGGCAGAATGTGAAAAAATTCCTAGAAGAAAGGAAAAATTAAAAAAATAAAATGACATGCCTTCACAAGTTGAAAGTAGCTACACTGAAGGTTACCATACCACTGCCACATGCAGCAAAAATAGCCTCAGTAGGCTCATACTGCAAAAATAGAGCGCACAACAAAAAATTGATGCCTACATTGTGGACTGCTATAACATACTCAACAGGTCATTGTCCAAAATGCATACCAATGAAACATTCCAAGCTGCTCTAGTCAAGTGTTCCAGTAATGATCAGAGCTATGTTCTGAATATGCCAATGAGATGAGGCAGGTGAAGAAAAGAAATGAGACATGAAAAGCTGCATCAACTTTCATGGGATCAAACTTGTAAGACATGCCAGGAAACTTATCTAACATACAAGACAAGGGATGAAACTATGGGAGAGTAATGAGGTAGATGTAGAGTTTAAGAGAGTGAGAGACCTAGAAATCAATTTTGATCTTATGAGGGAAGTCAACCATTGATTTCTTAGACATTGATATGACAGTTTGGAGGAAAAAAATCCTTCTGAACTGTGAGATAAGAAGTCCAAGAGAGTCAAATGTTTTAAGGAAAACTAAATGAGCACTAAATGGATCTAGGCAGTCACTAGCACAGAACTAGAGATACGAAAACGTTTTCCAGTCGGTGTTTCTACACTTGAAAGGATTAAAACTTGACAAATTTTCCATTTGCTAATAGGTTAATGAACTGTTCACGGACAAATGGAACCCCATTTTTACTACATTTTTTCATCATCAAGACAGGAGGAGAACAACAGGATGTCTCCTACAACCATAAAAGGGAGGATGAAAAGAGAACATGCTTCCGGAATGCTGTGATTGATACATACCAAGTCATTGTAAGAGAAATTCTTGGAAAGCTATAAGATCATCCATGCTCCATGTAGCAAAATGCCTGGCAATCAAGAAACAAAACATTCATACATCGAAAATAGCTCATCAAGAAAATTGCAGATAGATGCATGCAAGATTAAAAGATTACAATTAAATGTGAATGCATTCATGAGAACATGGGGGTAGCACAATAGGACAAAAGATGATGGACAAGTCGACTAAGATGGCTTGGACATGGATAACAAAAATCAATGACAGTGCTTGTGGGTAAGAATGAAATAATAGGCTTTAAGAAGAGAAAGGAAAGACCAACATAGACATCGTTGAGGATTTGAGAAAGCACCCTAGACTTCACAGAAGTATGACCCTAGATAGAATTAAATGGAAAAAATATGATTTGTGTAGCTGAATCAAAATAGTTGGATAAGGTTTCTTCAAGCACGAAATGATGCTCCATTTTAAGTTGATTGTGGAATTCTTGGAGATTAAATTGATGAGACTAGACAGAAGCTGAACAAACACAAAGAAGGAGGGTATAAAATGGGAGGTCCCCAAGTACAACTGAGTTCAAATAAGTCAACCCCATGTGGGGGTCATATTAGGTTCCACTTAACCTGGACTAGGCTACAAGCTTTTAAGATAAGGGTTTGTAACATGCTATCAAAGCTAGGAGGTGTGTTCGATATGTGTTGTTTTGCCCTCTTGGTGCTACGTGATGGTGTCACCTACGAAGTTGTGTGTGAGTGGGCATGCATGTGTGGGGAGGGGGGGTGTTGTGTGTTGATCATAGCTATAATGGCAACTAGATGACCCAAGGTGCCCTGACAGTCTGGTGTGCCTACACCTGGACACAGGTGGGCGCGAAAAGACCATGCTGCTCCCCGTCCCGTGCACCCTCCCATTGGCCCTACGCGTCATCTTAGGCAACACCAGACCGACAGGGTTCTTTCTCCCTTTTATATAATATGCTTATATGCAACATAGAAGTTATAAAATGCAGTATGGTATAATTATACATAATGACCTAATATGAGAAAATCAACATATGAAAAAAAAAAAAAAAAACATAGAATGTTATACAAGCATATTCATGAAAACAAAAAGTAAACATAAATCAACATAAACTCATGAAGTGTCAACAAAGAGTGCTGTGACGTTGGACCCAAGAAAGAGCCTGGACACTTAGGCGGTGGCTAGGTGACACCTTCACAACTATAGTGTTGATATACATTGGTATGACCCTTAATAGTTTAAGCACTTAAGATTAGCTAGCGGTTCTAATAAGAACCATTAAGAGATGCTTCAGAATCCAGTGCTTTGGATAGAGTAAATCCATATACAATGAAACGAGTAGAAAGGTGTTGCTAAGATTGATAGCAAAGAGATAGCCAAAAGCAATTACTGCCAGTATATTGGTCTTATTGTCTAAATGGAGAGAGGATCAGGAAGGTGATGCCGGAAAATTAGTGCTAGATAAATGAAATGGAGATACACTACTGGAACGCAAAGAGATAAGTGGCTACCAGTCAACATAACTTTTACAAGGAACCAAATAGACTAGTCATGCTGATGCTGGGTCACGGACAGCCTTGTCCTATAGAAAAGTATGTTGGAAAATCAATAAATAATTTTCTACTGGAACATGAAAAGAAGAAATAAAGAGAAAAAGGTTCATTAACCAGCATGTTTGTAGTGAAGAAGTTGAAATGAATGACTGGTAATATTACCGAACATGGAATCAGAAAGGAAGAAATCAGATGAAATTGGGGGAATCACAGTAGGAATAATAATAAGGGAGAGTAATGGGGTCCCAGTTTAGAATGCATCTTAAGACACAATGAAGTGCTGGAACGCACACTACTAACCAGGATCAGTAGGGGAGAATAAAGAAGACAAATTAAACAGATTCCAGAAATTTAATGCAGTTTTCAGAAAATTAATTATTCTGGATTTACCAAAAAAATTTCCAGAAGTTATGAGTAAATAATTTACTGATTTCAGAAATTAGATGGGAGAAGATGAGATGGTAAAACAGGGATATTTAAAAGATGACTGTAACTTCCGAAAGGCAGTTCAAACAGAGCTGTAACTCTGAGATTGGAATCGCCCAGCCCTGGTGATTGTTTTAAAACAAAAAATAATATTTAAAGAAACTTTAAATGGTGCAATAGTTCTGTTTTGGAGAATTCTAGAAATAGAGCATAGTTTTGAACTTGTAATCTATAGAAGATCAACCACAGGTCTGAAACCAGAACTCAATATATCTTAACAATAAAACCCTACCTACCAAGTTAAAATGCAAACCAGTGACTAATGAGTAATGACTGAGATTTAAAAAAAAAATAATAATAAAAGTAAAAATAAAAATAATAAATATATAATAATAATAAATAAATAAATAAATAAAAACAAAAACAAAAAAGGGCATACCGGTGCACAAGACTCCCGCATGTGCGAGGTCCGGGGGGTGAGTAATGACTGAGATATGAGAAAATATAATGAACTGAAAATTGGTTAAAAAACAGGGGGTAACGCCAGGTAGAAGAAGAAATAAGTAGGAACAAGGAAGGAGAATAGGGGACAGAACTCAAGGTGAACACAACTTGAAGGGGGGAAAAAAAAACAATTTTGTTAAATCGATGGGGTTATATGCATGTATTTGTATATATAGATTGTAATGGCAGTCTATAACCAAGAATCCTAATAGCAATCTAAAGCTGAAACAGAGTTTAAGTAAACCGGACTCCAACACCTATCGACAGCCACTATAGACCCCATTACAATTAATTTTAGTTTACAAAAATACCACCAAATAAAAAAAATAAAATACCCGAACTATCCCTACTGGCCAAATCAAGGCTTGGGCTTCCAAATAGGGTCTTGTTTGTCGAGCCAGGCCAGTGCATCTGCATCAGGCATGACAGCACTTAAATGATGATGATGCCTATGAATTACCAATCCCATAAGCAGATCATTGATTGTAAGGCCCAGAAAAATAAAGCTTAAAGGCATGGATCGCATCTACTTCACCATAACCCTCAATATACTAAATCAGAGACTCGGCACTAACATAGAAAGATTCAAAGTAACTGTCCTCCATACACTTACAAATTTATAAAAAACCAAACAATTCTGACTCCTGCAGAAACAGAATGACGAAATTGTCAAGAATATCATGCATGGCTATGGCATTTTCAGTGCTTCCTGTAATTGTGCAAAAGCAGCAGGATGCATTCTGCTAATGGCTGCATTAAAAGATGATTCCCCATGAAGAGCAGCACACATTTGAAGGTTATCTCTCACCAAAGTCTGCAATGATAACTGTTTGATAGGATCCGAAGCTTTGATCTGTGATCATAGAAAGTAAATATTATCAGAATAAACTAAAATAATTCAAACTCAGGACTCCAGGATAGATCCAAGAAGTTACTTGTCTCCTTTTGAACTCTTTACTTGGAACAGCACCTTCGCTGTGGGACCCAATAGAGCTGTTATCACCACTGTGCATATAATGATTGAAAAATTAATTTTGCAACCTCGAAAACTGAATGATGAAGAAACTTATCAGTAAAAAGTCACAAACTTAGAAAAGAACAATTTTTTAATATGGTTAGAATATTTGTAAGGATCTCACCTGGATTCCTCATTTGAGTCTTCAGTTCCACCCAATATCACACTTGTACAGACACTGCACGAATGAAATATATCACCCCTTGTCATATATGACTGATCTGATACTTGGATTGCCACAATTGAATGCAAGTTGAAAAATACCTTAGGATCTGATCAAGTTTATCAAGGACTTGAGGTAATCTCAAGGTCAAAATAATAGAAAGAGCTAAGCCAAAGGCTTTCCTCTGGATGGATGTTACATTGTCAACCTGTGGAGAGCACAGAGGGAAGTACTTAATTAGTGAACTCAAAGATGGAATGATGTCATGAATGATCAATTTCAGTAGTGACAAAGAATGGCTAAGAATAAAAAATCTTCATTAAAATCGAATACACTCAATCAGGGTAAAGCAAATGGAAACAGAATTAAGCTATGTACAGTCTTCTTCATTGTGTGTGTGTGTGTTCCATAGTTCTTGAAATGTAAATTCAAAAAGCTTCCACAAAAATAACAATTTATTTGTTTATTATATTTATTTTACTTCACAAAAGCCTATACTTGTTTTATGCTGTCCTTACATTACCTGCAAGTTGCCTAATTAACATAATTCTACCTCCAAAGATATGTATTTCCTCTTCCAACTAGCCAATTTAGTTTTGAAAAATCTCAATCAAAAGTAGGATAAAAATGGACCCAAGATATCCACTAAAGGAAGTGTCAGACATCCACGGGCCACATGCAAAAAAATGGCAACATTTACCCAAGCATTAAGGTGGTCTAATATCAAATCATAGAATGTACTTGTATTGGGCTGTGAATACTTTGGTAGGAAAACATATTTTGTCTTCCATTTGTGATACAAGCTAAAATTCTATTCTAGGCAATAGAGTGATTTTAACTGAATCAACTTGTAGCCACCAACCTTAGTTTATATCTGTCCTAGCAGTGAAGTGTTCATTCTTGAAGAGTGTTAGAAGTGTTGCGTGAGAAGGAGTCATGGCCGGCTGTCTAGCGCAAGCCACGATTCCCCTTGGGGGTTTCCTATTCTAACTCTAGTTTGTTAGTAGATTAGAATTAGAAGTTAGCTGTGTTTACTATTTTGTTATTTCCTATTCCTACTAGGAGTATGTGATTGCATGGTCTATATAATGAGAAGAGCTGGGCAGCCCAATCTCATCGATTGGGACTCCTAAGTTTTCCCATCACTTCTCTCTTTCTGTCTCTATATATATATATATATATATTTCTGGCTTGTCGTCTTCTTTTTATTTTTGTCTTACCACTATTTCTTGTCATCTTGCTCCTAAGTCAATTGCATAGGCATTATCTAGTACTGGCTGGAGGACAGCAATGGAAGACGAACTGCGTGCTTTGGATGAAAACCAAACTTGGGATCTTGTATCATTGCCTCCAGGCAAGAAGGTTATTGGTTGTCGTTGGGTGTATGTGGTTAAGGTTAACCCGAATGGGTCTCTTGCTTGTTTGAAGGCATGATTAGTAGTGAAATGGTATGCCAAGGTTTATGGTGTTGACTATCTGGATAGCTTTTCTCCTGTTGCCAAGTTGGCTTCTATTCGTATTTTGATTTCTTTGGCGGCTTCGTCTCGTTGGCCACTGTTTCAGCTTGATGTAAAGAATGTATTTCTTCATGGTGATTTGCATGAGGAGGTGCATATAGAGCAACCTCCGGGGTTTGTTGCTCAGGTGGAGTGTGGAAAGGTGTGCAAGCCTAGGAAGTCCTTGTACGGGCTGAAATAGTCTCCTTGGGCATGGTTTGGTAGGTTCACTAATGTGGTTTGTGTATTTGGGCAGTCAAGGTGTGACAGTAATCATTCTGTGTTCTATCGGAAGTCTCATTTAGGGTAGATATTTCTGGTTGTATATGTTGATGACATTGTCATTATTAAAGGTGATGTTGAAGGAATCAAAAGTTTAAAAGCACATTTACAACAACACTTTCAAACTAAGGATCTAGGAAGGTTGAAGTACTTTTTTGGGATTGATGTTGCTTAATCAAGGAAGAGAATTTCTATATCTCAAAGAAAATATGTTTTGGATTTGCTTACAAAAACTGGTATGTTAGGGACCAAACCCGTTGACACTCCAGTAGACCCAAATGTAAAACTTACATCTGAAGGAGGTGAGGTGTTAGAAGATCCTGTGAAATACTGGAGGTTGGTGGGAAAGCTGAATTATTTGACTGTGACTCAACCTGACATTGCCTTCCCTATAAGTGTTGTGAGTCAATTTCTTTCGTCTCCACGAACTTCACATTGGGATGCCATTGTTTGTATTCTGAAATATCCCAAGAAAGCTCTAGGTCGTGGTCTGTTGTACTCTGATCATGGACATAATCATATTGAAGTTTTCTGTGATGCTGATTGGGCTGGATCTCTTGTTGATAGGTGGTCAACTATAGGATATTGTACTTTTATTGGTGGAAATCTTGTGTCTTGGAAGAGCAAGAAGCAGGCTATTGTGGCAAGGTCTATTTACAAAGAGTAACCAGATCTTTTCGTACAAATGGCTTTTTTCTTCTTGAAGACTAACCTGATTCCACAGTAATACTATTGAGAGCTTGAGAGGAACACAAGTAAAAAACTCAGGACCACTCCTATGATGGAGGACCACAGTCGGAGGAGTGAAGCTGGCTATCCTTTTCCTTCTGAGGAATCACATTTTGGTTCTAAGGAACTATGTTGCACGTGATCGTGTGTGAGAGTTGCAGCATGTTTAGGAGGGAAACACTTGACCCTCAAATCCTAGGGTGCATAGAATTTTCTAACATGGATCCGGCACTGAGGTACAAAACAATAAAACAGAAGCAAGCAAGCTACGTCTAAAATCTAGATGCAAGCCATTATCGATATCCAGCAACAGAAAATATAGTACCAAAATATAGAAGATTGCGAAGTTGCAACATGAGATTAAGAAATCTAATTGAATAACCTAACAGACCAACAAAATGCATAAGGTTAAGGGAACAGATGCAACTGGTCAGTAATTCATGTGTTAAAGCTCAACCTCTAAATTGTAGAATTGGGTGCATTTCAAAACAATGGGTAAGCACAAATCCACAAAGTCAAGAAAAAAAAAGGTATGGATTTGGTTGATCTGACACCATGTTGTTTCATATCCAACATGGGGTAACTCTGTGTAACATGGTGGGTCCAGATATAAGAGTTGATCTTGATTGTCACAAAATGTTAACGTTGCAGACAGAACTGCAATATACCAAGTATTTCAGTATCAACCCATAATTCCAAAATTCAAGCAAGCACGTATGCTTCATGAATAGCTATCTGATGAAGTACACACATCACATTCAAGATTATACTGATGTTCAGAATATAAAACAAGAACCCTAACATTGTTAATAAATACAACTCAAGAAACAATATGGTGGCATCTGGTTTCCAAAGAAAGGTTCAAGATTTTGGTTTCAACTCTGGTCAAAACCAAAACTGAAATATTTCTGGTTTTGACAGAAATTCCGCATGTTTCCGCTGGCTGGCCATTTCAATTGTTAAATGGCTATATTTTCACACAAAACTTCATGAAAACCATAATTAAGCATTGCTAACCATACTGAAGCTTTTTTATTGTAAAAAATAAATAAATTAAAAAAGAAAAAAAAAAGAAAAAAAAAAAAAGTAGTTTGGTTTAAAAAAAAAAAAAAGTAGTAGTTTGGTTTGTACCCTAGGTTGGTAGTGTACATCATACCGTGCTGTATATTTTCTCAGATATGGTCTATTCTATACATAATTCAGTATTAGAACATACAAAATTCAATGAAAACAACTAACATATGCATTAGAAATGAAAAAAAATTACACAATGTCAAAGTGTTACAAGTAGTCACGTACAAGGGTAAACCAAGGTTAAAACACCCCTACGAGTTCAGTAAGGCTCAAAACCATTGAGAAAATCTTTGTTCCACTAAGAAATGTAGTCGATTTAGCCAAAAATACCAAATCTGGGGTTTTTTGGAGTTTTCCCCTCTATTAGGCAAAACCATTCAAAACTCACAAAATGGGTTGAAATTTTACCCATTTTGATCGAAAAAGTCTTTTTATTTGCACAGTTTTGTACTGAAACCAAGTTGAAATCGAAATTTCAGCCAAAATGCCAATTTTTTTTTTTTTTGGAAACCCTGCATTCCTATTGAGTCACACTCACACCCAATTTCTGTTTCAACTTTCGTAAAAACCAAAATATTTCGCAAAATCTCAGTGGTTTCGATCGAGATTTCGTACTATGTTCCTAAGTTATAATGTATCCGTGAAAGGGAAATGCTTATATCAAGGTCAAGGATAAATGTCTTGTAACAAGCTTCAGAACTATAAAGCTTAGACACAAGATCTGTTGCATTATTACCTTGTCAAGCCAAATATCAACCAAACAAAGAAGTATGTTTTCCTCAATTGAGATGCCTGCCTGTTGGAGTGCGGTGGAAAGTGATGGTTCTGATGTCAAATGGGCCAAATAATTGGTGTTCATTACTAAAATCCTTGCTAGAATGGCCGCAGAGGATGCCTTAACAGCTGTCTTAGTAGGATCATGATCATCTCCTCCACTCAAGCATATTAGAATTAATTTCTATGCAATATCCACAGCAAATAAACCAAAGAAAAAAGTAAAGCAGTGAGATCAGCTAATTTGAAGATTGAGAACAACCTACATCAAGATATCCCCAGTTAAAGACACACCCACATACCTGAAGACTACTGCTAATCAAAGGAGGGGCTTCTATAGGGAAACACTGCGAAGACAGCCAACGTGAATAAACATTAGTCTTAATGTTTAGCTTCAGAAGAGTTTACTCATACCAATTCTGAAATCAATTCTAAAATCCAAACAATTACAAGCCAAGTATTGAAGGAAATTGTTAAGATGGTTCAGAAACTATTTGAAATTGCAGACAATTTGTGTTAAGCTTACAGAAAAGAGAAAATTACATGTATGAGGAGTCCCAAAATTCAGCAGCATTTATAGAGGACAATAACCAGGTACCTCATATTTTTTCTGGTCTGGAATGACATGCTGATCATGAAATTAATTATCAAATGGCATGATCCAGATCAGGATTGGTTGGGATTCTCCAACCCCGTCAGCTGATCTACCATGGATCAGACTGGATTCTGCCAACACCAATCCAACCTCCAATTGCAATCTCTTCCGCCATGTGCTAAGTATGATAGCTCAAAAGCTCCCCTCTGCATATAATAAATATACAGAAATGAAAGGGGAATGACACCACTGAATCAGTTTTTGACACCTTGACTAGGGATACAAAATCCCAAAAGAACCAAAACGCAGTGGTTTGGATTGAGATTGTTTACTTAAAGGCTGGACTTATCAAACAGTTATAACCAAGTCAACATAGGGAGACCTGACAAGCCAACAGCTTGTTAATATTTTGGAGATCATTAATTTTCTCTCTCATGTGTGCGTGGTACTATAAAGAGTTCCCGACTTCAGGAGCCGCTAGTTTAATAGTTTACAAGATTGAATTTTGCTTAATTTTTTTTTCCAATTTTCTTGAGTTGGGATCCTACATAAACAATAATCAATAACAGGACTACCAAACAAGTCATACTATCTGCTACTCGTTTAATTTGAGGTTGCAGAAAATGGCTATGTAAATCAATGGACATTCTTGATGCGATTGGAAGTACAAGCGGAAGTGAAGACACCATTTTAAATGATACGGATAAAAACATTCATAGTTAGAGTGATAATAACAATTCTAGTTGCAGTAATGTTGATCATTTATTCGCTGCGGTGAGGCGATGGTGATGGATATAACTTATAGTTTTCGTAATGGTATGGGCTCATGGTCATGACTCTTTTGGATTGTCTGAACCTTGAGAGCTCAGCAGCTTTGGTATGCCAAAGGTGATGTGCAAACATCAGATGTAACTCTGGCCAGATAAGGAAGGAAGCAAAATTGGCTTTCTCTGTGCAACAACTGAACAGGGCTTCTGAAGTAGAAACTCCAAATTTGGAAAAGTTCAAAAAGCAGAGGCTGTTTTTCACAGGTCTAGAGATGAGTAAAGGCACTGCCTTGTGTACCTGAGAACAACACAGGCTAATAAAGTCCATAATGCTTTAAATTTTTCTCCAATTTTTTATTTTCCAAGAGTAGGAAAAAATAGAAAAAAAAAATATTCGTTACAATAATAGTGGTCACAAATCTCATCTCTGTGACTTATATATAATTTTTCCAACATGTTATCACTCATTTTTCACAAGAAAATACTTTGTTTTCCCTTTCAGAACTATTAATGGATTTTGGGGTAAATCACAAATCAATCCTTCGATTCATGCAAATAAACAAGTTTGATGCAATGAATCATGTTGTTTTTTCTAAATCTATAGATTTATATATTAGAATTAAAAATAAAAAAATAAAAATAAAAATAAATAAAAATAAAAATAAATAAAAAAGAAGAAGAAGAAGTTACAATGCAAGATTTCAGTAAAATAAGTTAGGCCTTTTAACTTACCTCACTTGCACAGGTTAAACACTTTAATCTGAGATTTGTGAAGGTTTCATGATTGAAACAAAAAGCAATTTGCTGGGTTAGAATTGTTTTTTATGTAGGAATGCACAAAGGAAAATGTTGGACTGGATAGGTTTCAGAAAGTCTCCATTTTCTTCTCTACTGCAGCATTGTGTTTTGCAGGTTTAAAGGTAAGTATCAATAAGTATTGAGTGTATCAATTAATAGTATAGTTGTCAAGGCGTCGCCTAGGCGACGACTAGGCGTCTAGGTGGATTGCCTAGGGCCTAGGAGACAGCCGCCTTGTTGCACTGCACGTCGCCTTGTGTTTCGGCATTTACTTATGAATATCAAAATAAAATATTATTCATAAATAAGCAAATACCCCCTATTTGAATCCAATAAAAATAGTTTAAAAATCAAATTCCAAAAGGATAAAAAGTCAACCCCCCAGTCCAAGAACAAAAACTGGATTTTGGTTATAGGGACGATTTTCAACTTTTAAATGCTAGGGTTTTTCTCAATTATGAAAATTTTATAAATTCTATCATGTTAAAACATTGCTAAAAACCAAAAGTCCGGTAAAATAATATTTTGTTTTGATATTCATAAAATTATTTTCATTCAGGCGATTTTAACAGTATTCGTGCATTTAAAAATAAGTTTGACTGAAGCATAACTTTATCATTGCAACTCAGATTTAAGTAATCTTAGACTTGTTAGAAAACTGGTTTTATGTTATAACTAATACAAAAAGTCTCATGTAAAAATAAAATCATTTGACCAGTCAAACTTATTATAGAATAAGAGCATTTCTCTAAATGTTGATTTTTTATAACTTAATATGACTTAATGTTAATTTTTTATGATTTGATGTGGCTAAATGTTGATTTTTAATGACTTGATGTGACTTAATCTTGATTTTTTATGATACAAGGTATATATAACTTACTAAATAATGTTAGAAAATAGGAAAAATAAAAAATAACACTTGTTCGCCTTCTCGCCTAAGCGCTTAGACAACCCTCCACCACCTTGGTTCGCCTTGGCGTCGTGACAACTATGATTAATACCGAGCCATATCGGGTCATGTCGACCGATACAGTGAGATACATTGTTTCTAAATTTATTGTATTGGATAAGGATCGGTACCTTCGGTAAGTATTGGTGGATGATACTATAATGATGCTGATATAGATCAGACAATCCAAGACAGTCTTAAATCACAGAAGCCAACGTCCAATGGTAAAGGGAAGCTAGCATGCTAGAAGCCTTGAGCAGCACAACCAGTCTTCCAGACAACATGGACATATTTAATAGAGGAAAAGTCTCATAACATGCCCATAACCACAAAAATAGCCAAGTTGTTTAGCACAATGACAAATGCTCATCTCAAATATGATATTCTACACAGTAATGGGACAATGCAGCAACATTAATCAGGGGCCATTTGATCTTCATTTCCCATTATAATGCCACATGTATGAAGCATCCATGATAGACATCAAAGAATGGAAGTGCTTCATGTATAGTCTGTACCCCCCCCCCCCCCAGTTGCTCACATACTTTTCTCAGATGCCAAATAACAGAAGCGTCTTTTAGCCTTTAAAATGTGGAATATAATGTGGAATATAAGAAAGATGTTGACAGGATTACATCCCTAAGAATGAGTGCTAATGAAAAGAAACAAGATGCAAGAACAAATACCATGTAGAGGCTGGACAATGACCCTCTAAGACAACAAGAAGCCATTTAACTGAATTCTCCATTATAAGTAAACAAATAAATAGAATTTAGACAGGTACCTGTATCAGAAGTTCAATAATAGGAAGTGTTGAGAGAATCCCTCTATCATTGACATTTCCGAGGATCAACTCAAAAAGTTTGGCCACACTTGACGCATGCATATTCAGGAACTCTGCCCCACCCAAAATTATGTAGCTCTCCATGATGCTAACGGCAACCTGGAATTGGGAGGCATTAACAGTTTACGGTTCGTGCGATAAGGAGAGTGAAAATTGCAAGAATTACCAGACAATGGATATAAATGCATAAACCGATAACTGCCTCATCCAACTAATAGGGATACCTTAGAACCAAATGAAAGACGTGCGGAAAGGATAAAACAGTATCAGAACGAATTTGAGATGTGCACTCAGCCACAAACGCTAAGCTCAAAAAGCTTGTCCGTGGTTCCTAAAATGGAATAAAGGTCCCCCTACTAATCACAGATGTCCTGTTTATTCTATTGTACAGAGAGAATCAGACACACTTGCACAGTATTCACGGGCTCAAAACACAATACTTTGAAGATGGTAAGCTTTATTAAGCATAAACAAATTCAAATCATAAAATCTGCAGAGAAGACAATACAACGGTCCAATAGTAGTTCAAAATTATAGCAAGCATACATTAATTACTAGGTGAGTTAAATTCAGAAGCATTAAGGCTTCATGGAGAAGTTACAAGGTTATTTACGTAGAAAATAGCACAATGCTAATCTGAACAACAGGAAGGAAAAAGAAAAAACAAAGAAGAAGAAGAAGAAAATGAAGTACACAGAAATAAAAAGTTCAAAAGCACCGACTGGTGACAATCTATTAAGTCTAACCTGCAAGTGATCAAAGCTTCGTTCCATGATTTCCACTAGATATGGAAAGAATCCTAATAACTGAGGCACCAAGGATGGAGCTTGAGAAAGTGCTTCTTCCCATAGCTGAAAATAGAGTAGATTAATTACATTAGTGTGATCTACTTCTTGCAAATGTCAGCATCGAGGAAAGACAAGAATGAAAGATCAACAAACCAGCACACTATCCTCCAGAAGATTGAGTTCATCGGGGCTGTTAATATCAACACCCCTTTGTAGAATGGGAAGCAGCATGTTATAGCAAATGGGTGACTGATGACCAAGGGCAACCATAAAGTTACGTAGTGCAATAAGAAGTTGGATCTGTAATAAACTTTCACCGCTAGATTCATCCCAGACCTAGTCAAATGTGAGAGCCAGTAACCTTAATGAGTATAATGTGAGTTGTTAAGGGTAACATGATGTAGGAGAGGAAGAGGAGTATCGGAAATAATGTTAATAGCAATCTAACTACTGACACTGCCAAAAGTGCAGAAACCAGCTAAATGAAGTTGAACACAGAGTATTGAACAGATTCTCCTTGGAAACAGGATAAATGCAAACTGTAAGATCTTACTCTTATACCGGTGTACGACTCTAATCTCCTGCCCAAGCAACAAAAGCATTTCAGGCTAAAAAAATACATAGGAAGTATTGGTGGGAATAACCTGATTCTTTCACAAAGAAAAATAACTAATTGATATATACCAGTACTGATCTCCATTTAATTAATATGCAAATGAACCCAGATTCACCTATCAAAGGAAAGAATTCATAAATTCTCCAAAACAAGACCAAAACCTGTTTTGTTCTTCAATCTCTTCAATCACACAGAATGGAAAATGATTCTTTCTCTACAAAGTTTAAGCCACTTCCTCCTCATGCACCCAAATCTCTGCAATCAGATATTCCACAACTTGACCCGAAACAGGACCAGGGTTTAAAGTATCAGTTCGTATTGTATCGTATCGTATCGGTGGGTATCAATACAATATGTATTGTGTATCATATTTGTATCGGTACCTTTAAAAAGGTTACTAAATCTAGATCCTTCAAATCAGACTTGTCTAGTCACCGCCTAAGCATCCAGGCGGTTTGTCTGGAGTCTAGGCAAATGTTGCTTAAGTGCACGTCTCCTGGCAGTAAGGCTCTAGTCTGGCACTTATTTATGTCAAAATCATTTAAGCAAATGTTTTACATTTACTTAAAATATTATTCTTAAACAAGAAACACAAATTTGAATTCAATAAAATAGTTTCAAAATCAAATTCCAAAAGGATAAAAGTCACCCCCCCCCCCAATCCAAGAAAAAAAAAACTAGATTTTTGGTTGTAGGGGTGATTTTCAACTTTTAAATGCTAGAGTTTTTCAATTCTGAAAATTTCATAAAGCTTATCACGGTAAAAACATTGCCATAAACCAAAAGTGAGGTAAAATATTCTTTTGCTTTGATATCCATAAAATTATTTTCATTCAGGAAATTTTAGCAGCATTTGTGCACTTTAAAGTTTGACTAGAACATAACTTTGTCATTACAACTTAAATTTAACTAATCTTAGCCTTGTCGGAAAGTTGGTTTTGTGTTCTACCTAATACAAAAGTCTCATGTAAAAATAAAATCATTTGACCAATCAAACTTATTATAGAACAAAAACATTCCTCCAAATGCAGATTTTTATGACTTTATGTGACTTAATCACTTAATGTGGCTTAATTTTTATTTTTGATGATTTGATATGGCTTAATATTGATATTTGATTGACTTCCAACTCTTGCTCGTATGAGAAGATATGGAATGCCATCTACTTTGATGTCTCCTCTAAACTTGGTTGCCTAAACCATCACCTTGTTCGTGACACCCCAAGGAACAGGCATATTGTTGTTGCTTGGGGCCTCCCCTCTTCTATCATTGTAACCCCCCAAAAAATTGATGTTTTGTCCCCATTTTTCTTCTCTCTGGCCAGATGGCTAGTTTGATCCCCCCCCCTCTTTTTCCCCCCTTGTATATTCTCTTCTTGCATAATCTAATTGTTTATTCATCCAAGAAAATATTGATTTTTGATGATATAAGCTATATTTAGCATCGTTAATGCTTCCAATAGATCTGGCACACTATCCTCTTTGATGTTAGAATTAAGCTTTATGAGGCCCTGTCTAGATGTGCTAACTCTCTAGACATAGGCTTATTGTTACCTTTTAGAGCCTTCCCCACTCGCTCTAATGGGTGGGGTTTTGTTTTGTTGTTTTCTTTTCTCCTCTCCCCTCTTCTCTAAGGGGAGCCCATGTATCTCTTTCTCCTTTTGGTTGTAAATTATATATTCATCCAAAAAAAAAAAACATTTGGTGGCACCATGATGAACAAGGGGAAGGGTGGCGGAGGCTAGATAAGGGACTAGTGGAGAAGAAATGAAGACCATTCTCCCATAACATTTTATTATTCCTTTTCATTCCTATTTAACCAACCATCTGTCATTGCGTCATCTTTTCAAACAACACATACACAAAAACTTGTCAACAGTCAAATAATTAGTGAACCTCTCAGAGGTATTTAGATTAGTTCCTTTCTTTCCTATCTCCCCTCTATCTATTTTAAATACTTTTCAAAATTCGATCAAATTAATTGAGTATCTCATCATCTGTTTGGTGGGCCAACCGACCAATTGATAATATAAAGGTTGGGCCTCCACGTCACAGAACCCTTCTTGTCAATGTCTTTTAAGGCATCGGTGAATCTTTTTCGTGTACTTGTTTTTGTCAATAAATCTCTCTAAGGCAACTTCCCTTATTTCTGCATTTCATTCTCTATTTTTTGCAACCTCAAACAAAACGAGAATAAAGGGTAGGCCTATGAATTCAAAGTCACCACGGAAGGGTCAATCAATAGCATAGGTCTTTCTTTCCCGAGTCTCCCTTCGAAGGATTTTCTTTGAAAGCCTAATTCGGTAGGTTAGGACTACTTTGTTTGATATCAAACATTATGTTCTAAAGCTAAGCATGGCTTAAGATCTCGACGAGATCTCGCTACAAGAGCACAAGCAATATATAAAATGTACAATATCTCGGTCAAGATCTTAGTGAATATCTTAGTCTTGACTTGAGTATAAAATGTACAATATCTCGGTCGAGATCTTAGTGAATATCTTGGTCTCGACTCGACTCGACTCGAGACCAAGTCACATGGGGTATATCCATAATTGTCGACCCTTAACTCGACCCAACTCATCATAACTTTACATCACTCGCCTATCTTGCCCTATTGTGAAGAAAAAGTGAGCTTTTGGTGGTTTTTCTTTTTCCAAATCTCTCCTCTACAGTGTAGATTAATAACTTTAACACTTGGAGATTATAGATTATCATTTTATCATCAATCTTTGGAGATCATTTTCTTCTCAAGAATGATTTTAGGTAAAAACTTCTCAAAACCACTTTTTTAATAGAAACATGGTCATAATTGTTTGTTTTTATTATGTAATAGCCTAGGGTGAAGGGTTTGAAGACTACCTACATAGGGTCCGAAGTCAAAGTACCATTTTGTGTTTGAATTTAAAAAAATGAGGTTTCTATTGTGTTTAGAAGGCCTAAAATAGGGCAAATGACAAGTTTTAGGGGTTAAAAATCCAATATGGCCACCGAGATGGCTGGGGAAAAAATACAAGATCTCACCAAATCTTGGTATTTTGGCCTAGCAAAACCTAGGTCAAGATCAAGATCTTATGCTAAGTACCAATAACTCTAATGCTTCAGTCTTGTTATATCTACTGGTTCGTGTTTTTAGGCTTCCCTAGTCGATTAAGGTTGCAGAAACCCTTATGTGCACCTTTCTTTGGAAATGGTTGACTTTGTCAAATTTCTCCATCCCATTTGTTAGTCTTCCATTTGTCTCCCTAACAAAGAAGGGGGTCTTGGCCTATGCAGAATCCAAGATGTTAACTCTATAGGCACCCTCAAGCTTATTTGGATGCTTGTCTCCAAACAAAATAGCATTGGGCTCTCCTGGGTTTACTCTATGTCTCGACCCCCCCACTCTGACGCCTCCTGGGTTTGGCATAATATCTTCAGCCTCCGTCTTACTGCTTTCAGAGCCATCCATTCCTCCATCGCTGATAACCATACCACTTCCCTCTGGCTAGACAACTGGCATCCTCAGGAGTTCTCCTCTTTATGATGGGAGCTAGATCAATCTACTCCTCTGGCTTGGATAGAGATTCATTTATTGCCTCCATTATCTCCAACAAGGCATCCCCCCTCTCTCCTCCTCTCCTCTCTTGGACATCTGGTCCTCCCTTCCCCCTCCCTCATGGCCATCAAGGTAGGGGCGACAGAGTTATTTGGATCCCCTCGCCTGTGGGCATCTTTAGCTCCTCAGCTTGGAATTTTGTCCAATCTTGCAATCTTTTATTCCCCTGCCATAAGATTGTTTGGTTCAAAGGTCATATTCCCCATGCCATAGTTTAAATGCCTGGAGAGCGCTATCCAACTACCTCCCTACATAATCCTTCGTCCTTTACAGGCACATCCATGTCCCCCTTGCCTATTGTCTCTGCTAGAATGGGACTGAAGACTCAGTTCACCTTTTTCTATTGCCCTTTTGCCCCTTCTCTTCCACTATGCTAGCCTAATAGGAGAAGAATCTTGCCCCTTCATAAGGAGTGGATTTCGGTTGATACGACTTTTGTAGGGAACTTTATTTGTGACATTGTTGGAAAGCAAGCCTTTTATGTCGCACTAAATCACATCTGGCTAGAACGGAATCTTCAAAGATGGACTTACAACTCTCGCTCTTTTGATAAATTTGGAATGCAATCTACTTCGATATTAGTCTCAAGCTCAGCATGCTCCCCCATCACCTTGTTAGGGATTTCCCAAGGAATTTACACAACTAAAGAAAAGAGGTAGAAACTAGAAAAGAGAGAAATATTCAGCTAAATACCTTCTGGAAAAATTCCACCAACTTGTTTGCAAATGGAATGACTCCACCAACATGCGTGATAAGCACAGAAATCAAATTTAAAACTTGGACCTGCAAACAAACAAAAATATACTTCAGACAATGTTAAAGAAGCCATGCAACATGGTAATAACGAACATCTAAATAAGAAAAGGCCACAGAACTTCAATAATGTTGAATAACTTGAATTAGAAATCCTGAAAATTACCAATTAGAGATGCTTTTGATAGTCAGAAAAAGAAATTAGATTAACAAGTTCAGGCCCCTTAGATCTTTCTTTTATTTTATTTTTTCTCAGATTCCTGCTTTACTGAACAAAAATAGAAAATCAATCAAGATACACTAACGTATATATAATAATAGAAAGTGAAAAGAAAACATTACTTTCGACTAAAAAAAAAAAAAAAAAAAAAGGAAGAAAATATTACTTGCAGAAGGAGAAATTTAGGACGGGAACCCTCATTCCAAGAGATTATATAAATTGAACTCAAGAATAAGAGGCCAGTCCTTAGCAAAAGTAAAAAAGAATAAGAGGCCAGTCCTTGGGCTCGTGTGCGAAGTTTTTTTTTTTTTTGGGGGTGAATAAAAAATTCATTACCAAGAAGAACAAAAAGAAAACATACAGCTCTCAGAAAGGGGGGAAGGAAAGAAAGAGGCCCAGCTTAAGGGGTCACATTCCTGATGATGGATCTAGGCAGATCCCAAGAATTTATAATATGACAGTTCCTAGATGTCGGATTACAAGAGGAGGAGAGTCTTGAGATCTTGGCTTTGACATCGAAGGAGATGGAACCCCAAATCCTATCCAGAGAGCGAAAGATGGAACCCCAAATCCTATCGTGTGCAAAGTTGATTTGGAGAAATCGTAAGACCATTTTTTGAGTGAGATTCAACAAATGAGGTACTAGAAAAGTTGCTTTCAAAGAAATAGAGGAATTAGATTCTCAAATCTATGTCCCATATATTTTGCTTTTGTCATCCATGGAGCACTAGGATGAAATTTAAAAAGCTCAAGTGGACTTGCATTCCATGATAGTGGTGTAAGCATTTAGCAAACTATTACACAGAAGAATAGAGGTATCTCTTGTTTAAGGGTAAAAGGTTAATGAAAAGGATGCCATATCTCCTATTTACTGACTATTGATCACCAATAATTTATTTTGGGGGCATCATTGAAGGATTTCATGATACCTTTTACGGTAAAAGGTTCAGGCAGCCAAGGCATATGCTCGGGTTCAAGTCTTGAGCGTGGCTGCTTTGCGCAAAAAAATCCCAATGGTTAGGACCAACTCTAAACTCATCCCTCCCAAGATCCCACATAGGTGGGACCGGCACTAGGTAATGGCCCTTTATTATTCTTGGGACACAATTCTTCTTACTTCATGGCATCATCTGTAGACAAAATGGAGAAGTTGCAGAGGTTTATTATGGGAGGAATGAGTTTTCTTATAATTTTTTTTTTAAGTGAAGAAGTTGTTGGCCAAAGAAATTACAGGGAATTGCAATAAAAAACCTAAGGTCAGAATAATTAAAGATATGATACCCAATGACAAGTCTGCGTAAGTATCAATCTCAAGGCTGATTGGCTGAAAAAATGGAGGAAGTTAGAGCAAAGTTGAAGTGATGCATGATACAAGTTGTACCACTTGGTTCCTCTCATGGATCAAAATCTCAGTTTCGTACAAACCCAAGACAATACCATGGGTTAAAATGGTATCATCCCAGGTTTCGCATGGTTTCGAGGTTTCGACCGAAACCTGGTTGAACGAAAGGTATAAATCCCCAATCTCTGTCGAAACTTTTCAGTTTCGACAAATTTCATTGGATTCGACCCCTTGGAGGTGTTTATTGCCCAATACTTGTCCTTTTTTTTCCAAAAATACTTCATTGATCACCTCTTTCTTGCGTTCTCATACACATTGAACCCTTTTAGAGTGTGGATTTATTGCTTGGAGTAACGCCCTTTTTACCCAAATCTTTTGGAAGAATATACTATCGATAGTGTAGATTTGTTTCGAGTTTTTTCTGGATTTAGCAAAAATAATTTCCGGAAAAAAAAAAATCCGCTTTGGTTTTGAAAAATCAAGAAAAATAATGAAAGTATTGGAAACATGTTTCAGCCAAAATTGATTAACAATGTGATGTAATTTAATTACTTTTTGTTAATTAATTAATTATTAAAATTTAAATATATATAAAACTTAGGAAAAAATTTAGAATACGCATTGTTGTAGTTTTAGGAGCCTTACTTGATGTCTACATTTTAATAATTTATGTTCTTGTTGCAACAAATCGCCAACTAATGCATAATGGTTGGGGAAGGTGGGGGCATTGCATGGAGGAATGGGATACCTCTTTAGGCCAACAACAAGAAGTCTCATGCTCTAAAAAAAAAAATGGGTGAGGTGGGGCCACTAGATTGAAGTGGCATCTTGCTGGTGGTGATGTCAACCTATGATAGAGAGAAGGGTTGTCACCATGGTTCGAGAACTCAGTCAAAACCTGCGAAATTTCGCAGGTTTCGATCATGTTTCGACCAAATTAGACGAAATTTCACATGTTTCGACCGAAACATGGGAAATTTCGACCAAAACAACTGGTTGGACCCTTTGGCTTGAACCAGGTCATATATAAGTTAGTTTGAAAAGAAACCCAAGCCTTCTTTAGCAGAATTCGACCATCTTCTTAGTTTTTCTCCTACGAGTGGGAAACTTGGGGAAACAATGGAGAATTCCATTTTTTGCCTAACAAAATTGAATCTAAGGGTGGTTCTTACTTCATCTACATAAGAAAATAATTTGGACAAAAAAGGTAAGTCAAAACTTCCCAAAAAATTATTTTTTTATAGAATATACTTGTAAATAGAGTAGAATTATGTAAATTTTTTATATGTTACTTAGGAGGACCCAATATACGCATTCACGGTGGCCGAATTTTTTTTTGCCTATTAATGCTTTTTTTTCTGTTTTTTGAAAATGCATTACCGAACCTTTGGTTCACTACAAGTATGACTTTATGTTTTTTTCTTTATGAAACTAATGATGCGAATGTATTAGAAATGTCTAAAATAGGATGTACACAAAAAACTAGGCAAAAAAATAATTTTTGGGGGTCCAAACCTACGTTTCCAGTTTCCATCAAACTAGGAAAAATTCCCTGGTTTCCTCAAAATTTCTCAGGTTTCGTCCAAAATTTTGGTCTCCCCAAGGGTCGAAACCCGACACCTTGAACATTGGTTGTTATTGATGGAAGAAGAAAGAACTTCGATCGATTTTTGCTTGAAGATCAAGGCTCTGATACCATGTAAAATAGAAGAGAGAAATATATGTATATATATATATAGAGAGAGAGAGAGAGAGAGAAAGAGAGAGAGTCCTGCAATTTATGCAAGGGAGTCCCAATTGTGTGTATGGGGCTACCCACTTCTATTCGTTATATAGAGCTCAAATCAGCTATTACAAGTCCTACTAGGAATAGGAATCCAAAACATAATAGAAAACTAACACAGACTTACTGGTTTCTAACTTAGACACCAATCCTAGTTGAACTAGGATAATCCTAGCTGGACTAAGAAAACACCAAGGGAGGAACCTGCGACTTGAACAAGACTCCTCCTCCTCCTTTCACGCCTTGATTGACCTCTTTCTAGTTAGAAATTAAGAATGCCTTTCTATATTGCGATTTACATGAGGAAGTTTATATGGAACAACCTCTTAGGTATGTTGCTCAGGGGGAGAATTCTCAGAAAGTTTATAGGCTAAACAAAGCTATTTATGGGTTGAAACAATCCCAAAGAGCATGATTTGATAAATTTAGCAAAGTTGTTCCAATCACTCAGTATTTTCTCTTCCTTAAAAATCTAAGGTTATTGTGTTGGTTATTTATGTGGATAAATATTATTGTCTCTGGTAACTACTTGTTTGTGATTGAACAGGTTGAGTCATACTTGGAGCAACACTTACAAATAGCTCTCAGCCTCTCAGATGTTTTCTTGGCATTGAGGTCATTCGAAGTAAGAAAGGGTTTAGTTTGTCTTCGTAGAAGTCTGCTCTTGACCTTTTGAGTGATACAGAAATGTTTGCACGTAAGCCTATAGATACTCCTATGGATCCTCATGTCAAACTTGGAGCGTCTGATGACAAGGAATTTGAAGACAAACATCAATATCGGAGGTTAATCAGAAAACTTATATATCTTATAGTTACCCTACTGAAATATCCTCTATTGTTGTTATGATTAGTCAGTTTATGGAGACACTTAAGCAGACTCATTAGGGGGCAGCATGCTCTATACTCAGATATCTTAAGAGTGCTCCAAGGAAAAGTCTAATTTATTGCCATACTGGTCACACCAATTTTGTTGGTTATTTCGATGTTGATTGGGCTGGTGTTGATGGTGATCAAAGATCTACTACAGGCTATTGTACCTTTGTTGAAGGTAATCTTGTTACACAGAAGAGTAAAAACCAAGCTACAGTAGCTCGTTCTAGTGTTGAAGCTGAATAAAGAGGTGTAGCTCATGTAGCTGACTTGATGTGGCTTAAATCCTTTGTTTAGGAGCTTGGTTTTTTTTTATCAACAAACTCATTGACATGTCCTATGATAACCATGTAGCTATTTATATTACTAGTAATACTATCTTTCATGAGAGGAACAAACATATTGCAGTGGAATGTCATTTTGTTCGGGATGCAATGATAAAGAAGTTGATTTTCACTTCGTTTGTCAGTTCCGGTGATCACTTCGTTTGTCAGTTCCAGTGATCAACTGAGAGATTTGTTTACCAAGACCTTATTTCAAGATGTATATTTCTAAGGGTATTCCAAGCTGGGCATGGATGATTTCAGTGCTCCAATTTGAGGGGGAGTGTTAAGTAGTGAGCGTCGGTTCTATAAGGGGTATGTATGTAATGTTCTTTCTTATTATGGTCTTTGGTTGTGGACCTGGTCCTGGATTATAATTTCTTATTTTCATATCAATACATATACATCTCCCACCCACGGTTTAAGTATTCTGCTCCTCACCCAAACCATAGGCAGTGTTCTCTCCATTCTCTCTTCTCTTCTCTTCTCTCTTTCTTATGTGCTGGTACTGATTCAAGTTCTGTTATTGTCAAAAAATTGATACAGTTATTTTTCAATGAGCTTTTCATGGCTTCTTCTATAACTCTTAGTTTTCAGCTAGGAAGTCTATTTTCTTCGGCTGCTTCAAGTTAAAACAGGACCATACTTACACATGCATATTCCAAAATAACCTGAACAAACGGCACCAGTGCATACATTTGAAAGTCTCAGTCAAAAGTTTGTGTTCTCTAATTTCCACGGTCAAGCAAGACCATGTCCATCAAAAGTACAGAGAAGTATGCTAGTGGCAAGAAATAACCTTTGAATCAAACTCCTGAACTTCCTCAACCAACTTAAAGCATAAATCCCAACATGTTGGAAGAAGATCTGTAAAATTTTGTTCAGAGAAGTTCGCATCTTCAATAAGGAAAGTCAGAGACCGGCATGCTGCCAGCTGAAACAATTAAACCAAAACTTTAGTGAATTAGAAGGATCTATGGAAAGGGAAAAAAAAGGATTGAGAAGTAAATGTTAATAGGCTACAATGAGATGGAAGCCGACTGTAGCTGAAATCAGTAAACAACAAAGATAAAATGCAGCACCAATAGTAAACCTCTTTTGTTTAAAAGAAATCCTGGAAGTAAGCAGCATACCCTAACTGCTAAGTCTTTGTCCTGAAGCAATTTGATTAAAGCACAATACACTGATCTTTTTGTGTCATCTTTTATCTGCCAGAAGAAGCACAAAGAGGCATTGTCAAGGTCATTCAGACAATGTGGATAAAAAAGTATGTTCAAATTCTTTTAGCTGAAGTCACTACATGGTAAATCAGAAAGGAAAATAATGTGATATTACTGTCAGTATAACAACAATGCAGGGTGAGCACCTGATGCAACTTGGCGATGGATTTAGGCAACTATATTTTGAGTTTATTTTTATTTACCTTCCTTTATTGGTTAGAGATTAGATTAGCAGTCTTTTATTTAGATTTGATTTTTATTTTAGTTGCTATCTAGGTTTAGTTTCCATTTTTAATTAGCTTCCAAAATTATGTCATTATTATTTTTTTTTTTTTTTATTATTTTTTTTGCCTTGAAAAGAACTCAGTTTTTAGATTTTGAAGAATAGAAATTTGATTAAGAGTTTTGGTATGAGAACCATGGCTGCCGATTCCCCCTTCTTCTTCCTCTAAAATTTTCCAATTTCTTCTCTTCTTTCTCTTTTCATTCTCTTCTTCCTTTTATTATTCTGGTTTCTTTCTCTTCTCCTCTCTATTGTTACTGTAGTTACTGTTACTTTTCTGGTTTGGGAATACCCTGTTCTGGGCGAAAGTTGCAGCCCACGGAAACTGGGTTCTGCTCTGTGGCTAACCTATTTGAGCCAAGGTCTTGAGCGAAGGGATCCCTCTCATAGGCGACCCCAGCCATTGAATCTTAGACCAGAAGCCCTACTCTGAGTTGAGAAAACAAGCCTGCAACTGGACTGCTAGAAGTTCTACCGCCTGGTTTATTTCTGGCTCTTACCGCAGCCTCCCAGCCAGCAGATCCAAGGGGTTATCTTGCGGGATTGAAAGAGCCTCCTATTGAGAAGCTAGGCCTGAAGTTTCATGGCCATGGGACAAGTTTTGAAGGAGTTCTCTCCTCTTTCGTTCCCTGGTTCTTTTCGCCCCTGTGATGGGTGTCGTGAGGTTGGAGACAACCTCTTAAAGTGAGTTTTAAGTTTTTTTTTTACTTATTTCCAATATTGCCCCTCTCTTCTTCTAATATCTTCCATAGTCCCAATCTTTATTTCTAATTACAGAATACCCCTCCCCTTCTATTTTCTATTCCAATTTGGCCCTATTATTTATCTTTTCTCTCTTTTAGTTGCTTGAGCCAATTTCTTGAATTTACAAAAATGCCCCTACTTTGAAAACTGGTTTAGTTGTTAATTGTGGGCCCCGAAGCGATCCGACTCCCTCGGATCCGCATCAGCACCCAAAAAAATAGCAATAGCAATAATAATGGTAAGGCTTTTAGATGTGGACTTCTGCAGAATAAATGTAATAATAGAACTTCATCTTCTAGAAGGGTTTTCTTTCCCCAATGCTCATACATAACTAATTACACTTAATGCACGCTATTGTGGAAGTGTGTGAGCTGTAAGCTCTTCTCCCCTACTCTCCTCTGCTTTTCTCTTTTTTTTTCAGGTTACTGTTGACAGTACTGTTCATTGTCCCCGACCCTCTTCCACTCTTCCTATCGATCTGGTTTTCTCCTCGCTTTTCCCTATTCTTTCTCTATTATGTCCTACCATATTCCTCTTCTTTTCTCCCATCGCAGGCTGTTGGAACATACAAACCAGCAAGCTGCTCAGCACCCGGTTTATCATGAAATAGCCTAAATCAATTCATTGATTCCTAATCTGGAATCAGGACTGGCTGGCTGCATCAATTTTATTCTCGGAGGCTCGAAGCCTACCATTCTGCAATCATGTATCCTGAAATTCTTAAATCTTTTAGTTGAGCTCCAAAGAGGAGTTCAAACTCTTTAAACTTCAAGTTAGGTTCAGAGCATGTAAAGGGAACTTCAAAGCTACAAAAAAGAGTCCCTACAGAAGAGCTTTCTGTCCACAATCAAATTCCCAAGCCTGTTGAGCAGGAACAGAAAATGGTGGCAAAAGAATAAGACAAATTTGTTGTTCATTACAAGGACATACTGGTGCATGTGGACGTGGAAGAAGAACCAGTGAAGGTTTCATGAACAAGGAACATAAACTGGTTGATCTTTTGATCGTTGAGCCAGTTGAATTTGTGCTTCCAAATTGCATCTTCTGACAAAATTCTTGTCGCTGATTTTGTACGTTGGGTTATGAACTATTTGTAGGTTTCACTAGATCGAGGAGGATTGTTGCTACTAGTCGTGAGTTGAAGATCCTTCCATTCTATAAAACACGAGGAAAAGAATTTTGAACAAAAGGGGAATAGTACAGGTCCGGTTCAAAAATTGGTCCAACTTTATTAGCACTTGGTTATGGGCTTTTTTTTAAAAGCATTTTTATTTGTAATTAACCCAATTATAAGACTCAAATTTTAGATCCATAGGGGTACACCAGATTAGTGTCTTGCATCAAGTGTTTGAGTTAGATTAGGATACAAACTAGCGAGAGAGAAAAAAAAAAAACATGTTTGGAGTCTACTTATTTAGGTCAATATAAGAGAGTAAGTAGGAGTCATTTTATGAGTCAAAGTTAAAGTCCATTAGGTTATAGGTATTGAAGTGTTTGAAGTTTATAGGTTTCTACTTTTGAGTTTTTTATATTATGTAACCCCCTATCAGATTAGACAGTTGAACAGAATCTTATTTGTAGAAGTGTATGGACTGCGAGCTCTTATCCCCTACCCTGCTCTTCTCTTTCTTCAGTTTATTGTTCACGGTACCATTTCATAGTACTGTTCATTGCCCCACAAATAAATCTACTCGTCTTCCTCTCTCCTTATCAATCAGATTTTCTCCTCCCTTCCCCTTATCTTTTCTCCCTTATTTCCTACCATATCCCTTCTTTTCTCCCATCACAGGCTGCTGGAACACAGACCAGCAAGCTACTCAGCCGCTGGTCTGTTACGAAAATAGCCTAAACCTGGGCCTATCTTGCAGCCAATTGATTTGTTGATTCCTAATCTAGGATCAAGATTGGTTAGAGTTTTTGAGGAAGATAACAAGTTCAAAAAAGGATGAATTTTATTTTTTTTACACAATAAA
>NC_056565.1:14255812-14405941 GCF_013358625.1 Macadamia integrifolia
AAAGGATAAATTTTTTTTTTTTTTTTTACACAAAAGAAAAATACATCATATATCTTATTCCTTCCTAAAATGATTATATAACTAAACATATATTAAAGGGAAATGTTACATGTAGTAGATGTTGATTCCACCTATAGGGCTACTATGATGGATTCTGAAAGATTGTTCAGGCAGAGGATGACATGGGCATTATATTCCATTGAGTTTGAGCAACAATTCATCGGCACCCCAGGGCAGCCTAGTGCTTTTAACCCTCCCCACAATAAGTATGGCGTAATGAGTGTCATTGTACCTAGGATTGCAAACTTGTAATCAAACAATGAGAAATTTATACTAATTGTCGTTAATGACACCTTTGACAATGTATTGTAGGTTTATTTATAATTGTAATATTAAATGGTTTCACACCTTGATTATTGTGGAATAAGTCATAAAATGGAACGGTGTCGTTGATGACACCTTTTCATTCCTAATGCTTATTTCAATTGTCTTGATTGAATGGTATGTATTCTGGACCTAAATTGTATTTAGAATAAGTCATAAAATGGAATGGTTACAGTAGGGTATGCTATACACTAGAAACATGGGGTCCAAAGGCAAACTATTACTATGGGGGGTTTTTTTTTTTATATTCTTCAATCTAACGATACAATGGGAAAAATTCCACTGTTTGGGCCTTAAATGGCCATTTCCCTGTTTTCAGCTAAATGGACCTATTTTTACCCCAATTTCGCTGAGACATTTTAGTTTGGCAGAGAGCGAAATGGGTCCAAAATGCAAAAAATTGAACATTGCTAACAGCTATCAATTCCAAATAGTAGCAACCCTAATGCAGAATCTTCACCAAACTAGGTTTGTTTTATTAGGAATAAGTCTAGGGTTGGGTTGTATATGTGTTGGGCCTTCAGTCCATGAGTTTTGAGTGTAATAGGCCACTTTTATGGGCCTAAAAGAGGAGCTTTAAGATTACATACGGGATTACTAATTTGTTTCCATTTTCATTAGTTTCCTTTTAAGTTGGGTTTAATTTAAGTTATATTTGTTTCCTTAGGAGTCAAGTTATTAGTTGAGTCAAGTCATTAGTAGTTAGTTTCCTTTTTCAACTAGTTCCTAATTTCAGTTTTTAGTAAGTATTGTATTAGGAGACTAAATTAAGGGTTTCCTTCTGAGGAACCTTCTATTTTGTAATTTCTCCCATCATCATTATAAATAAAGAAGAAGAGGCTCCTACAGCTAGAATGATTTTGATAAACAAATTAATGGTTGTTGCTGCTACTGTCTTCTCCATGAAGAGTTGTCTTGTATTTGATCAAGGCTGATGGAATTGGTGTTTGATCTAATTGACTCTCTGTGGTGAGAAGCCCGAGAGGTTTTTCTTCTTCAAGTGTTTTTCCTCTTATTCAAGGCTTTTTCAAGGAGTCTATTATTGAGCTGCACACCAGGTATTTACAACTTAACACTGCCCAGAATTACCTAAACTATCCAATCAGTTCCCTGTTCACTGTGGCATCTACAAACCTTGGTCATGGCTAATTTTCTGGTCGAGTCTTCCACTCTACCAAGGTGACACTCGATCCAGATTTGGGGCTGTTCTGATCAGCCATTCTCAAGAAATTCAAAATCTCTGATTTTTTGTCCTATATGGTTTACCGAACAGAGACCAGAACTGGCAAGGTATTTCTGTCCTGTTCTGTTTCTGCTGTGTTTTATTATTGTTTCTGGACTGTTAGGATTCTATTGCTACTTCTAGTTAGCCCTATTATCTGGTGTATCGTCTGGTCTCATAAGTTCCAGTTTCTGGGTTTGGAAAATCTGATTTACAAGGATCTGTTTTACTCTTTAATTCTGATCTGTTGATTTCTGCCCTACCTTGGTGATTATTGGTTGTTCTTCTGATTATAAAATCCTGCAGTTGAAGGCTTGGTTAGTCTCTCTATCCTAGTCTACATTAAACCCTCATGGATGAACTCTAAAATACAAGAAATAATAAACATGTGTCACATATAATCATGATTATTTAAATTGATTATAAAATTTCAGTCCAAGACTCCAAGTTTAAACCTGAGAATAAGTGTTAAAACATGTACTGATGTTCTACAGACAAAAGAAGAACTAATCTCATGCAATTACAGCTCAGACGGATCAATAATGCAATATCAGAAAGTACAATAGAACAATGTATTCGAAAAGTGAATCGTAGCTATGATTACATCAATAAACAATCAAGTATAATGGTATACCTCAGAAACCCAGTGCCCAAGAATTAAGGCAACTTTACGATGAATAATGCGCATATTTGGATGGTCATTGGTGAGTTCGAGGGACAAAGCCCCATTGAACCTGTACAGGAGATGTTTAAAGTAAAGGTCAATGACTAAAGCTCTAGAGTAAAACAAAAATAGGGAAATATTTTTGGCAAGACTGATGCTGTTAGTCAACTCATGGAGTAGTATCCATAAATTAATTCAGGGCAAAAGGGATTTCACCCTTAATTTCATTTTGTGACAGATCGGTTTAATGATCAAAATGAAGTTTCCAGTTTAACTTTTTGGGGGTGTTTGTGTAGGTACACAAATGAAAATTCTATTTCCAAAACACAGCACAAATGTAATTTAGGAAAGATATATCTCTCAAGAAGATATTTGTGCCAATTGCTCCGATGGGAATTGTATACTCAGTCAAAGTTAACCCAAGGTTTTTACATGTCACCAGTCAAGCTTTAGAATGCAATTGCAGCGATGAATGAAACTCAAGAATAGAGTTGCAGAAGAATTTGCTCACTTAAAGATTAGGTTGAAAAAAGAAACCCCAAACTCAAAGATGTTGAAGACATCAAACTCTTATGGACTAAATTTAATCCGAAATCATCTTTCCACTGAAAAAAGCAGAAACATTGAAAAGCCTAAAATATTTCAAAAAGCCATGAATGCAAAATGGTAATTTACATCCCCTAAAATATTTCAGTCCAAGTACCAAAACCAAAATTTTGGTCGACATTTCAGAAATTGATAACTAAGGTTCAAACTTGAAAGGATACTCTAGAAGGATGTTGGACCAACTATTATAATGTCCTCTGACCTTTTTTGGGGGGAGGGGGCCATCCCTGAAAACAAAAGTCTCAGATTTCTTGAGCATGTATAACCATCGGAGCTACCAGAAAAAATGCTACAAAGCTTAACAGGAAATCAATAGAGTAAGACCAAAAGAAGAGAAGGAAAAATAAGTAATAAGGGGAGATATTCACATAAAAAGGCACAAAAGGAATGGAGGAGAACGGAGGTTCTATTTGTGTCTCCTATATATATAAATGATCTCCCAAGACCCAACTCAATACAATTAATGAAGAAAACTTGAACTGCAAATGTCCTTGCTTCCTATCTTGCTTCTTCTTAAAAGGCTTCTTTGTTGTACCTATCGATTTTTCCACTGAGCTCTCAGCAGATCAACATCTAACAATCCAATGGCTGTGCATTATATATGATATAGATTTTTGTAATTTAACATCCTAACCATACTCCACCTACTTCCAAGTTTCCCTCATTCCCCACTCGGAAAGGAAAAAAAGGAGCCCCAAATATATTGGTATTGTAGCATTTTCCCAAACTAATGTTCATTGTAGTTCTCAGGCGACTAGGCAACCCAAGGCATTCGAGGGGTGCCTAGGCAACAAGGCACCCGCCTAAGCGCCCTGGACGTGTAGTATATGATATGTAATATAGCAATGATATTTTTATATAATCATGATTATATGCAATATAGAAGCCATATCAATGCAATATGATATAATTATACCAGCAATGACCAAATATGAGAAAACCAATATATAATCAACAAAGTATAGGATATAATATAAGCATATTCATTGAAAAACAAAACAATAAACATAAATCGATGTAAACTTGTCAAGTGTCAACAAGGCGTGTTGTCGCCTTGGGCCTAAGAAAGAGCCTGAGCGACTAGGCGATGCCTTAACAACTATGATAGTAATGAAGCAGAAATCCACGAAAGATTTTTTTCTGAAACATATAAAAAGTACTGCATTGCAGATAATCAGAATGGAGAAAGGAAATAATGACAACAATAGTTATGATTATCATTATGATGATGATGAAAAAACATGTAATATAGCATAAATAATCATAAATAACAAATCCATAGTTCAAGATTTCGGTCGAAACAAACAAAATCTTACGAATTATTTTGGTTTAGACATGAGTTGAAACGAAACATAGACTCACTTGGTCTGCAAAGTTTCGATCGAAATTTCAGCATTTTGGCTGAATTTCGGTCTAGTTTTGGTTTAAGTATCATTTTAGTTGAAATGTTACAAAACAATGCTTATAAAAGCACCGACCCATTTTGTGGGTTTTCAATAGTAAGAGCGGAAGGAAAAAAAAAAAAACCCTTAGATTTTATGATTTTTAGTCAAATCACCTATATTTCTAGGTGGAACAATGCGTTGGGGACTAACAAATTTGTCCTTGAAAATCTCCTTCCCTTTCTCCAATCCATCCCCAGTGAGGAAGAAATTCTCTTAGCCATTCTTTCCCATAAGGCCAACAAGGCCCCGAGCCCCGATTGTTTCAGCATGGGCTTCTTCTCTGCCTGCTGGAATACCATTCGCAATAATCTCATATTGGCGGTGCGTAGTTTCTTCTACAACCCCGATCAGATTAGTCGGATTAGTCACACCTTCCTTTGCCTCATTCCTAAGAAAGAAGGTGTGGCTTCTATGAATGACTTCAGACCTATTTCTCTTTGCAACCTTCTCTATAAGTTCATTGCAAAAATCCTTGCAAACAGGATTCAGAAATTCATTGACTCCCTCGTTAGTCCAAACCAATCTGCCTTCATTGCTGGAAGAAGCATCCTAGACAATATAATTCTTTGTCATGAGATTGTTCGCAGTTTTGATCGAAAGTCTCATCCCCCGGCTGCTCTCCTCAAGATTGACATTCATAAGGCTTTTGACACAATCAGTTGGGACTTCATTTCTAATGTTCTGCTCCAGATGGCTTTCCCTCCCTCTTTTGTCCACTGGATTCACATCTGCATCTCCTCCCCTAAATTCTCCATCCTTGTTAATGGGAGCCCGGCAAGACACTTTCCCTCGGGGCGTGGCATCCGTCAAGGCTGCCTGCTATCACCCCTTCTGTTCTCCCTCTCCCTTGAAGTCCTTTCCCATTCCATTCAATCGGCAATTGACCTCCACCTCATCTCTCCCATTCCAAAGTGCAAAAACCTTCTTCTCACTCACTTGGCTTTTGCTAATGATATCATGATCTTCTCTAAAGATGACTCCCTTTCCATCACCACTATCATGTCCACCCTGTAGAAACGCAACCCTAAAACGATGAAGAAGATAATGGAAAAACAAAACAAACAATGCACACGGATTTTACAAGGTTCGGCAAGGTTGCCTACGTCCCCGGTGAGATGAGATCCTGCTTCACTATCAATGGAGAATAGGGTTACAGCGCTCGTCCTGCCTATCTAAGTGCTGCACCAGTACTCCCTGGATTAAACTGCAATGGAATACAAGACATCATACACCAACACACCCTCCATTCCTTCGAAAAGCCCTTTCTGGCCTTAAAATCAATCTCCTCAAGTCCAATATCTTCCTCTCCGGTATCTCCCTTGAGACCAAAGATCTCCTTATAATATTACAGGAATTTCTTTGGGCTCCCTGCCTATCAAGTTCTTAGGGCTCCCTCTCATCTCCACCAGGCTCTCCTCCCACCACTGCACCCCCGTGCTTGATCAGCTCCAGAAAAGGCGGCAACTCTGGAAAGGCAGACTTTTCTCTTTTGTTGGCCGGCTTACCTTAGTCAGGTTGGTTCTTCAATCCATATACCTTTACTGGTCAGGTACTTTCATCCTTCATGCTTCAGTGATCAAAATTTTTTAGGGTCTTCTCTCCTCCTTCCTTTGGAAAGGCTCTGATTCCTCCAGATTCCTCAAACCCCTTAGCTAGAATAAGGTCTATCGCCCCAAATCAGAAGGTGGGCTTAGAATCAAGAAAATCAAGGACGCAAACTTAGTGGGTGTTTTTAAGCTTATCTAGAAAATTGTGTCCAAGCACAAGAGTATCTAGGTAGATTGGATCCTTTTTGGTCTACTCAAAACCAACTCTCTGGATGGCCCCTACTATTCACAACGGTCTTGGATTTGGAGGAAAATTCTTTATCACCGCCCTATTGCCCTTTCCACCATTTCCTACCATTTCCTACTCGATAGGAAATGGGCAGGCCACCTCCCTGTGGAATGATCCCTGGCATCCCTCTGGTATCTTATCCCATCTGAAAACCCCCAGAACTATCTACTCTTCTGGTCTCCCCTCTAATGCCTTGGTCTCCTCCATTATTTTCCCTACTAGCTGGTCCCCTCCTTCCTCCCCCCTCCTCTTCTGGATCTTTGGTCTTCCCTCCCCCCTCTTCCCCCGGGTCATAGAGGTAGGGATGACAAATGCAGTTGGACCCCCCCTTCCAATGGGATTTTCTCCTCTGCTTCTGCTTGGTCCTTTGTTCGTGACCATAGTTTTTAAGGTGCTGCTAAGGCGACGCCTTACTAGCGCCTTGGCACTGATGCGGTCTAGAGATGGTAAGGCAGTGCTCCGCCTTACGTGAAGTGGCGCCTTATGGGTTTTTTTTTTTTTAAACACATTTTAAAAATTACTGATGATATTCCAAATATAGATTTTTTTTGAGGGTATGATTTTATTAACACTTGAGATTGTATGGGATCAACTTTACTCCACCAAAAATAAACAAAACAAACAAAACAAAAACATGATTCACAAACAGGGTTTGGATTTTGTCAAGGGTTTTAAGAAAGGGCTTTGAGAAGGAATCAAGGAACAAGGAAGAACCACTTATCTAGGCGACCATTTTGCTCCGGCAGCGATGAGCTTCATTCTTCATTGACAGGAGTAGAAATATAGTGGATGATCTTAGGGCATAAACACTCATTTTGACATCATAGAGGTAAGTATAATAAATACTTGTATTTTTTGTCTTCTTTTCTTTATTTTTATAATTTTGCTTCATAATTATGTATTTATATTATATGTTAATATGTTATGATGATTGATGATTGATGATTGATGATTGATGATTGATGAAGATGAACTTAGTTTATTCACTTTATTGATTTGTTTTCTTGATGAATATTTTACATTGGTATGAATATGAACATTTAATATTTATTTAACATATGAGTAATAGGATTCAACTAGGATTTGAGCCAAATAGATTGGTTTTATAAAAAAATTACACAGGAACGCTTTAGTCAATAAGGCGATACTTTATGCCCGCCTTATCGCTAAGGCGTTCCGAAAGACCCTCAAACGCCTCCGTCGCCTTACCGCCTTAAAAACTATGTTCGTGACCCTTCCCCGGTGGTCCCGTGGTCTAAGTTGGTCTGGTTTAAGGGTCATATTCCTCGCCACAGCTTCACCTTATGGCGTTGCTTATCCAACTGCCTTCCAACCCAATCCTTCCTCATCCACCGCCACATTCCTGCCAACCCTTCCTGCTGCCTCTGTCCCTCTAGGATTGAGGACATTAATCACCTATTCTTCTCCTGCCCCTTCTCCTCTCAAATCTGGAAAAATGTTCTCTCCTTCTGCTGGCCAACCAAAAGGCCTATTCTCCCTTCTCCTCTCAAATCTGGAAAAATGTTCTCTCCTTCTGCTGGCCAACCAAAAGGCCTATTCTCCCCTTCAACAGAGAATGAATTTGGGTGGACATGACCTTTTCAGGCCCTTCCATCTGTGACTCCATTGGCAAATTGTCTTTCTGTGCTACCATAAACCATCTCTGGATGGAACGTAACATTCGTAGATGGACCCCCAAATCCCGCTCTCCGGACAAGATTTGAAAAGCTATCTACTATGATATTACTTCCAAAGCCCATTCCCTGCATGGCCTTCTCTCCCGCCCTGTCCCTAACTCCCCAAAAAACTCTCACATCATTACCTCTCGGAATCTTCAGGTTGATCTCATCCATTCCACCTGATGGAGATGGCTCCCCCCCCCCCTTTTTTCTTTTGCTGGTTTCGGTGGTTGTTTTCCCCTCTTTTTGGTTTTAGAGTTGTTTTGGTTTTGTTTGTGCTATTTTAGTTGTGGGGTTGGCTTAAGCCTCCCTCCCCCCCCCTTTTCCCCTTTGTATATTCTTCCTCCGTTGGTAATGAATTATTTATTCATCCAAAAAAAAAAAAAATGTGTTGGGGATTACTAAATGGTTTTTCTTCATTCCTAATACATATTTTAGTTGTTATAATTGAATTTTGTGTCTTCTAGTATTAAATTATGTGTCGAATAGGCTATATTAGAAAAAGAATACAGGGATATGGCATACAATAACAACCTATGGTCCAAAACCAAACTACCATATTGGGTGTGTTCTTTTGCAATCTAAAAGTTTCAATATGTTTAGAGATGCTTAATTAGGATGTCACTGAAGTTCAGAAAAAAAATATGGCCATTTGACCACCAAAATAGTCAACAGAAACATGCAGCCGAAATGTACCAGATACCGATGGAAATCCAAAATTTTGAACTATAAATAAAGCACAATAGAGGAAAACAAAAGAACCAAATCATAAAATCATGCCATATGAAAATACCCCAACCTATACATGGAATGTCTTAGTTACAAACTAACTGAAACATTATATCAAGCAACATTCAAGGAAGTCCTATAAATGAAATTGCATTGACCAAAGCAGATCTGCAACCCAGCAGACAGGATATTATTTAGCAAAAGAAATAAAAGCTCATGTAAAGTATATGAATTTTTCTCAAAAATAAGTTAGTTTTTTAACTTCTCAAATTGTGTACAAGCAACACAAGTATCAATGATTTTTTCAAGCTGACTTTCTAAAACTTCCATAGCCACCAAAAGCAGGTCCATTTGGAAAGCTGTAACAGTATCAACACATCAAGTACAATCTTTAGACAAAAAAAAGAAAGTAGAAATTTACTAGATGGAAAGAGAGAGAGAGAGAGAGAGAGAGAGAGAGAGAACACACCAGTCTTTAAAGCTCAGGTAATTCGAAAGCTCATAATAAACATGCCCAGCAGCACCATAAGCAGCATCTTTAAGAAGCATAGCTGGACTAATTCCAGTTTCTGAAGCTGGGGAGCCACTCATTGCCTCTTGAAGGATGGAAACAACCACAGGACCTAACAGCTGAAAGGGCACAAAAGATCACAAATGACTACATTATTTTTATGCAATCCCAAGAAAAAAAATTAAAAGTAATGGAAAAAACTCTGGTCAGGGCACCCAGACTGTTTTACAGGTCCGGGACTGTTATAGCCTGCCACACATTATATGGTCAGAAGATCAGGACCCACTGTTAGGTTGGTCCCAGTGTCCAATCTAAGAGATCAGGTGAAACAAAATCAGTACAAAATGACAATGCCAACTCCATGATTTTTGTTCATAAAGCTGAACATTCAAAAAACATTTTAAGTTCTAAAAAAATTCAAAACAATAACATTTAGTTCAGATGGTTAATACTCATTTGATCCTTTTTTTCTTTTTTCTTGGTTGAGTGGATTATCTAAAGCGGCCCCCTCTTTAGCATAGGTCCCAACCCACTGAAAGAATAAGTGGCATGTCATTGGAGTCCTAAACCTTTATACAGGTAACTTGCTCCAGAACCCCAGCAGACATTCCCTTAAAGAAAATAATTGTCTGGATAAATAGTAGAATATTAAGAAGTGGATGTGCTTACTTGACTATAGTTTTCAAACAAAACAATATACAGAGCTTCTGCACAAGGCCTCAGTTTTTCAGTCCATTGAACCATATCCTGCTCATGATGAAAAGACTCTGGGTTTTCATACCACTCTTTCAAATCACCTTCTGACAAAACAAAATACCTGTAATGCAAGCAACACAGCATATATGTTGACGTGAGAAAAAAAAAATTCTGAAGTTAACTATCTCTAGGAACTAAAAGTGTAGTTACATACAACTCTTAGAAAATGCGCTATGCCAATCAACTCCTGAATATGATTAAAAATGCTGAAAATCTACATAATCAAACTATAGCATCAAAAATGCTTTACGAACTCTGCAGTCTGCATAACATTGTAAATACGATCCAAAGCAAAAGCACAAAAATGAGTTTGCATACAAAACTCCACAATTTAAACAACAACCAATGACCATGGGTCCACAACAAAACATTACAAGAGAAAACAAGAGAATTTGGTGAACGTGAATGCATAAAATCCCTCCTGGACTCTTCACTAAAAAACTCATAGCACTAGTTTTTTTTTCTTCTCATAATATTTTAGCCACATAGACAAACTTAGACCGTAGAAGACAAAACAGAATCAATTTAAGTAATAAATATCAATAAATTTACAGAAGAGCAAGAAAGGTGCAGAAAGATTGATTCTCCTCTTAAGATTAATAGAAAAATGGGAAACACGGGGAACCTGTTAGAGTTTATGTAATAAGGGTAGTTTAGACTTTAGTAGTTTAGTTTTCTATCTTGTTCTCTTATGTTGTAATTTTACTTTTTCACATTTACCTACATAGGGAGGTGTATGTAATTCTCACATCATGTTAGTGGATCAAATAGGGGAGAGGAATCTTTTTTCTCCCACTTTCGGTTGCACATCTATTCCTCCCTTCTTCTCTTCTATTTTCCTCCTCTCATCCTCTTCTCCTCTCTTCTCTTGAATCGATCCTTGCACAACTTCAAACTTGGTATCAGAGCTTGGTTTGAGAGTCAACCAAGCTTTCACATCTCTTATAAAACTATGGAACCTGAGAAAAGTAGAGGGTTCCAATAGAGACTATACTATGTAAACGAACACTCTTAGGAGATCTATTGAAATTCTCTCATCATCTAAGGCCTAATGGAAGGAGTTTGAAGGGAGTGAAGATCATTTGAAGATGCAAGAAGCCTCCTCATAGCTACCGCCAGCCCTTTTCCCCTTTTCTGGTTTCTCCTTCATAGAGCATCATATGGGATTGAGGCTGGGCTTGTTAGAGTCGCCCAAGGGGTGCCTTTCAACCTCTCATACCCTTGGTCTCTGATGAGGTGAGTTTGTCAAGCCACTGAATGACCTCAGTATCACTTGAGAACAAACAACTAAATCAGCATATCATTTGGTTATGGTTGACAAGAAGTATGATTTTAGTATTATAATCATCCAAAAGATGGTACAGCAGTCATCTGACACAACTTGCATTGAATTGACCACAACTAATAATCATCAATAAAATAAAAAGGAAAACAAAAGAACTGCCCATCTAATTGTTGACTAAGATTCAAAAGATGTGATACTCAGCCTTGGAACAAGATCACACACAGATTTAACTGTTGTATGCCAGTGTTCATACTCTATATATTGTATCCGAGAAGAAAAATATTAATCCTGAATTCCTGATGCTAGAGAAGTACATGAATAAATTGCACCCCCTGCTTGTAATGGAAGATTCAAATCAAGAAGTAGGTGAGAAAATAACTTTACTGTTTCTAAATTCAGAGTAAATATATGAAAACAGTAAAGCAACTGAATCTCTAATTACCTTCTAATCAATATGTTACACAACTGTACTACACGTTCTCTAGACAGAAGAGAGTTAATGATGTCACCAACAACACTAGAAATGTTTTTCTTCATCTGCTCTAATGTGACCCCATTTTCATTCATCACACGCCCAGTAAGACTTGGTTTGTATTCTTTACACTCTAATACTGACTTGACCATGACCATGCATTGAATAAGGAACTGCTCAAAAGGTTCTATTGCTGGCTCAGGATTTGTAATCTGACTCAAACAGAAGCCCATGATAGGTGGCAGAACTTGTTTATCACCAAAGGAATAAGGATGTCTTCCCTGTATTGTGACTAAAATTTTCATCAATTTAGTACATGCCCTCTTTGTAAAGTCCCAAACTTTATTGTCCACTGGGAAAGACGAATCTGCAACATCAACATAAATTGAACATAAATAATCAAATTAAAGCATTTAACAAGTGACAATAACTTTTATGCTAATCAAATTATCTAGAAGTTGATATGAAAAGCACAATGAGGAATAACACCACAACAGGAAAAGGTATCCTTTTGTTTTTGCAGGCAATGAAGTTCAGTATACAAGGGTAATGTGATCATATCATGGGGAGAAAAAGAAATAATTACAAGATGTACCTCATCACCTATATTTTTCTGATTATGCCTGATTGTGGAGTTAAATACAGGATAAAGATGGGAACCCAATAATGACACAACAGCAAGTTAGATGTCAAGGTGCATCCATAAGGGGGAAAATTTTAAAGAAGGTGGCCAGTTAAGTACAGCTCAATCTATCTTAAATTCTTAATAACGTTTGTCTCCCCCTCCTCACTTGAAAGAGATAAAGCCATGGTTCAAGGTTTCCACCAATATCATCGAAATTTCCCATGTTTCCACAGTGTCCCAGGACTCCGATACCGAATACCATGTGACTTTTAAAAGTCACTGGTTTCGACCAGTATCGACCAAAATTCCCACATTTCAACTGAAATGTGGGAATTTTCCTCGAAATATGGGAATTTTCCTCGAAATGTGGGAATTTTCGATTGGACCAAATGGGTCAACCTTTATATAACCTTCTTAAATGGGAAACCAAGCCTTCTTCAAAATTTTGACCATTTTCCCCTTTTTCTTCTCTATGAAGTGGGAAACTTGGGAAGACACTTAAGATTTTGTCCTTGTGCTATCAAATGTTCATTCTAAGCTTGGATCTTGCACATTCATAGCAAATCTACCTAAGGAAGGGAGTTTGGACCAAAAAGGTAAATCCCATCTCCCCAAACCTTGTGTGCCATCCTTCGAGAGCACCGGTTCATTTGGATATGGTGGTGGGTATGGGCAGTAGGGTGGATCTTTAACATCATTTGGACAGGAGAGTTCAGGGGTGGGTCATCTTTTGTTGACAATATCATTAGATATCTATCCCAACCTTGTATGCCACATCCACATCCTATCACTATGATCTATGACTGAGCCACTCTCTACGCTGAGATACCTAGCTAATGTTGATGATGCATCTTATAGATGGGCAGTGACGAACTACCAAAACAATTGTGCCCAAAACATGTCATGGGACTCATATGTGGTGCATTTAGACGAGTAGCTATGACATCTGCAGTGGTACGCAGCTCATGGAATGGAACCACCTAGACACTCTACTTGGAATTGAGTCACTACTTTCGAGTGTTAAGTAATTAAGTCGCTACTATTGAATGTTGATAGATAACTGTTGATGATGTAATGTTTTTATTTATTTTGGATCATTTGGGTTATGTCTTATGTTTTGATGTAGATTGTAGACTATATATAGTCATTATGTAGTATAGTTTCAGAATTTAAGTCAACAAGTCAGCGTAATGATTATCGAACCTTTGGATCACCACACAAGTAAGACTTTTTTTTTTTTTAAATGAAACTAATGATGTGAATGTGTTAGAAATGTTTAAAATATGATGTACACAAAAAATCAAACAAAAAAAACACTGTTTGGGGGTCGAAACCTAAGTTTCCACTATACCGGGAAAAATTCCCCGGTATTCTCGAAATTTCCTAAGTTTCGACCGAAATTTCGATCTCCCCAGGGGTCGAAACCCGATACCGTGAACCCTGGATAATGCATGTAGAACAAAAACATCTAGAAAGACCCTATCTAAACACAACACCACAACAACCAGCAAAATATTAAAGAAAAATAACCAAAACAAAAAAGAGAGGGAACAAGTGCTACAATCTCATATAGGTAAACAATTTCCAAACATAAGCTTGCTTAACAACTCATTATCCATGTTGCTTTATCTTAATAAGTTATTACCCATAAGCATACTATGTTGGCAAACAAATGTCATATATGTGATATGTTTTGAAAAGTGGAGGAATCTGCATCACATATCTTCTCAGATTATGTCACGGTTGAGAGTACTGATGAAGCAGCAAGCCCTCAAGTGAAACAAAGGCGAGAAAGAGGCTAATTAGGGTTAGCCATGCGACTCTACTAAAAATACTCTTTTTTTTCTTCATTTTTGACAAATAACAAAGAAATTATATTGCAAAACAGAAAAGCTAGGTAAAGACACTGATAAAATGATGACCACAACAACAGCAGCAACACAATTTCTCATCATAGGCAAAAACAAGGAACAATGGATGCTATGATACAAGTATACAAGAATAATAAAAACATAAAGGCTACCATAGCAACCCATAGAGAGACTAAGGGATTGGAAAGGACCAGATTCAGAGTTTCCCATGGAACACCATCCCTAGCTAATTCATCAGCCAGCAGACTGTTGAACACAGTCCGTGACAGCACAAACTTCTCATGAGAACAAAGGGGATTTGGCTTTCCAAATGAGGGGCATATAGCACCAAGGTCCTTCATCATGTTCTCTAACCCAACCAACCACAAATATTGTGTCTCCTTTAACATGAGTATCAGTCCAACCACTGAAAAAATTATACTTCCAAAATATCAATAATTTCCTTTCGGCTTTAACCCTGTTGTTACTGAACCGCAACTGCCAATAAGTACTGAAAAGAGTATGGAACGATCCCCAGTTTGGTTACTTTAGCCCCCCAAACCCTGGGCCCACATGGTAGTTCCAATTTAGTGTTGTTTTCGTTTATAAGAGTTCTAGCTCCTTTTGGTTTCCTTATTTATGTTCTAGGAATTTTAATTTGAACCAGATTCTCAATTCTCATATTTGTACGAATTATAAACTTCTTACGATGTCATCTGCGAACAGCATACACCAGCGGACCTCATCTAAAATGTTCTTCGTTAATTCATCCATGATAAGCGCAAACAAATAGGGGCTTAGGGCCGATTCATGATGTAATCCAATCGTAATTGGGAATTCCTTGCCTTGACCTCCCACAGATCTCACTCTAGTCACCAAGCCTTTATACATGTTCTTAATTATATCCACATATGTACTCGACACCTCCCTCTTTACCAGGACATGCTGGATTAAATCTCTAGGAACTCTATCATATACTTTTTCTAGGTCAATAAAGATCATGTGGAGATCCTTCTTGTGGACTCTATAACTTTCCATTATCCTCCTCAAAAGGTAGATAGCCTCTGTTGTAGATCTACCTGGATAAATCCAAACTGGTTTTCCGAAATCTTAGTTTCTTTTCTTAGGGGGGCAGCCGCGGGATTCAATAACTTTCTCCCATAGTTTCACAGTATAACTCATTAATTTTATGCTTCTATAGTTATTGCAGGTCTGAATATCTCCTTTATTTTTGTATACCGGAACAAAAATGCTTCTCCTCCAAATCTGGCATCTTGCTTGTGTTCATAATCTTGTTAAACAGTTGGTCAACCAGGTAACGCCACATATTCCCAAGGTTTTCCACACTTCTATTGGGATCTCATCTGGGCCTAGTGTCTTGCCGATTTTCAACTTTCTCAAGGCTTCTTTGACTTCTGCCACGCTAACCTTTCGAACATAATTTTAACATTTCAAAATTATAATTAAGAAAGAAAAAAAAAACCTAAAAATACGAATATTATTTGCAATAGTGTAAGAAGAGTACATCATGGCTGAAGGATGAGATGGGGGTGACAGCATGGAGGCATGGTGTGCCTATTGGGAAGGACAAGTAAGTCCCAATGCAATTCTTTTTTGGAAGAAAATCATGGGAGGTGAGGCTAGTAGACTGAAGTGGCATTTGGAAAATGGATATAGGAATGTGGCCAACTTAAAGAGAAAGTTAAATAAGCAGAGGGCAAAGAAAAGAGTTTGACAAGACAGTCCCAAATAGACAGGCAGCGGCAATAGGAGGGGGACTGATGCAGCAACGCTCCGATGGATCGACCCAAACCTGCTCCGGAACCAGGACCAAGACCCATATCCAATTTGGGTTCCAAGTTACTAATTTGGGTTCAAGATTAATAGAATATTCTAGGATTTTATTTTATTTGAAAATATTTGTTATCTTTTATTTTAGGTTATTTTAGGGTAGCTATTAGGTAAGTAGAAATTTTCAATTTTAGTTTTATTGTGTTTCAATTTTACTAGACTTTAATTTAGGAAGCAATTAGGATTTTCTATTTCAGTCTTAAGAAAGGCATGTAAACAAAGAATGAATCAGTTGATTAATGAAGAATGAAGTGATTGTGAAACCCCCCTGCGTGGCTGTCTTCTCCCCCCCTACGTGGCTGTCTTCTTCCCTGAGATCTCTCTTTTCCCTCTCTTCTTCTTTCTTCTTCCCCTTTCCCATCGATCTGCTACTGCTATTTCTCTCCTCTATTTTCTATTTCTACTAAACCAATACTGCTACTCTGTTTTCTGGGCAACATTAACAGCCCTGATTGTTGAAGTCGATCTCCATTGATACTCCTCTGTTGAGTCTGAGCTTTAGGGCATAAGAACCCCTATCTTAGGCGACTTGAACCCTAGAGTTTCAGTCCCAAAGAAGATCCCTACTGTTATAGCTTAACCTGCAACCATAACCAAAACTACGCCTACTGCCCCTTTTGATTCCAGGAGTAAAATCTGAACATAATACCTGATCTTTTGGGTTTATTTTGGTGGGTTTAATAGAGCCGGAAGATGTGACCCTATGCTTGCAATTTCAGCCCAATCCTAGGCCTAAACTGTGAGAACCTTCACCTGGAATAGGGTAACTCTCGCTGGTTTTAAGAATTTCCAAGGTTGAAGAAGACCTTTCAATCGTGAGTGGTGTTTCAACTTTATTTACTGTTTTTCCCAATAATACCCTTGCCTTTCTCCCATATTCTCTTTTGTCCTTTATTTCCTTTAAGTTCTAAGTTTGCCCCTTTATAATAAATCTTATTCTCCATTATATCGTTTTCTATTAAGTGACCTAATAGCACCTTTAAGAATTCTGTTAATTACCAAATTGCCACTGTTTCTAGTAATTGGCCTCTAAGTTTCTTAAGAGGGCCCATAACCATCCTCCTTGGATCCTTGGGGCCCACCGGCCCCCCATTAGGGACTCAGACTCTGATTTTGATTATGATGAAGACTTTGTGCCTGACAATGTGGAGACAGAACCAGAGGCAAGACAGATACGGCAGGCGAGGGCAGCGAGTCATATTACACATATGCAGGAGCAGGAGAGACACAGAGAGTTCAGGGGAGAAGCTGGTGCCTCTAGAGCAGCTGCAAGAGAGGCTGGTTCTAGTAGTTCTACATCTAGCGCAGCTGCAGGAGAGGTTGGTCCAAGTGGTTCTTATGCACAGGGTAGGAAGAAACAGAAATAGTTAGAGTTGCCCTTCAGGAGGTCACAAAGTGTGGGGAGGAGCCCCACCCCCACCCCCAGTAGACAGTGATGATGATGCTATCGACATACTTGAGCGAAATCCTATACTTTTCAGAACTCAGACTAGTAGATAGTGACAGCTGAAGCAAGTGTGGATTGGAGAGGTAAGGTGGGGGTTGCAGTGTCAAAGTGGTTCTTTTACCACAGTATCCCAGGCTCCCAGCACATGCTACTGAAGGACCCATCAATCAGAACATGCCAGTGACTGTAGGGAGGCTGGGGAGGAAGTGAAGGAGTCACTGCTTATGAGTTGATGAATGTGTATCTGCCCCAGCAGAGGAAGGAATTAGAAGTGCATAGAGACCCTCAAGGGTATATTCTATATGGTCATAGACTCATATTACCTCTTCCAATATAAAAGCGCTCACATTTTCAAGTTTTAACATGAGTTTTCGCTTAATTTTTAGCATTTTGTTCTGCAAAAGTTCGTGTTTAAACCCCAAAATATCATCATATCTTGTCTGCTTTTTTGATGACGAAGTAGACAATGCAATGGATCAGATCGGCCATTGTCTATCCCAATCTAGTCCTGGGATACCTCAGCTAAGTTTTGGCCAGATTGATCTGAGTTTTGGCATAATGTGGGCTCAAGATACCTGTCACAACCAAGTTCTAGATGCAGATCACCAAGTCAAGTCAGATCGGGAACTGGTAGATCCAGATACAGTTCAGCCAATAAAGCCGATCCAATCCCAAGTCCTAAATCTATGGTTGACAGAGTAAGCTGTGTTCTGGTAAAAACAGCACTTAAAGAATCAGGAAAAAAAAAATGATTGGGAAAACCACCACCCCATGAACTATTCAAAAAGGTCAAAGAATCATTATCTCAAAATTTTCTTCCTTGCACATTATGTTACAGACAGATACAATGGCAACAAGAACAATTTTGTGGACAACAAAGCAACTTGAACCATGCAAAACTGTAAAAAAGTACAGTAACCTAGAGGGAATGAGAACATCTGAAGAGCGGTAAACAAGAAACTGTGCAAGCAGTTATCTTCAGCTATTGGATTTGCAAAATTCAAAATGACAGAGATCTTACAGTATAGAAGAAATGACTGAACAGCATTCAAGAGGACGGGGGAGACTTCCTTGACTGGCCGAACCTCCTAGAAAGACAGAAGGTGGTCAAAACAACTTAGAGGATTGAAAAAAGGCTATGAAACTAGAGGGTAGAAAAAACACGGTAACCTTGAAATCATATCTCAGAAGTAAATACCTGAAATGATTTTGTATCACTCGGAAACCCCGAAATAATCAGTTGCCTTATTATCTTCGAACACAACAGCCACCTCTCACAAGTTAAATATAGATCATCTTGATGGTCTACTGAAGCAACCACAGTGGAACTTTGGGCAAGTGCAGAAAAACCACTCAATATGGTCTGCACATCACTCTGCCAAAGGTGCCAACTATATTCAAAGAAATGAGAGGAAATCTGCATTAAATGCATATAAGAAAGCCATTAGTTACAACCATCAATTACAAACTGGAAATGCAACCTTGAAGAGAGAACAGAAAAATATAAGCTACAAGAAGAATGGGAGCTCCAAATGCAACAAAAATAATAATGACAACAACAATTTTAATAATAATAATCATGATCATGATGGATATGGCCTATCAATGAGGAAGCACACGACAGACAAATACGGGAGAATACACAAGGACAAAATACAAGATCCTATAGCAAGGGTGCATCACAAACCCTAAAACAAGGATTGCAATACAGGAAACCCCCACTATGAACTCAATTTTATCAGAAGATCCCAACATAATAAACTTAATACATCCAATTAGAGCAACAATATTTAGAATTGCGATGCAAGGACATCTGCGACTTGTAATTCGATCTTACATCAACTTGGTATCAGAGCTATGCGTCATGACCCACCCAATAAAAGCCCACGGGCCAAGCATTCAAGTCCATGGACATAGTCCCTTGGGTCAAGCAAACTCTAGAAACCAAGAAGGTTCTAGAAAAGTTTGTATAGCTAAGAAAGAGGGAGATTTCTAGAGATCTCTAAGATACTAAAATCTTCCCCTAAGGAGGTGGGAAACTTCTAATCTCCATGACTAGAAAGTTCTTAACCATTAGATGTGCAACTCTTGTACAAATCCTATGCATTCTTTGTAACTTGGGGTGCCTACAAATAGAGGTGGCCTCATTTGGCTAAGGCACCAAGCAAGTGAGCAACAAGCATTGTACTCAAAGCTCTCAAGTGTAATGCAAGTTCTTTCACTCAAACTTTCGTGTTCACTATTTCTCTTCCCAAGTCCCTTAAGGAGCATAGTAAGGCTGACTTAGTGCTAGCGAGAGTGCTAAGTGCCAGCGCGGTTGCTTAGAAAGGTCTAAGGTCGTGACACATGGCAGAGGAAAGCTCCACCAATCCCCACCAAGCTCCTATCAATGCTATTGATACACTTGCTTTAGTTGTACAACAGTTAACAGAAAAGTTGTCTACTATGAAGCGAGAGTTTAGAGAATTTACCGACACTTCCTCAAAGTTGTCTACTTAGTATAGCTCACAATCATGTGCAACATAGCCGGACCAAACATATTAAGGTGGACCACCTCTTCATTAAGGAAAAGATTGACTCTGTCTATATTTGCACTATTTTATAAGACAGGCGACTAGTTGGCTGACATCTTCACCAAAGGACTCATCTCTCAGCAATTCAATACCCTTCTGTGAAAGCTAGGGATGTAGGATTTTTATCCTCCAACTTGAGGGGAAGTGTTAGAGTTCATGTCATAAAGGTATTTTGGGTACTAGATTATTATCTTGTTAGTTACATTGTATTCTGCTTTTTATGTTTTTATCTTTTACCTCCCTCGGGAGATGTATGTAGTTTATAATATTTAAGTTAGTAAATCAATATAGGGCATGTTGATGTATAATTTATGCTACCCTTCCCTACAAGTTTGAGCTTTTACGTATCAAAGCAAGGAGGTCGAGTGTTCAACTCCTGGGAAGTTCCAAAGGGAGCTTTTCTCCCACTTCTTATACCTCGGTCACATGTGTGGGCACACATGTGTCACACGGTGCCCAGATGGCCTGCACATGTGGGGGAGTGTTGATGTATAAATTTACACCGTCCTTCCCTACAATTCGAGCTTTAAGTGAAACGGTAGCGAACGAGGAAGAGACATCCTTCTCTCCCCATACAATTGCACTCATCTCTCTCTTCTTCTTTCTCTTCTCTTCTTCCTTCTCATCTTCTTCTTTCTTCCTCTTACCTCTTCTTTTACCTTGATCCTTGCTTACTTTCAACTAAAGGAATATGTGTCCAGTATATATAGTTGATGCCAGCTCAAGTTTATAACTAGTAGGACGTTCTAAGTCCTTGGCACATTTTACTACTGACTAAATATTACTCAAACTAAAAGTATAAAACCTCTGCTGAAAATAAGGAGTTGAAAGGCTTAATATTTATAAGGTAGAGGGTTCTCAAAGTAAGTGGCATAGGGGAGTAGAGAGATAGACACAAAGGTGCAAGCATTCCCTGCCCCAGCAGCTCAGACAACCTTTTCCCTAATTGCAATGTACCACAAAAACAATAAAATTCTCAAAACACTCTTGTTTTAATCACGAAAATTACACTATAATTCAAACAGAGTTTTGAGTCTTTTGACTGATCATTACTTTAATCTAGTTAACCTACAAAAGAAAATTCTAACATCATATACATACTATGACTATTTCAAGACATAAATTCTGACCCTTGAAAGTTTTGTAAAGCCACAAACCAAAATTCTAAAAAAGTCTGCTAGAATTAGTAAGAAAATATTATTTCTTTTGTATCACATAGTTGCTTAAAATTTTGAAAAATACAAACAGTACACTGCAAGATTATATAGTTTGGACTTCAAAAGCATGATTTCCCCAACGCAACCAACCTCTGAAATCTCAAAAGGAAACCAAAATAGAATAAAAGGTTCATACTATTAATGAGCAGAAAAGGGAGGGGGGAAATTTGGTGCAACAATGATCCAACTTTAAGTCTTTAACACATATGTTGTGCAAGGTATGGTGTAAAGCAGCACTATTGTGAGAGAAAGGTATCATTCTTAAGAGTTAAGAAAGAGAATAGAGGTAGACAGTACATACCTCTGCAAAGTTCCTCTGATCCGAAGTAAGACGTTTAGATGCCAACTCCTTCAAGGTTCGAAAGAGGACCATGAAAATTCTATGCGATGTAAGGACATCTGCCGATTGAAGTTGTTGTGCCAAAGCAGAAAAAAGCTCTGGCCTGAAAGAATGATCCCATTAGAAGTTAAAGTTACCATAAAAAATTAAGATGAAGTAACATATTTCTCATATCCAGAATTAATATATGGAAAGAAAAGGAGGAAGCAACACTGAAACATTACAGTCATGACATGTAGAACATGCTTATGGGAGTAAAGGCAGAATGGATCCGGTACAATGCAATTGGGACAAGAAAAAAAAAGCCTTTTAGTATCAAGGGAATGGCTCGATAAAATGGGAACGGGACAAGAAAAAGTCTTTTTAGATCATGGTGTATCGACCTGCATCAGTAAAAATACGACCTGAGACAGGTCGTACACCTCAAGATTAACTCAATATGACCTGACAAGACCAGAACACAAAGGCATTAGAAACCAAAGACCAAAAGTGAGAAAAACCAGTGGTCAAGGTTCAATCTGCTTAGGTTCAAGCTTGAGAAGCATTCTAGACACCAAAATGACTCCAAAAGAGAAATCAAACATAGACTTTTTTTGCATGAAAGGTGAAGAAATCACGGATCGAAGTGGAACTGTGGAAGTCCACGAGTTGAGGTGAACCTAAAAATGCTTCAATTTGTCTGCTAAATGTTGTTGTTGTTGTTGGTTGCTTTTGCTAAGGATGACATGACATCTAAGTTGAAAAACAGCCTAGAGTCATGCATCATTAGGCAAGAACAGAACTCTAATATCTATTTAGGGTAAAGTATTCTAAATTTGATTTGTAGTAACCCCAGAAATATAAGCCCAAGCGACAAACTTTTTACTTCCACAATAAAGTCAATAAACCCAAAATTTAAAGTGACACATTGCATAGAACTAGAAGACATACCATTCTTTAGGATAATCGATACGAGCAATTTTCGAGACGATAACAGCCAACTGGAGAGCTATCTGAACCAAAAATGTGTCACTAAGGTATAGCACATAAAATGGCTATCCTACAAATAGCAAAAACAAGGATAAAGGTGGTCCATGATCTCATTAAACCATGCATGAAATCGATGACATCATGAATAAACTGAGTCTATGAAACATTATACACACCCATACCTATCCATCTAAAACAAAAGAAAACAGCAAAACATCCATTAAAAAAATTAATGTCAGCAATCACCTGATAATTCTCTTCTCTCAAATGTGAAAGTAGTTTCTGTCTCAAATGTATTTTCTCTTCATTGCTCATTCCCCTGTACGAAAATTTCAATAAAAAAATGTTCTACATTAAAAAAAAAAACAACAATAAAAAACAAAAACAAAAAAACAAAGAAAATAGGAAAGCATCATGCACCCAACTAAGTAAGCCAATCGCATGGTGTTAAAAAGGAAATGAAGAAATAGAAAACTAATGAAAATATGAAGTTAAGGGGTCAAATCCAAACTTCTGATACCAAATCAATAAAAGAGAATTTTATCAAGGAGAAAAAAGAAGATTCCAAATAGGACAAGAAATATAAAGTACCCTCCACCATATCATTTTATAGTACATGCTGTATGAAATGATAACTGACAAGTTTAGAGAAAGGTAACTCCCAAAGCTACAATTATAGAAAACAAATAAGTAGTAATAATTTTTTTTTTTTAAATGAACAGAAAGGGAGTTGCTAAAAAATTAAGAATGATGACTAACAGATAGCCAAGATTGACCACTTCAATTTCCTAGATTCTGGAGAGATTGGAAAGAATTCTCATATCATCAAATCTACACAGACGATGTAGGAGGAGCTTTTAAAGTGTTGTGTGATAGACAAATCTATTATAAATATTGTATGGGGCTGAATACATTGTTCCAACGATTGGCCAAACCCGATCCAAATCAAAATTGACAGCGACCTCCATTCCACTGGTCAAAGTGAGAGATGTTTCAGTTGAGAAGCAATTTCTGCAATAGCTTCGAGGTGGAACAATCAACTGTTTATCACACCGACCTACTGTGCCCTTAGGTCGATAATAGAACATTCATTTTGTATGCAATGCTGAAAATCTGACTAGTCAACCATATCCATCAAAGTCCTCAAATTGAACAAAGTTGTTAAAGCCCTAGTGTGGCAGATTAGGGAGTATTGACCTCAAAGCTGAGGGTAGCATTGAGTTGCTAATGGAAGATGAACCACCAGTCCTCTAGAACATGTTCTTGAACATGAGGGAGGATGCCAGATCTGATCCTTCCTCCAAGGCGTATTGGTATGTAATCTTCTTCTGGCCAACAGACTCTACAAGAGTAGATCATTTGTGGGAGAAGAACCTTATACACTGAGTTTGTGTGCCAATAACAAACCATTTTTACAATAGAAAAAGGATTTGGATGTCAAGACAAAGCTTCGTTCCCCATGCTCCAATCACAGACAATAGATCGACTTCCTTTTTTTCTTTTTTTGGGGGGTGGTTAAATAAATAATTTATTGCCAAAGAGAGAAAAAAGAACACAACAGCCCCCAAAAGGAGGGGGGAAGAGCCAAAAAACAAAAAAGGATCAGCCCTCAAGGAACAGAGGAGGGAACATGAATAAGGGAAAGGGAATAAACAACAATGTGCATGTTCCTTGGGGAGTCAATACAAGAGGAGGACACACCAGGTTACTTGGCAACACCATAGATCAACTTGTTAATAGCATAATGCATTACATTTCTTCTAGATTGGGAATTGGCGTCATTATCATTGCTAGCAGTGGATGCCCATCTAAGAAAAATAAAAAATAAAAACATTTTTTAAGTTTCCATTGTTCCTTTGAACCTGGCCATTGCATTTGATTCTCTGCATCCCCTGTTCCCAGACGCTCTTTGTGCATTCTGCCATCTTTCTCCTTCATTCTGTGTGAGTGTGTGTTAAGTGTTTTGATAAATAACAAGATTTCACTGATCGAAAAGATCATGGAAGTAAATGTAATACAAATACATACAGGTACAACAACTAGGCCTCTACAAAAGGACCAATCCAACAAATTCACACATATCCTGTTGGCTGTACAGTATCTACATAGGCTATCAGATTCTTAGCCAACTGTTTTGTTGGACATAAATTGCTAATGTTATCTGAGGCCCAACCCATCTTTTCCTGCTGACTGACTTGTTCATCCAAACCCTTTTGGGCCCAGAAACACTACCCAAGCCACAGACCAGTTTCCAATTTGAGTTTGGTAAACACCAGTGGTAGTTTCCCACTTTAGAACCCTTCAATTAGGACTAATGGTTGGTGCTTCTCAATTTTTTGAAGACAAAGCTATCTTCTTCCTTGGTCAGCATCAGTACTACTGCTTCAGTCTGACATTTGGATGCTCTTTGATTTGAACTTGATATTTCAGGACCAACTTGAAAGGTCTCCATTGGTCGCATGTCACTTACTGAACACCAGGTCTTTTCTCTTAGACTTATTAGCAGTTTCTATAGATTTGAGGTCTCTGAAGTCCATATGGGGTGGTTGTCGGATTTTACTTGTGAAAACCAACCTGACCCACGTGTTGTTGAGCCTCCCAACACACTTCCATGTTCCCTCCGTGTTGTACTCTTCATTTCTAGTATTGGACACGTCTTCAGGGAAGCAAGTTCTACGGTCTTTATCCCACGATAGTTACTCCTCTAATGCTGCCAATTCCCTTTTCTTTTTTTCTTTTTTCTTTTTTTCTTTTTTTTTTTTTTTTTTTTTTTTGTGTGTGTGTGCGTTTGTGTGTGGGTGTGTGTGTGTGTGTGTGTTTCATTCTCTTCTATCCTAATTCAGATGCAAAACTAGTTAAAGTCACAAATTCAGAAGTCCAATTAGAAGTCCAGGGATATAAGTGCAGGTTCTGTACTCAAGTTATCTTTTCTTTGGCAATTGTGCTCCGTCATTTTAATCCACTGTTTCTGTCAATGAATTGTCCATATTTCCAAAACATTATGGGTCTCCCTTGGCTGGTTCCTCTGTTACTGCATGGTCAGCTTGGTTCTCTGTGTAAAGTCAACCACAACTTTAATAGATGGCTAAACCCTGGTCTGATCATGGGATCGATACAGCTGCCCTAAAAGATTGACAGAACTCAGAACTAAATCTAACAGTGGTAGGCTCTTAGCAAGGTTGACCCAATAATATTATCATCAAATTGTACTCTTCTACATTTCAGGATGCAAATGTTATAAATGTGGATAATGAAAGACCTGGTAAAGTAGTTCCATGAATTTTAAAGATAACAGCATAAATAAATAAGTCTAGTCAGAAAAACTCACAGTGAATCACGCCTACTTCTCCAGTACCGACTGATGCTGTTCTTGAAGTAAACTGAAGCCATGAGGCGTACATCTCCCTGAGAAGCTAGATCCTTTGCAGTAATCACTTCCTGTATTAACCGGAATTTCAGAACAAAACGCGACAGAGAGACATGGAAGCAGTATAAGACTGACAAAATCATACACTGAATGCCTGGATTCACGTAAATTAAGTATACCCATAAAACCCAGATTGAGCACTTCTAACGAAATACCAATCAAAAATTGTCACCCGCATTGCAAAGTTGGTCAATCAATAAACGAATAAAACAATATCAACATCAGTCGATGAAACGCCCTAGCAATAAAGAACTGGATAGATTACCATAAGACAAGAGCAAAAACCAGGCCTACTTTCAGACTGAGTAAGAGCAGTCTCTGCTGGCTTACGCAAGGCTTCGTCTCCCCTCAAAGAATTGGTGAGCAAATTATACATCGTAGGAACGTCCGAAGCAGACAGAGCCATGGCTCTGAACGAATTTAACAATCAACACTACAAATAAGAAAGAAACTAAATCGAGAATCCGATCAGTAACGTTAGACCCAATAAATGAAGCGCGAGAAAGATATGGCAATGTATGAGTACATGGAGAAGGAGAAGGATAAATTAAGGGTTCTCTTCTTTTCTGAAGTTCGTCAAATACCTTGTTTCAATCACCGAAAATCTATGCGATGCCACAGAGATTGATTTGTAAATTTAGTAGAGTAGGCCAGTGGAAGACCTGTTTGATACTTTGATAGGCTATTTAAAGGCTATCAGTTAATGGATTTTGGGCAGAGCCCGTTTGTGACGAACACCAGTGAGAGAGAATGGTATCAGAGCCTTATCCCTCCCCCTTCTTCGGCTAAGGTCCGTCTCCGACGGCCAACCCTTCTCGGTTTGAACCTCTTGTAGTCCAACGAATGTTCTAGGCCACGCCCTATTGCAGGTTACTCCGTAGGTATAGTTCTTTGGTGACAGAAAAAGAACCTTTGAGCGATGGGTTCTCAGGCCAAAGAGTGGCTGTTTTATACCCTGTAACGGCTCAGGTTGATCTGTCTCTGAGACCTTAACCTCCGGGGGTCCTGATCGGCCTCGACTAGGCATCCGTTGATCTACTTGAGTTTCACCGACGGGAAGTGCTGCTCGGATTTGGATTACCGCCCTCCTTACAGTATGTCTCTTTCCCGACGTTCTACGTCTTCTCGAAGTTCTTCTTCGTCTTCCTCTTCGACCCCTTCTTCTTCCCGGTCTTCCTCTTTTTCATCCATCGAGTCCCTCTATGAATTTGATTATCTTCCAGATGATCAAATCATCCCGTCAACCCCTTCCCCTCTGCTAAACCCATATACTGTCTTCCCAAAGAAGACTTCTTCTTCTGCTACCTGGAAAACCCTTTTAGCTCCTAGGAAGAAAACCCCTCCGGTAAAGGAACTTGTTCAGGCTTCCCGATGTGAACTCCATCACATCCCTGCCACCACTAAAGAACAACTGTTCACCTTGGAGATCCCGACCAACTTCATCCCTGATTGGCAAAACCAGGGTTATACCCATCTCCACTTTGGTGCAATCAAGTTTGCCCTTACTTTCCATGGCAGGAAAGGTCTTCCCGTGTTCTCCCGCGTCGCTCTTCTAGACAGTCGTTTTCTCCGGTATGAACATGCCGTGATTGCTACTGTTCAGACCACCCTGAACGCAGGAACAATCTTCCTTACCTTATACCCTAACTTCAACATAGCCTTAGCAGATCCACTTCTTCCTTCAGCCCTAAAGTTTCAGATCCAAATCTCTGGATCTCCACTTGCCCCTACGGCTTTAGCAGGTACTATCCACTATCAGTTGGCTTATCGATTACAAAACCATGCCTTTGATCTTTCGAAAGGCCAATCTGAGGATGCTCTATTCCTTTCGGTGGACTCTGACCATGTTCCTAGCCTTACCTATGTCCCTAGACAAATTCCAAGAGACGACCTCCTTCGTCTCCTACCTTCTTCTTGGGTTACGGCTTATGAACAGCAGATGGCTACCCAGCAACCTGCTCCCGTAGAACCCCTCCTACCTTCTTCTTGGGTTACGGCTTATGAACAGCAGATGGCTACCCAGCAACCTGCTCCCGTAGAACCCCTCCAGTCTACAGACCCACAGTTTATCACTCACCCTTCTGGTGAGGTTGAAATTAGGTTTCCTCCGCCACAACCATTGCCAACACCTTTTCCGACCCAGTTTCAGGGTATGATTCAACAAGATAAGATTCCAATCAAATCTTTTGATGCTCATGGCAACCCTGTTTACTATTTCTCCGATCCGGTCTCCGGTCATAAATACTTTGACCTCTGCGACTGTGATGATTGTCTCCAGGACTCTGATGATGATGAACTCTATCGCCCTAAAAGAAAGTCCTCCCAGACTATTCTCAGGGACCGATATGAGTCAGGAGATACCACAGTTGGCCCCTTAAGCACAGAAGCCCGGTATCCTTTTATGGTTAAATATGGAAACCCTCTTTCAGAACCCTCTTATGTTCCACCTCCTTCTCTGGTCTGTAAACCTCCTTCACCACCTAAACCACCGTCTCCTTTGGTTCCCCCTTGTTGTATGTATGCTCCAGGTTCTTCTTCTTCTTCTCCTGTGAAGAATTTCCCTGGTCCTACCGATTATGGTCCTGATTCTCATGGTGTCCGTCATGTTTGGAAAATTAAACCTCCTATTCTCCCTTCTGGACAACCAAAAGAAATCTCTCCAGCTGAAGCAGCTCTTAATTGGCAAAATGAAAACGCCATAGTCCAAAACCAGTACTTGGAACGTATCCTTACTACCACCCAACACACCCATAGTACTGTTGGCTGGCATACTCAGTTGATTCAATCCCTGAAAACTGAGATGGATCAAGTCCATAGGGAACTCGCTGGTATTGCCTCCTCGACTGCTGATACAGCTCAGGTCTTTGCTCTTATAGGCCAAAAGGAGAAACATCTACGGTTTCTTGAAGCCCAGTTGCACAGTTTACAACAGGCTCCACCTCAGGCAGCAACATCTAGTCGTCAGCAGCCTCTTCCATTAACAGTTCCCAGTATGGCTCCTCAAGATCCATTTGCCATGTATACTATCCCGGCTCCTCCGGTAGTTACATCCCAGCGCTCTTTTCCCCTTGAAGAATTGAAAGCCTTACAACGTCAGCAACGGAATCTGAACCCCAGGCAACAGCAACAACAGAAACAGAAAAACCCAGCCTTGGCAAAACCCTCTCCCCCGCAATTCCAACCATATCCTATGACTGTTTCTTATCCCGCACCTACACCACCTATCCCAAGCTATCCATCACCCTTACCTTCACCCTTACCTTCACCTTCACCTTCTCCACCTCGAACCAAACCTAAATATCCTCCTATAGGAGCCATAACCCCTTCCGGTGATGATGTCCTCACAGATCTCCTCACCACTTTAGCCCTCCAAGATCCCACACCTGTCCCTTCTTTTATGAATACAGGCCAAGATCCTCCAGCTCCATATCCTGCACCTCCTACTGTTGATGAGATGGATGGTGATCAGGATGACCCTATGGTCCATAATCCTGAACCTGCACCACAGCCCCCTCCAACATATGCTCCATTCTCAAACCAAGACCCCAAACAGTTCTTCACCTTGGATGATGTCCCTGTCTCTAAGTGGGCTTCTAAGTTTGCTGATTTCCATGCCTGGATTAATGCTGAACTTTTACAAGAAGGTGCTACATCAGTCAGTGTTCTGACTAAGTTTGTTGCCAGACTTCAAGGAAAACTCAGGGAATGGTATTTAGCTCTTGGTGGTTATCGACAATTACAACTTGTCCAACTCCCTGAAGGCCAGTTCATTACAGTCTTATATCAAGAATTCCTTGGTCCTGTCTCGAATGATATCACAAAGGCTCGTGAAGAGTTTTTACAGCTCAAGTGTTGTTCTCTGGCTCGTCCAGATCTTGACAAACACTATATTCGTATGACAGACCGATTCCATAAGATTGGTGGCCTTGATGATGAGAACCTCAAGCAGATTTTCCTCAACTCACTTCCAGATCCTCTTGGTGCTGATACTCTGCAGTTTCTTCGAAACCAGAACATTGCTCTCGCTTCTTGCAGCATCGGCTCCTTATACAGCTTTGCTCTCACAGCTCTTGACAAACTCTGTAATGTCAAGAAAATCTGGAAAGAATTACAGTCCAAGTCTGACAAAGTGTCATCAGCCTGTGACACTTCCTGGATGAAAATCAAATGTAAAGGTTCTGATCACAACTGTGATTGTTCGACAAAGAAGCCTTTCCACCACAAGCAGTTCTTTCACTCCTCCAGAAAGCACAAGAAACGTTTTCCGTTTAAGCCATCCCGGTATAAACGGTTTAAACCACAGTGGAAATTCCTTCGGAAAAAACAGTTTCGAGGGAAAACCAAAAATACTTCTTGCTTCATCTGTGGAAAAGATGGACATTTCGCAAGAAATTGTCCTAATACAAGTAAGAAAGACAAGGTGCTACATATGCTTGCCTCCCTCCATCATGATGATCTACAAGATGCTGATCTTGAATCTCTGTATTCCTTAGATGCAGAGCCTACGGATCTCTCCCTTTTTGCTATTGACTATCCAGATGAGGTTGATCCCCAACACCTCACAGACTCAGACCCAGAGTCTTCCTTCTCCGAGTCCGAGGATTCAGATCCCCTCTACCAGGTCATCCCTTTCCTTTCCAAGGAAAAGGAACCAACTCCTCTTCCCTGTCAGTCTATTACCTTACCGCATGCAGCAGTAACATTAATCCCAGAACCATATGCTAAACCCGTCCATCTAATAGCCTTTTTAGATACAGGTGCTGCAACAACCATTTTGTCCCCAAAGGTCCTTCCCAACCATTTCTGGAAACCTCAAGTCCCTGCTTTGCCATTTTTAGCAGCTAATGGTGAAACCTTCTATATCACCTTAGTTACTAAAAAACCCATTAAAGTTCAACTTCTTCCGACCCTTTCTTTCTCCCATGTTATGTTAGGATCCCAGTGTCCTGGAAAAGACCTCATCATAGGTTTTGATGTCCTGAGTCATCTTCCCCTGAAATGGACTCAGCAAGGTCTTGTGTATAAACAACAACTTCTCCCCTGGTCCCCTTTTTCTAACATATTTCTTGCAGGAACAGGTCCCTCTCTTTCTTCCTTTTCCTTTTGGGCGATCTTGGGAGTCTACTCGGCGCTTCTACTCGCGGTTCCACTCATCCACTTGGCGCTTTAGTGAAGAGTCAACTCCTTCTTCATTCAAGTAAGTTCTTCTTCTTCCTTTTTTCTCAGAATTTCTATTTGGGTGAAATGCATGTATAGGGTTTACTTTCTAAGCTTCCTTTCCATATTTTCCACCATAGAATAGTATTACCATGTGTTTGTGATGATTCCACTGTGCTCATTTGTAGTTTATAGGAATTATCTCTCTTTATTTGGAGAAAACCCCAAATTGGTGCCCTAGGTTCCCAAATTTGGGGGTTTCTTCAATCCTTACTCTTTTTCTCCAATTGACGACTTCTTTGTAATGCATTTCACTTGTTTTACGCTAGATATAATTTAGATTTCATTGAATCATCCATTATGCTTGAAATCCCCATGTATTTCCATGAAAATCCCTCTTTTTGTCTTGGTTTCTTAAGTTTTCATCCCATACTTGTATTCTTCTAATTCCATAACCTATTTGGGGTATGTTCTTGCAAATTTCAACATCCCACTACTGTGGCATTTCGTTCTAGACCCTAGGTTTCAACTTTTACTTCACTATGAATGGGTTGGTGAATCGAAACCGAACCCTTCCATGTTATTTATGCTCATTCTCTCCTTTGCTGTCATTTTACTGTTTTGGCATGTTTCTATGCGTTGTCATCTACCATGTTTCATATCCTAAGTTTCCCATCGTTACCGGATTGTCGCCGGTCCCCATTTTGCATGAATTGAATTTTGGATTTCCCCTTCTTAATGCTGCTGTCCTTTCCTTTCTGTACTAACCCTACTTTCTTTCCTTATTGCCAGAATGTCGTCACGCACCGGCAAAGGACCATCTTCCTCTGGCGTTCGACGCAAGACCACCGCTTCTAAGCGGAAGAGTGCGGAGACCAGCTCTTCAGCTCCTCGCACAGGGAGACCTGCACCTGCCCAGTCTGACCCTTCAGACTATGATGAGGAGCACTTCACTAGTGCAGAGGCCGCAGCCAACTGGCCTAACTTCCTGAAGGGGTCAGTGTTGATGGAAAAGACCGTGGTAGTTGAGGACTTCCACAAGGCCAGGCTTCAGGAGAGGTTCTCAGCATTGGGCTGGGACTCTATTCTTCAGGTGGACCGACCATGCTACGAGCAGCTCGTCCGTCGATTTTATTGCAACCTGGAGGTGTCGTATCAGTACGGGGAATTCACCATCAGCAGCTTGGTGAAGGGAGTGGATATCCAGCTGACGGTAGGCACCTTGGCCAGTATCCTGGGCATATCAGCGGCGGGATACCGATACTACAGTCCCCCCAGGAGTAGGCCCCAGGGACCATTCATGAGCCTGGAGACGCCGGACTTCATCTACGAGACCATCTGCGGCAGCAGCAGTCGCCCGGAGTCCGAGACATCTTTCTTCCCTGAGGTCCGTCTCTTCGCTCGGTTGATCCAGTTCAACCTGCTCCCCAGAGGAGGTCATCGAAACCAGGTGGGTTTCATGGCGGCTTTCATTGCATTTTGTATCTTCACGGCCGCAGAGGGAGGCGGGGAGCACTTGTGCCTTCCCTATATCATCCTCCGAGCGATGGAGCACCATGCTTCCCACCCAGAGGACGGAGGATTCCCCTACGGCAGGATCCTCACCAGGATCTTCGAGTTCTTCGGGGTGAATCTGAGCGGAGAGGAGGGGAAGACTCCGGCTGATAGGTTCGATCGGAGCAACCTCTTGAAGATGAGTCTCCATACCCTCATGGATTCACCTCCTAGATCAGGAACTCGGAGAGGTAGGGGTAGGAGGGCTGCCCCTATGGAGGATGTCCCCATGGAGGAGGAGTCCAGTGAGGAGGATGAGGACTACGTTCCTCAGGATGAGGAGGAGGATCTGATGGGTGGCAGCGTTCCTGAGGAGGCGCCTCAGGAGTCGAGAGGTCCGGGTCCTAGTTCTTCCGGAGCTGCAGCCCCACCATATGGAGCCCCACCACTTGGGAGTGGTGACTACGACTATGAGGTCAGGACAGCCTCCATGCGGGCCTTGCAGGATGGCCAGGTTCAGATACTGAGGCGGCTGGACGAGATTGCCTCCAGGCAGACCACCTTGGAGGATTCCTTCCGTAGGTTGGGTCAGGACTTGGACACCAGGACCAATGCTATCTCAGCAGACTATGGCCGGCTTCGGAGGGAGGTACAGGTGGTGAACGCGAGGTTCGATTATTACGATCACCGCCTCAACGTTAACTCCCGGCCTCCGGCGAACGTGGTAATCATCGACGACGATGACGACGACCAGTGAGGGCTTAGCTCGCCTACACTAGCTGTTTTTCCATTTTCTCTCTTTTGTAGACCTTGTATATTTATTTCTTCTCATTCCTTGTAATTGCAATGTAACTTGATTTCATTTATGGAATAAAATATCTTTGGATAATGGATTGTTGTGGTGTTTTCATATGTGGAGTACCTGTGTGGTTTTGTGGTGATATGATTTTTCTATCTGTGCCCTTGGTTATATTATTATCTGTTGTTTATCAGGTTTTGTGTAAAATTTTTGGAAATGCCACTTTACGCCGTTATGCTGCCGAAATTTCGTCGAAATAGTACTTTATAGGTTATAGTTCCAATCTAATTACCTTTTTATCTACACTCACGCATGCCATGAATGCAACTTATAATATAACTCCATTTTATACTTTCTTTCTTTGACTTTTAATCTTTAAGCTTTTAGCTTTACCCAACCCCATTTTCCTATTATAGAGTCTACGGGATTCTAATGGTATGCTGTGAGTGGAGCAAAGCATCACGCTCTGATACCACCTTTTGTCACACCCCGTTCACACTGAACCGGAGCGGTGACCGAGTTAACACCGGTTAACCCAAACCTGCCAGGATCATCAGATACTGTATTCCACCACAGCATACACACACTAACATTAATTCATCAGATCAGCGGAAGACTAAGTTTTACCTGTAAATAATTCCCATATACTTGATACCCAAATGGTGATACAATAATTATATACATTTGGGCCCGAAGGCATGATATATACACAAAAAGAATAAAGTTCAAATATCAAGTATATACAAGAATTCTTCAAAATCATCAGAGTACACAGCTCGGCTCGGTATCAAGGCTGGAGCTCAGCTCGGCATCAAGGGTTGTGCCCAGCTCGGCATCACATAGAAGAGCTCAGCTCGGCCTCGGTAGTGGAGCTCGGCACGGCCTCCAAGGTTGAGCTCAGCTCGGCCTCAGAACTGTTGTCCCGCAGCATAGCTCTCACATGCGCAGTCTACGCCGTGCCCAAACTCCTCAGGGGTCCACAAGTTCTCTTCAGGAAACTCGACTGTGGGACCCACCCCATGCTCCTCAGATGCATGACCTGCAAAAGCATCTAAAAAGGGGTGTACACATGGAATGAGCTCACTAGCTCAGTAAGTAGAGAGGTGGACCACACACAACAGTCCACACATCACAACACATCATATGCACTACATGTCATGCTATTCATTTTGAATCACATACACCTAATCAACATTACTAAGTCTTTGGTTTAAGTGCTACTACAACCACAGTGCGCGTATACTCCGGGTACGAGCCACGAACTCTCTCCCGCGATACGCCCATAGGGCTGTTGGAGAAGGCCCACCGTGAGTACTCAAAAAAATAAAGACAATGCCGTCCACCGGCTCTCAACAGAAATGTAAATAAATGAAATAACAATGCTGACTCCAGCAATTTAAAAGCAGTACGATTGGCCCTCTTGAAATACCACCGGGGTTGCCGACTGTCCTACATGACTCGCCGGGCGTAATGCCNAGAGCTCACTAGCTCAGTAAGTAGAGAGGTGGACCACACACAACAGTCCACACATCACAACACATCATATGCACTACATTTCATGCTATTCATTTTGAATCACATACACCTAATCAACATTACTAAGTCTTTGGTTTAGTGCTACTACAGCATGCTCCTATATGTGTACGACTGCATAGTGCCTCCGTGTCCCATACCACGGGCCACCAATGCATTCGTTTCCAAGCCGACCACGGCATCTATTCTATCAATGCATTATGCTCCATGATGTCCACATTCAACATATAACATCTCATTCAATTTGCATTTGAAAAGTAAACATAGCATATATGCACATCAATATGAGGAATGACTAATCTATATAGCATATTCATGATGACATGACTAGGTTAGATAAAGTTATATGAATGCCAAACAAATGCCTTGAAATAAGGCCAAACGTCCTCTCTCCACTTACTTGTAGCGTACAAGGAGTCCCGCTCGGTACGGGTGAGATCCGGAGCGAATCGGGTAGGCTTTGGTGAACCTAACAAAATTGAGCGGGGTTAGTACTTCACCATTTTAGAATCAAAATTAATGAAATCCGATGTCAAAATTGTGTTTAGAACGTTGAAAGAAGGTCACACGTCCGATTTGGGCTCGATCGGACCTACGGATCACCTTCAGGGCCACTCAGGTGGGTCGGACAGGTGGGCAGTCTACCCACCGGTCCTACCCGCCGGTTTGGACCGGCGGGTATACCCGCCGGTAGGGCCCGCCGGTCCTACCCGCCGGTTTGGCCAGGGACCCCCCTGCCCTCTCAGGTGGGTGCTCTCAGGCGGGTAGGGACCCGCCGGTTGTACCCGCCGGTTTTGGCGGAAAAACCCCAGTTTCTTCTCAACTTGCTCCATTCCTTGGGGACCCAAATAGGGCTTTTCCCAACCCATTCTTCACACCTTTAAAGTCCTATAGGATGGTTCTAGCTTAGATCTACGTTAGATTCGAGTGAGGGGAACCATCTTACCTTCTTTGCTCAAGAATGACTTCAAACCCTCCAAATCACTTCCAACTCACAATGCTCCTTCTACCTTGTCACTATCTCTTCAAATCCTTCAAGATCAACACATAAATCATCTATTAAACCTTAGATTCATCATTTCAAAGGGTGTTTACTAGATCTTAAGAAACCATACTCGAATCAAGGGTTTAAAGCGTGGGTATGGTTAATGTTCATAAAACCCAACTTTTCTTACCTCCAACTGTAGATCTCGAGTTGAAGATTACTCTCCCGGCGCCGGAATGGCAAGATCGAGCTTCGGCGCCACTGAAATCCTTCCTTTCTTCCTCTTCCCTTCTTCTTCCCTTTCTTTTCTCTCTCCTCTTTACTTTTCTCACCAACGTACGAGGGTAATAAATGGAAAGAAAAGAAATCATAAAGCCTTATATACTATTCCTAATTAAGTGAATAGTGTTGGATGGGTCACTCAGGTGGGTGGGTGTACCCACCTGTTATACCCACCTGAGAGTCAAGACATGGGATTTTGACCGGGTTCGGACCTCGGCTCGGACCCTACCCCAAGCATACGATGTAGCATACGTATATACCTTAAAATACGGATATAATACCTGTTCTATCCGTACATAGCCTTATGGTAGGTGCACGTACACGGTTTGGGCACTCCCGTCTCTTCTGGCACTGGCTCGGACTTGTCGGGCCAGCCGGTGTTTAAGGTCACCCGTGCCATCATAGCCCATAAGGAACCCGCTCTAATATCCTCAGGCTCGGTTCCTGCATAGTTAAACCGGTTCAACCACGAAATCAGACCGGGTTTAAGAAGCGGGATATTACACCAGTTGTGGTGCAGAATCATCCTCGTATTCCTAGACCCGCCTTGATTCAAGGTGGTCCACCTCAAGGGAGAATGTATGTACTATCAGCTGAAGAAGTTGAGGCAAGCTTCGATGTTGTAGCAGGTACCCTATCTATCTCGGGAATACCAACTTATGTATTATTTGATTCTGGTGCATCACATTCTTTTATATCTAAAAGATTTTCTGGTAAGATTGATGTGACAACCAGGGCTTTGGAAAGTAAATTGATTGTTAGCACACCTACAGGTAAGGTAACACAATTAAATAGTGTACGGACCATGTTCCGTTGAAATAGATGGGAAAAAGCTAGATGCCCAACTTATCAAATTTAACATGAAAATTTTTGATGTCATATTAGGCATAGACTGGTTGTCTACTCATCAGGCAAATGTTATGTGTGCTGAAAAGCAAATTAAAGTGGTGAATGATGATGGCAAAGAGCTTGTGTATCAAGTGAATAAGATAAGACGACCTAGAAAGATTCTTGTCTCTGCATTACAGGTGGTAAAGTTATTAGAAGACGGATGTCTAGGCTACCTAGCTTCAGTACAGGATGTAGAAGCAAAGGTCACACCATTAGAAGAATTGAATGTAGTCAAGGAATTTCCTGACATCTTCCCAGATGACCTAACCCAGCTTCCGCCCGACAGGGAGTTAGAGTTTGCCATTGATTTGATTCTCGGAGAGGCACCAGTGTCTAAAGCTCCATATAGAATGGCACCACCTGAATTAAAGGAGCTACAGACTCAGTTGCAGGATCTATTAGAGAAAGGGTTCATACTTCCAAATGTATCTCCTTGGGGTGCCCTAGTTCTGTTTGTCAAGAAGAAAGATGGAAGTTTTCATATGTGCATCGATTATCGAGAATTGAACAAATTAACCATTAAGAACCCGTATATGTTGCCATGCATAGATGACCTTTTTGACCAGTTGCAAGGTGCTAAAGTGTTTTCCAAGATCGACCTCAGATCTGATTATTATTAGCTCAAGATAAAGAACAATGATATACCCAAGACGACTTTTAGGACCCGATATGGTCATTATGAATTCCTAGTCCTATCTTTTGGGTTGACCAATACACTTGTAGCCTTTTTATGGATCTGATGAATCTAGCATTTTATGATGTTCTTGATAAATGGGTCATCGTTTTATCGATGAGATCTTGATATAATTGAAAATAGAAGAAGAGCATGCATAACACTTGCTAATGGTACTTTAAAGATTGAGAGAACAACAGTTATATGTAAAATTCAGAAAATATGAGTTTTGGTTGAAGCAAGTTGAATTCCTAGGGCACATTGTGTCTGAGAATGGGATTGAAGTTGACCTAGGGAAGGTAAGAGCAGTCATAGAATGGGAAACTCCCAAGAATGCCAATGAAATTAGAAGTTTCTTGGGATTAGCGGGCTACTACCGGCGATTTATTGAGAACTTTTCCCGAATTGCCACCCTAATGACTAAGTTGACCAGGAAGGGAGTGAAATTTGAATGGTTAAATGAGTGTGAGGACAGTTTTTAAGAATTGAAGAAACGATTGGTGTCAGCCCCAGTACTGACGATACCAGAAGGTACTGGTGGGATGACAGTCTACACAGATGCCTCCAGAATTGGGTTAGGTTGTGTTCTTACGCAACACGGCAAGGTAGTGGCCTATGCATCTAGATAGTTGAAGGGATATGAGAAAAATTATCCCACTCATGATCTAGAATTGGCGATAGTTATCTTTGTCTTGAAGATCTAGTACCATTACTTGTATGGGGAAAAGTGCGAGATATTCAACGATCACAAAAGTCTCAAGTACTTCTTCACCTAGAGGGATCTAAACATGAGACAGAGAAGATGGCTAGAACCCATGAAAGATTATGACTATGATATACAGTACCATCCAGGTCAGGCTAATGTAGTTGCTGATGCACTGAGCTGAAAGGCTCAAACTGTATCTTTTTCTTATTTGGCCACCAACCCACGGTTTAAGCAAGAAGCCATATTAATGGATGAGATCATTTTGAATGAGGGATATACCTTAGAGCTTGATCAACATCCAGAGGATATTAAGCAGTTAACCCTATCTCTGGTAGCCTTATAGGTGCAACCATCCATCAGGTACGAAATAATCATGAAACAACCCATGGATCCTGACTTGCAGAAAATCAGAGTTAAAATCCAAGAGCATAGGATGGATGATCCTGACTTCACAATAGCCGAGGATAGAGCACTATTGTTTCAAAGCAGATTGTGTGTACCCCATGACATGGGGATCCAAGACAAGATAATTAAGGAAGCACATAGTTCTGAGTACGCGCTTCACCCTGGAAGCACTAAGATGTACAGAGATCTTAAGCAAAGTTATTGGTGGCCAGGGATGAAGATTATAGTAGCCCTATATGTTGCACAGTACCTTACGTGTTAGAAGGTCAAGGCGGAGCGACATCGACCGTATGGTACTCTTCAACCACTCCCAGTACCAGAATGGAAATGGGATATGATTACTATAGACTTTGTCACCAGGCCACCCTGTTCACCCGAGGGAATGGATGCAATTTGGGTGATAGTTGACAGACTTACTAAAACTCTCATTTCATTCCAATCAAGACTACCTATTCCATGGTTAAGCTAGCACAACTTTACATGGAGAATATTGTTCACTTACATGGAGTACTGATCAGTATAGTATCAGATAGAGACCCAAGGTTCACATCTAAATTCTGGAAGAGCCTCTAGTATGCTATGGGAACACAGATGAACCTAAGCACTACCTTTCATCTACAAATTGAAGGGCAATCTGAACGAACCATACAAATACTAGAAGATATGCTCAAAGCCTGTGCAATGGAAATGAGTGGCAGTTGGGAAGAAAACATACCTCTTATGGAGTCTGATTATAACAACAGCTATCAATCAAGGATCGAAATGGCTCCATATGAGGCATTGTATGGTAGAAGGTGCAGAACTCCTTTATATTGGGATGATGTAGGAGAGTGACGAATGCTTGGGTCAGAAATGATATAGATGACTTGCGATAAAATTGATATGATTCGCAAGAAGATCAAAGCTGCCCAATTACGTCTAAAGAGCTATGCGGACAACTGCAGAAAAGACATTGAATTCTAGGAAGGGGAGAAAGTATTTCTAAAAATCTCTCCCACCAAAGGCTTACACAGGTTTCACAGGAAGGGCAAGATGAGTCCAAGATATGTTGGCCCATTCGAGATCTTAAAACGGGTTAGCCCAGTAGCATATAGGTTGGCCCTTCCACCGTCTTTCAACAATGGGCACAATGTGTTTCATGTTTCGATGCTGAAACTATATGTACATGATCCATCACACGTGCTAACAGTGAAACCAGAGTACTTAGAGGCAGATATGACTTATGAGGAGCAATCTGCTAAAATCCTGGATCGGAAGATTAAGACTCTTCGTAACCAATCCATTGCTTTTGTAAAGGTGTGATGGGCCAATAGTTCACTTGAGGAAGCATCATGGGAGAAAGAAGCTAATATCCAGGCTAAATATCCTCATCTTTTCAGACTACCAGGTAACTTCAATTTCGAGGACAAAATTTTTAAAGAGGGGGGGGGGTAGATGTAGAGCCTTGCTCTTTAAACCCCGGTTTATTGCCCTATTGGTTCGGTTTGGTCTTACAGGGTCTGAACCAAAACGGGTTGATGCTGGTGCTTTATGGTACATGATGGCAAGGGTGACGTCAAATATGGGGTGACCAGATGAGATAGAGCTGGTACCCAAGATGATCCGCACACCTAAGCTATGCCCTTGCACATATCACAAATCCATGTATGAATAGAAAAGGTAAGTTGTCGTATTTGAATGATAGGAACTTGATCCACAACACTTAGCGACAATGAAGTACATGTTAAGACTCTGTTTTCCTCCAAAATATAGCAAGGTTGGCTTGTTTGGCCAGCTGGTGGGTGTCATTGGTAGGTGCGAGACCCACCAGTGTGACCCACCTGTTGGGGTTTTGTGGACCCCAGCATGCCCGGCTTGGATAAGCACGTGTATTTTGACCTCCTCATTGTAATGAGGTGTTGTATGCCCAAAGATGTCTGCTACATCACCCAAAAACGTGATTAATGTGTTTTGGTCCATAAATGGGCAAAACCAAACAGACCTTACAAGATATTTATGAGCCAATGTATAATTAGCCTTTATAACTCTCTCTCTCCCTCATTTATGCTTTTTAGAAAAAGTAGGTGAGAGGAGTAAAGAAGAGGGAGAAAGAGGAAGAACGAGAAAAGGAAGAGGAAGGAAGTTTCCCCTTAGATTCTGGAGCCGCATCTTGCTTGTCCGTCACCGGAATAACGATCGGTGACTTGAGATCTTCATTTTGAGGTAAGTAACACTATGAATCTTGAGGTTTGATGAAACCTTCTTTGTGTATGTTTGGTCTAAAGGGTAACAAAGCCATTGTGTGTGATTTTTGTTGAAGTATTTGAGGAGAGGAACAAAGATTAGAGGTTTTTGAAGTGGCATTTGAGTTTGGGGAAAAGGGTTTCAAGATTTGGGGTTTTTACAAGTAAATGTATGATTTCTTCTCCTAAATCTTGTTGTTGTCTTAGATCCATGGTACAATCAAGTAGGTGAAGCTTAGAATGTGTGGGAAATGAAGTGGGAATCACCCCATTGGAATTTCAAGTGTTGGAATGGAAGAAGGAAGAAAAATAGCAGAGTTCGAGAGAACCAACAGGTAAGACCGGTGGGTGCTTGATCACTGGTGAAGACCTATTAATCATTCCTGCACTTCTGGTTCTACCGGCGGGTAAGACCAACGGGTCCCTGACCCGGCCGTATGACTCGTCGGTCTTACAGATTTCATTGGTTGGTTCCCTGACCCACCTGTATGACCTACCAGTAGCTCAAATGAGCTCTGATTGAATCCAAATTCGTTGACAACCTTCCGTACGCTATTATTCGTATAGTGACCATATCCTACGTCGTTTATGATCCTGACTTATATGTATTTCTAAATCCTTTATCTATGCTAGGATTCAAGAAACTCATCCTCTTACTTCGGATCTTACCCGTACCACGAGTACCGATTCTCCTACGAAAATAGGTAAGTGGGGAGAGGACTTTGATTCTTAATTTGTGGAATATTTTTGGCGTCCTTTGCACTCATGAACTATATTGACATTCTGATTTTCATTCTCATGCATATGGTTGATGAATGAATTATGCATTTAGAACTGAACATGTTATATTTTAAATTCTATATGCATTGTTATATGTTGCATCTTGAGAATGGATTTATTATGTGATGTATATGATGCCAGTTTACCGAAAATGTGTGGGATTTTATAGAATAGATGTCGTAGTTGGCTTGGAAACAAATGCATTAGTTCACCGTGGAATGGGACATGGAAGAACTATACAGTTATACTATCTTATGTAGGAGCATGTGATTAGGATTTTATAAATCCTCGTGCTACGACCCTTCCCAACAGGGGTTTACGTGTTGGGTTATCACTTAGGGGAAGCGTCGGTCGCAGACCGCCATGGTAGTTAAAAGTACGCCTGGCTGATTATTAGGACAGTTGAAAACTTTAGTGATGTATTTCAGAGGGTCAATCGTACTGCTTTTAATTTCTACTATGGTTCGGCCACGATTTACTTTTCTGCTGTGGTTAAGCCACGATTTATATTTCTGCTATAGTTCGACCACGATTTACTTTTCAGAGTGCTCACGGTGGGCCTTCTCCGACAACCCTATAGGTGTATCACGAGATGGAGAACGCATCTCCGACCCGGGGCATACGTGCATTGTGGTTGTGAGTAGCACGTTACCTATGACCTAGAATGATTTGTTTAGATGGAATAGGACTAAAATGAATCTTATGCATATAGTATCATTGCTTTGCATTTACTTGTGTGCGTCTTTCTTTCTATTTACTGAGCTAGTGAGCTCACCCCTCATGTACACACATTTTTAGATGATTTTGTAAGCTATTCAGTAGAGGAGCCCATGTCGGGTCCCATTGACGAAACCCCAGTGGAGGATTGGTGGGTCCTCGAAGAATTTGAACACGGTGAAGGTTGCCCATGTGAGAGTTGTGTTACTAGGCAATAGTGATAGATTCGGTTTACCGTACTTTTTGATTCTTTTGGTATATTCTCTTTTTGTGCTCTCGATATTTAAAATACTATTTTTTGTTTAATTATCATGCCTACGGGGCCACATATAAATATTTTATGTATAACAATTTTGGTATTAAGAGTATGTGAGAATTACAGATTATTAACAATGATAAGACTTCTACTGTATTATGTTATAACATTCCATTGATCACGTGTGGCTTGCTGCACTGTGGTTACTGTATCAGATGATTTTGATGGTTTTTGAGTTACCCGGAGGGAACCCAGTCATCGATCCGGTTCTATGTGAATGGGGCATGACAGCCACGGTCTCCACTTAAATCACAGACGCGTCTCCATTCGTACCCTGTGTCCTTTTCTACCAATGATCCAATCATCTTCTCATCAGCACACAAGTCCACATCGCATCAGCCTATGGTCTCACCCCATGCCACTCCACCTTTTTAGAAGAAACGTAGTCATCATAGCTCCTCTCTGCTTTTCAAGCTCACCTTTGGGTTTTACTCGAGACTTCCAAACATCCTAACCTAACTCATTCCACTATTATCCGGTTTCTCTATTTCCAACCCGGTATTAAACAACTCCCAATATCCTTTACCCATAAACATATCAAGCCCACCACCTACGCAAAGCCCAACTCACCTCCTCACTAATTATCCTCACCCAACCCAAACTTCTTCACTTTTATCCAATCACTTACAAGGCCTAATACCATCCACCTTCCCTAAGCCAATTCAACTCCTCCCAATTACCTCTTCTGAAACAACAATTATTCCTACTTCTCTTCCCACTTCTCCCATTAACCCCCAACCTTCCTCTTCCCTGCCTAGCCCTCCTGTATCTTAAAGAAAGAAGATAGTGCGTGAGTCCTATCCTAAACCTTATTAGTGCTCACAATCTACTAAAGGCAAATCATGCTATTCAAGGGCAAAACAAGCAAAGCATCAAACTCAAGGAGCCATTCAGGTTCAGAACCAAGAGACACCATCCTCTCTGGAATGTTTTTTAATGGATGGCCCCTCGGTAGCTGGGGGAAATCAGCACCACAGAGACCTATGAAGATGATCTCTTGGAATTGTCAGGGGTTGGGAAAGGCCCTGGCCGTTCGTGTCCTTCAACATCTTTCCCAGACCACACATCCAGAAATTATTTTTTTAATGGAAACCAGATGCAATAAGAGGAGAATTAAGTGAATAGTTCACAGACTTCAGCTTACTTCTCACTTTTCTATTGATCCAGTCAATTCAGGTGGGGGCCTCACTCTCCTATGGGACAATAATATTAAGGTGGAGATCTTGTCCGCTAATAATAGGGTGATCGATACAAAGGCAAAGCCCAAATTCTCCCACCCTTTGTTTCTAACTTATGTTTATGGCGATCCAGTTAGACACTGTAAGCAAAGTGTTTGGGACAAAATCACTTTATTTGGAAGCCAAAGACATGAGGACTGGGTTTGTATGGGGGATTTTAATTCTTTTTTTGCTTGGCATGAGAAGAAAGAGGGGAACAACAGAGGAAACAGAGATAGCATGTTATTTAAAGCTTTCTTGAATTCCTGCAATCTGATGGACATTGGGACATATAGTCCAGCTTACACTTGGAATAATCGGAGGAAACGTTCAGCAAATAAAAGGATTAAACTAGACCGGGTCCTTTCTAACCCAACCTGGAGAAGCTCCTTTGTTGATGTTATTGTCACAGTTTGCTCCATGGTAGGTTCAGATCATCTTCCTTTAGTTATTGATACTGAAGGAGGAAAGGCTTCAAGGGTTAAACCGTTCAGATTTGAAATATGTGGCTTACTCATCCTGATTGCAGGAATACGGTAATTAAAGCTTGGTCTATTCCCTCTTTTAACACCGCTGGAGATATTGTTTTGCAGAAATCATATAATTCTAAGTTGGTATTCTCAAAGTGGAACAAGGAAACGTTTGGCGATGTTAACAGAAAAATTGATCGCTATCTCAGGGAGCTTGAACAATTGCAAAATCAACCTTCTGAGGCATCTCAATCCAGAGAGAAAGCATTAGAAGATCTACTGAGTATTGAGCTTGAGCGGGAAGAATTGATGTGGCAGTAGAAGTCACGTCTTCAATGGTTGAAAAGTGGCTATTGGAATACAAAATTCTTCCATGCTACCACCTTACAACACCGACATCGAAACAAGATCCTTCATCTGCATCTTAGCTCCGGTCAGTGGTCCCAATCTAAAAAGGAAATATTCACAGAAACTCTTAATCACTATCGGAATATTTTTACTACAGGGGGTGGACGATGAAGCTCTCTTTCAAGTTAGTCAAACAATTAAACTTGTGGTGGATACGGATATGAATGAATTCCTATGCAAGGTTCCAAATATAGCTAAAGTTCGGTCAGTTCTTATTGATATGGCTCCCCTTAAATCACCAGGGCCTGATGGGTTACCTCCGGTATTCTTCCAATGGAACTGGGATATTGTTTGCTCTGATTTGTATGAATTTGTACTTGAATTCTTTACTTTTGGTACTCTTCTTGTAGCAACTAATGTCACTAATATATGCCTTATCCCAAAGGTCAATCAACCAGAAAAAATTGATTAGTACCGACCCATCAGCTTGTGCAACGTTGTGATGAAGATAGTTACAAAAATTTTGCGACCTGAGTGAAGAGCTTTCTCAATCGCATCATTTCCACCTCACAATCAGAATTTATTCCCGATTGTGCTATCTTCGACAATATTCTCCTTGCTCACGAAGTATTCCACTATATTAAAAAGAAGAAGAAAGGTAAGAAGAAGTTGGTAGCTCTAAAGCTTGACATGGCTAAGGCCTACGACCATCTCGAATGGTATTTTGTTGAGGGTGTTCTTCATTGGCTTGGCTTTAATGATAAATGGGTTACCATGGTTATGTTCTGCATCATCTCAGTCTCATATGGTATTCTCATAAATGGAGCGGTTAGAGGAACGGTTACTCCTTCCAGGGGTATAAGACAAGGGGATCCCCTTTCTCCGGCCATCTTGGTGTTATGCTCCTAAGCCTTGAGTTCCCTTTTACATATGCGGAGTTCAAGGGTCATATTCATGGTATCAAGGTGCACAATAGATCCACCCCTATCACTCACCTATTTTTTGCACATGACAGCTTTTTATTTTCTGAGGTGAATGTTCAAGAGATTCATAACTTGAAGGACTGTCTAGAGCTATATTGTAAAGCGAGTGGTCAGATGATTAATTGCCAGAAATCTTCCCTCAGCTTTAGTCCAAACACTCAACCACACTTCAAGAGGTGGTTCTCTTGTATCATGAAGATGCCTTATGGAGACGGTCCGAAGAAGCACCTGGGCTTGCCAATAGAGTTTCGGACCTCTAAGGTGGAACTCTTTAAGGAGATTTTGGAGAAGACCTTAAGGAAATTGCATGGCTGGAAGCAACAGTTGTTATCCCATTCTGGGAAGGATATTATGTTGAAATCGATTGCTTTGTCTATGAACACCTTCGCCGCATCTCACTTCAAATTACTGGTGTCTCATCACTCTAAAATTCGAAGTGCTGCTTGCTACTCACTTCTTTTGGGGAAATGAGGAGGACAACAAAAAAATCTGTTGGGTTTCTTGGAAGAGACTTTGTAGATCAAAAGCAAAAGGTGGGCTAGGCTTTCTTGACCCTGTATTCAAAACAAAGCCTTACTAGGGAAGTTGGCATGGCACTTTTGGAAAACCCCTGACTCTTATTGAGCATCTTATATGAAGGAAATATAATATCCTAATTCTACTTTCCTAGAAGCTAGGCTGGGAAGCAACCCCTCTTGGGCTTGGAGAGGTATATTGGAAGGTCGGCAAGTTATTCTCGATGGCTTGGTTTGTAATGTGGGTGATGGGAGGAACATCCGTGTGTATGACGATAAATGGTTGCCTTTACCCCCAAATTACAAACTTCAATTACCCAATTCCATTCTTCATAGCCACCTGCACGTTTCAGACCTCATTGACCAACAGAATAGAATGTGGAATGTCAAGCTATTGAACAACCTCTTCCATCCTGGTGATAGGGATATGATTTTGAAGATCAAGCTGAGTCCTTTTCCTCAAGGAGACCAGAGATTTTGGATTGGGTCTAAGAATAGAATTTACTCCACTAATGCTGGATACCACTTCCTCTGCAACATGAACGATAATAAAGAGAATGTTTCGGCTGCATCTTCTTCTCTTCATAGCCCAAAAATCCCTGATGAAGCTTGGAAACAGATCTGGCCTTGTTTTTCAGTGCCCAAGATTAGTCATTTTCTTTGGCAAGCATGTGTTGACGGAGTTGCATCTGGTTCGGGTCTAATGAAGAGGAAGATTCCCATTGATCCCGCTTGTCATAGATGTGGAGCCCCTTCTGAAGCGACAGGCTGAATCCAAACCAAACCGCTCTTACAAAGGGGCAGTCTAATAAGATATGATTTAACTCCCTTTGGATGATCCTCAACTTGTCTCCCTTATCCTTCGATGGAAATCCATTTTTTCTTCCAGCAAACAATTGGGTCGCGAAGTTTCTGGGCTGGGATCCTTCATCCGTTGGTCTTTGTGGAAAGCTAGAAATGATTCCTGGTTTGGAGGTCTGAACTTTTCACTATTAGAAATTATCAACAATGCTGAATCTCAATTCTAGGAATTTGTAAAGGCTATGGACAATGGAAATTCCAGCCCCCATAAATCTACTCCTATGCACAGCCCTCCACAAGTTTGGACACCTCCAAGGTCTAACTACTATAAACTAAATCCAGACGCATCCCTTCAAAACAGTAGAGGGGGTCTTGGATGCATTCTTCGAGACAGTAGCGGTCAACCCATTATAGCGGTCTCTTCACCTGCTTCCTCCTCGTCCCTTCTTATTGGAGAGGCTTTGGCATGTCGTATTGGTATTCTCTATTGCATCTTTGAAGGCATTGATGATCTTGAAGTAGAATCAGATTGCAAGGATTTGATCTGCACCATCAACCAGTCTACTCCTCCTCCTATTGAAGTGATTGGTATTGTGCAAGATATTAAACACCTTGCTTCTTTTCTTAGGAGCTGCAGTTTTCGATACATTCCCAGGAAGATTAACAACGTAGCTGACTCCTTGGCCAAGAAGGCCTTGTCTTGTGCGTGCAAGACAATCTGGCCTACTTCCACTCCGTGGTTATCTGATGTATGTCATTTAGATACCTCGCATTGGTCAGGCTTCAATAAATAAATCTTCTTTTTACCAAAAAAAAAAAAAAAAGAAATACAAAGTAGATAGAGGCATGAAAAATACAAGGCTTAGGTACAAAAAACCGAAGGCCCAGAAATAGAATGTGACCAATCTGCTTGATATGCCAAAAACAACAATCTTCCAAGGTAGGGAATGGTTAAAACCAAAAGATTCCCTAACAAACTTGCTATAGAAATAGCACCAAGCAGATATAATATCTTTCATCATGAGGATAGGTATATCCAAAATGACTAATAGTGTGGCGCATGCCAAACACAAAGTATCATAGTATGCATACAATCCAACACAAAGCCAATAACTGACAAAATTGACCAACATCCTATGATTCCAAAACGTGATGGCTAACACCAAGTCAGCCAAATTGCTATAGACATAGCATACAGGACACTCAATTATACAATTGATCACAAGAACCACATCATGGATAGAATAAAAAGGAGTAGGAGGCGTTGTGAACATAACTACACAAATCATGGTTGACAACCTGTCTAGGCCCCACATTCTATAAAGTCTGCGTACTGCACATGATCGTGGCCTAGATACTCTGTTAAGTTTGTCTCGAATTCTTGATCCGTTTTGAAGATTGACCCGATCCGACATATTTTGGTGGCGACCCGAATGGGAATTTTTTCTGAGATCTGTGATGGAAGCAAAGGGCTTGGGCCGATAGGCCCAAGCCCGGAGCCCATCACTGATCTCGTATGGGGGTGCGGGAGCTACGCCCCCGCGGTATGGTTCGACCGGATCGACCGTGACCCGATGGGTCGAACCGCTATTTGGAGTATATATATATAATGTACTGTTGCTTGTTGAGAGTCATTGTATTCTAGGGTTTTCACGAAGGTTTCAGGGCGAGTTCTTCCTCGCCGCTGCTAGATTGTAATCCTTCTTCTACATAGTGAATCATCTTCTTCTTCGCCCGAGGACGTAGCACACCACCCTGGTGTGTGAACCTCGTTAAATCTCTGTGTCGTACGGATCTATTGTCTCTCTTTATTCGTGTTTCTTGGTGTTTGATCTAACATACTCCGATCCAGGATGGCTGGGGTATAATCACTTGTTTCACTGCCGACGAAGACACCGTCGACGAAACCACCTCTGGTTTCAGCTCCAATGCAAACTCCATCTCCCCAACTTCTGTCGCCCACCAATGCCTTGGGTCGAGATCAGTCAAGGCCCCAACAGCAGCTCCAACGATGAGAACTGAGATGACAATAATGCACTAGCCTGGAAGCATCTACTGGATCAAAATTCCTATGAACAAGGAGTCAGAAAAAGAGCCAGGGAGAAACAGATTAAAGGATATCCTCCTCTCTTCTGAAATCCCAGCAAGTTTGATAATCGTAGCGATAACTGATTTGGAACATTGAGAGTTCGTTAGGGTTGTTGTGAAAAGCGCTCAAGATTCATCATCATCGTCATCATCCGTCGCTTCGTTACCATTGTGTACTGAACTGCAAGTCATGGAAAACTAGAAAAAAACATGCACAAAGGCTTAAACTTCATACACTAATGGCGAAGATTATAACATGCACAAAATGGCAGAAATTCACTAAATTTGGGAGTAAATCAGAGAAGGTCGGCTTCGAGGCGGAGATTACGTAATTGAACACTTCGTATTAATCAACTGTAGTGTGATCCGAAATGAGCAAGTTCGTCTGCGACTGCTCCATCGTCTCTGCTATTCTAGATAAATTGTGGTCCTTAATATAAGCCTATTGAAATGCATCAAATGAGTGGGCAGCCTAATTATAATGGAGAGAAGAATTCTTTGCTTAACATAATGGAGTATCTTGAGTAAAAGAAACTACAATAAAGAGCTAGAGAGAAATTCAGTTGGAGTATATTAAAAGTGTGCAGCTTGAATTCTTGGAATTGTTTTTGAAAAAGGGCAACCCAGCAAATATGATATTTTTGCTTATTAATTCTTCATAATATCTTTGTTCTATGTTTTTATTCAGTAATACTATGGACAGTCCTTCCCTGTTTACAAGTTGGACTATCCTACATTTAGAATCAGGGCAACCATTTGAAAAAAATAAAAAAGCTGAAAAAGAAAGAGAGGAATTACTATCCAAATTATGGAGTACAGTTTCCATCGCTTACTACACTACTCCGTATTAAGGAAATTAAGTCAAAGATTAGATGTGCTTACTTTTACTTTGCTATAGTTTCTCTTGCTGAAATGATTTTTATGAATACTGTTGTCGATGGTTGATGCAATGTGCCATACAAATATTAATGCAATTGGAACACTTCCCCCATAATTATTTCTAGTAACACTTACCAAAATACTTTTAATGGCTTGTTGTTTAAATGATGAAATGTTATTCGTATGAGTATTTCCTTATGAGTCTCATATTTGGCTTTCTCTTTCTTTGGTCACAGATTTTATAATTTAAATAATGGGCCTTTAACTCAATTGATAGAACACTTGTGGTGTGGAAAATGGTTCCATACCTCAAGAAGAAGGTGGCTCGAACCCACCAAGTCCCTTATTTATATTTTCTTTTTACTGAGGTAGTGTCCATAGTTTCTTAAACATGAAAACATAATAGTTTTTAAAATGAATTCTATAGGAGGGGAAGTGGTTGTCGTTTTGCAATTCTTTCTACGATATTAACTAATAAGTTAAACCAAGTCAGCTCAATGCTTGGACAAGTTAGAAACTTGATTAAAGTGATAAGGCTTAGTTGAAATAATATTGAGTTTGAGTCGAGTCTCCCATGTAAATAGTAACTAAATGAGAGAGAGAGAGAGAGAGAGAGAGAGATCTTGGAAACAATAGTAAGAATAGTATTTAACCATTGATTATCTAAAAAAATGTTATAATTCTCAATCATTATTTGAAATTAAAAAATTAATATTTAATAAGCATCATAAACAGGAAAAACATAACGATTTTTTTTAAAATGAATTGTGTAGGAGTGGAAGTGGTTCTCTCTCTCTCTCTTTCTCTCTTGCTACCCTAAAATAGCATTTGACCATTGATTGTATTAAAAAAATATTGTAATTGTCTATCATTATTTGAAATTTAAATTGCTATTGTTACAATGGATATCATATATGAATGAGATAAATTTATTTTGATGTGGACATTTTGTCCTCTCTCTCTCACATACACATATATAGTCACACGTGCATTTGCACGTACAATTTTATTAGTGTATATATAAATATATCATACTATTATATAAAAGCACGAAGTGGCAAATCTTTCACCAGGCTACTTTACCCTTTACTTATTATTTAAATATCATATTTCCTTCACTAATCTCCTTCTATTTTATTTTTTATAAATTATAAATTATTGGTACCCTTTTATTTATCTTTATTAACAATTTTCACTACTTTCCTTCTTTCTCTCAAACTCCCCCATATAGACTCACTTCTCTTTCCTTCTCTCCCCAAAATCTCCTATTGTCACGATCTCCTTTCCTACCCATTCTCTCCTTTAAGATAAGAGAGTTGGGAAGGGAGAATTTAGGAATGTGATTTCCTTATCTACAAACTCTCCCCTTGCACACAAGGTTAATTTATTATCCATAAAAGCTAAAGTTTAAGTTTAGGCTCATATAGGTAGATCGTTCATATCTTTTTTTGAGTTCAGAATCCAGATCCTCTCCAACTGCGTTCTACTAAAAGAAATCCTTTCCAACTACGATTTCTATCCATTGACAGAGGAATCCTTCATTATCGTTTATTTACTTCCTATTTTCTTCACCCCCCCCCCCACCCTCCCCCTTTTTCTCCCTTTTTCTTATAGTAATACATTCAATGTAATTCCTACCAAATAGGAAATTAAGATAATCAAATTCTTTCCTTGAATCCAATCTCTCAGGTCTCTCATTATTCAATCTCTTCCTCGCTCCTTGCCAATTGCCTTCCCCATGCGTCATCAATAGTTCACTATGCATGTTGAGCTTAATTATTCCAATTGAATGGTAATGATTGATAGATTAGAGAATAGTTCCTTCTACCAGGGTGTAGTCGGGAAATCAAAACGTACTGATGATATCTCCAATTCTTGGATTGAAGAATGTGAACCAGAATTTTATGAACTCAGTGATGAAAATCTTTCGCTCGTTTTGGAATTGCAGGTAGGCTCAGATTGCAGTACAATTACGCAGGAGAACAAATAATGAGATTAAGAACTTTTGGAATTCGTATCTGAAGAAGAAACTCAGACAATGAGAGATTGACCTAAAAACCCACAAGTCCTGGAGTGAATTTGAAGCACAAGATGAGAAGAAATTGCAGAGAACAAGAAGACTTGCAACCATCTCAATCCAAGAAACAGATGACCCCATCAGTTTCCATTAACGATTCAAGCTAGTATGATCCCGAGCCAATATTTGATCCCTTTCCTTTGTTTGAATTGCAAGAAAGCACAATCAATCCAATGGGACCTAATTCCAACTTTCTATACAATCAACACAACCAAGATTTATGACCTTTAAATCAAAATCAGAACCAGAACCATTTGGAGACGAGCTCAGATTTTGGGTTTTCTTCGATGCTTATCTAGCTACTTGGGATAATGTGACAGAGACATATACTTTGAGATAATTTCATCACTACATCAAGAGTGAGTATTATGTTCTTCTTCAATGAAGCACTAAGATAGAGTTCTAGCAACAGCTGCAACATGAACAGTTCTAACGTGGCAGAATTTCAGGCTTGGGATTCAATGTTTCTGTTGGATCTGGGTCAAAAACTAATCTGCAAAGTCATCGTGAAGCTCCAGTACTGTAGGTAGCACTGTACCTCACTATACGATACAAGAATTGTAGAGGATTTGGATTAATGGATAACCAATCTGACCATATTTTCAGGTAACATGCTACTTAAAATCACCCGAAGCAGAATACTATGAATAAATCATATCTAACGTCGTGTCTTTTTTTTTTTTTTTAATAATAATTGTGTGGTTCTAGCAAGGAAAACTTTTTGAAGGCTTTCCCATTTTATGATTCAAGGCCACTTCCTTGCTCACATCCTCTTATACTTTTTTTAATATTCCTTTCGTCTGTTACTGATATAAAATAGTCTCCACTCGCTAATGGTTTAACGGTACATTGGCAACTATTTACTATAGCAAATCATGAGTTCCGTTTGTGGTGATACAATTTCTTTTGAATTTGGTTAGTTTTTGGTTTTCCCATTTTATGATTCACTTTAGCTCTTGTTTATTCTTAGAGGGAGCTTATTTCCTTATAGGACAAGTCAAAATTCCTCAGACGTGTGAATTTCCACAAGGTGAGATGATAGGGTTCAGCTACTTCCTTGGTGATCAACGAAATTGGTAAGTTTAATTTCTTCTCCCTCTGTTTGAGTGGTGATCGAAATTTTGACTTCTCCATAACATTGTCGACCCTATGGAAGATGTCAGAAATATGAAATATATCTCTCATATTCCTTTGCCATTGTAAGTGTTCAAGTTGAAGATACTTTGGACTTTCCCTTCATAGGATAGAGTATAACCCTTCCTTTTTTCTTTTATTATTATTTTTTTTAATTTTAAAGATTTTCTGCATTGAGCATCTCATGATCTTTTCAACTATAAAGGCATTGATGGTTACTTGCTTTTTTTTTTTTGCTATCTTCTTTGCCTACTTATTTTGAGATTTTTGCTAATCGTAGCAGCTCTTTAGAGTGCTCTAATTAGCTATCTTCTTGGTATCAATGGCACTTTCTTTTTCAATTACTATTTTGATTAGTCCTCCTTTTCTTCCTTTCTCCAACATTGCTTTAATTTCTATAAATTTTAATTATTTGTGCTTATTTGGAGAACTTGTGATATAGGTTTTGAAGGTATAATGGTGGATGAGAGTCGTGAGAGAAAACTATTTTACTATTTCATTGTTTTGATATGGAACCTATTGAAGGACTCAGTTGTTCTGTGGCTTAATAGAGGACCAAGCTGCTCTAGATTTGATGGATTTGTGTTTGAGCATAGTAACACACTCTCATATCCTCTCTCTCTCTCTCAAATTGTTTTCTTATTCTTAGATGTGCAACTCATTTCATTAAGTAACTATATCATTCACCCAATATATTTCTCTTTCTTTTTTCTACCATGTGCTTCACTATGGTAGGTGAAATTTAATGTTCTATTGATTTCTGTCATTCCTTGCACAATAAGCATTTCTTTGTTTTGATTTTCTTCTATACATATAGCCATGCACGTGTAATTTTACTAGTGTATATATAGTCTTAGTCAAGTTTAATCAATTTGAATTGAAGGATCAAAGTCTCTTTAGCTTGGGTTTGTACAATATCTATTTGTTTCACCACCGCCACCTATGAATCTATTTTCTCATGTATGAACCTGATGAGGCAAAATCTGACCTCCTTGTTCAGCATGGCACCACTTCTATCTTCTCTGACCGAGCTCCGGCCTTGGCCCCCTTATGGCCGAACTGTCGCCTCGGTCCCCTTACGGCTGTAGTCTTGCCTTCGACAATCTCTAGGGTGGCCACAGACTAGTAGGAACCGTAACCCACTCCAACACTCAACCAACAGAATGTAGGGAACCAGGAACCACCATCCGTAATGGTCGCACGCAGGAGTGCAACCACCCCCAAAACTCGGAACGACTCCCACTCCAGAGTCCTACACACTCACGAAAGAGGGGAATATCCGCAGGATCTTCCCTAGAATCAGGGCATATTCACAGGATCAAACAAAGTAGACTATTGGTCAAAGCTGGACTATCCACGAACGATACTCAGGATTCACTGCCTATAAATAGTAAGGTAAGCCCCAAAAGAAAGGATCAATCACTCTTTCATAAGAAGTTTTCTTGAATAACTGTTGTGGAGGAAATCTGACTTAGGCATCAGAGAGTAGTTCGTCGGATCAACTCGGCTCTCCCTTGTCTTCTCTTCTGCACAGGTCTAGCGCGGAGAACCAAGTCTTGCGAGGAAGATCACCTGATCAATTTTTACTGCATCAGAACCAAATCTTTGCACATTTAATACTTCAATTTATTTGGGGAGGAAAGGGGAATAGACTAGAGTTTAGTTAAACGGAAAATGATATTTTTTGTATAACCACACACACACACACACACACACACATATATATATATATATATATATAAGACAAAAAGTTAGACAAGAAGTCACTATCCAATCTCATGGCATTTTACAATTCAATATTTTTCACATTATTATTTATGTCCCTTATTATAAGGACAAATGAAGACTCAATATGTAAACAAGCTCAGTATAACTTCTAAAAAAGAAAAAAAAAATAGTATAACCACTTATAATAATAATAATAAATAAATAAAATGAAAACATAGTATAACCATCTATATTCATTATACGAAGCACGATCCAATGAGAAACAAAGGTAAAATGCTAAAAAAAAAAAAAAATTGAATGAACCAAAGAGGAAGGAAATTAACCAGTACAAGTAATATCCCTATCAAGTCTAAATGCACAATTTCCCAGTTCAATTCAACTTCATATAAGTCAGTCTAGAAAAGTCGTAAAAAGGAAAAGATGGCAACACGTACCCTTGAAGGAAAAAACATATAGAAGGTTGCTGGCACGCCATTGGCCGAGAATGCAATTCTTAGGATGTAAGATTGTCTTTGGCTAGAAAGACTTCTTCGTCTGTTGGACATGTTTGGCCCCTATGGATTAAATCAAATCCTAACTGAAGTTTTCGGTGAATGGTTTTATATGGATAAGCTGAGCATACCTCATGTGGAATCTATATATGTAAGCTTATACTTGATAGTGCCAGTTGGAACTTATTCGTACAGTTGGATAACTAGGAAATAGTCCTGAATGCTTCACTTGTAGTACACATTAAAAAATTATAAAAATGAAATACCAATAGGAGCACTAAATTCCAATATAAAAATTCAGGGTTAAATTTTGGGCCAGATTGAGTCGGGTCGAGCTCAGATTGACCTAGAGTTGGGGCTCATAATCCGTCTTCGGGGTCCAGCATGGTTTTAAGATACCGATACGATACCCTCCGATACGTATCTTAAATTTAACCGATCGATACGATACACACCGATACGATACATGAAATTTTTAAAATCCTTTCGTATCGATATATATCCTACAATACATACTGATACGCATCAATATACCACCAATACACATCGATACGATACGATATGCCTTGACATGACTATGAAAATTATAAAATTGAGGTAAAATGTACGTTTCGATATGTATTGATACATATCGGTGAGTATCGGTATGTATTGATCGGTACGTATTGGTATATATTGGCACATATCGGTGAGTATCGATATATATATCGATACATATTGGTGAGTATTGATACGTATCGGTGAGTATCAGTATGTACCGATACAGTGCGCTATGGTCATATAACGACCAAGATGGGTAATTTTTCAGAAACACGATTTTTTTAAGGGTTTTTGTTCCAAAGTTGCTGTCAGCCATATTTCTCTCTAACTAAAGTGAAAATCAAGGTTGAGAATAAGGATTTTACATTTATGGGACAACTACAAACCTTGAATTCTTAGTACGATACCCTCAATTTAGTGTTTATGCATAATACATGTTATCAATAGCTTTTTTTAACAAATTCTTTATGCAAAAGTGTTTAAAAAAATGTTTCCTATCCATTTATGTGTGTATCTTTAACATATCTTAGTGTATCTCCGATACGATACGATACTCTCTGATACGTATCTTAATTTTGGTCAACCGATACGGCAACCGATACCGATACTTTAATCCTTGCATGCAGGGCTTCAACACTTATGAAATTTTTTATTTTATAAAGATTAGGTGGTAATTTCACCCACCCTTATATTGGGGCACATGACTAGACATCATTCTTTTATACTTTAAATATATTGATATAGATAAACAACATTATCATCAGCAGTACGTAGTAACGTAACCACAATTAACAATAATAACAACAACAACCGTAGTTGTAGTTGAAGAAAACTAGGGAAAAGGGAAAATAAATCGATGAAAGAGACTTCCTCTAAATAGAATGCTTAAGTGATTTCGTGTGAAGATGAATAAAGAAGATATAGGGTCATTGTAATTGAGATGTGGAGTGGGAAGGGCGGAAGGCCCACAACCTATAAGGCCCGAATGTTAATCATTTGTTTATGGACATCTGCACCCCACCCATCCTACCAACCACATAATGAAACACCACCACAATTTTTATTTTTATTTTTATTTTTATTTTATTTTTAATGTGTGATGGAGCACCACCACCATTCCCACACTACCGCCACGACCTTTCTTTGACACATGGAGACAAACAGACCGTTCATGGGTGGATGAGATGATAGCCAAACTTCTCTTGCTTTATGGTATTATTTTTTAATTTTTTGGGGGAGAGGGACAGGGGTAGGGATGTCAATCGTTCGGGCAGGTCGGTCTTGATTGATTCTAGTTTGATAAATTTTAGGATGCATCGTGAATCTTTGTTTAGTTAAACGAGCTTAGTTAAGCTGGACATGATATGATTTATAATTGGACTATCATAAATGGGCTTTAACTCAGTCTTAGTCATGCTACAAACCTATTTATCTCTAAACGGGCTCTAAACGTACCTTCTTAACTTGTATGCAATAGTCGAAGAACTCGAGCTTATAAACTTATTCCATTAAAATCATAGTTCTATCCCAAACATATCCTACAAGCCCATCATTAATCCACCACCACAATTACATAAATTATATTTTTATAGTTTGATTTTCTATAGTTAAAGACACTTGAACTTTTGTTTTGCTCTTCAATTTTATTAGTGGCAAAATGAAAATTTTAAGTAGTATTAAAATGGTCGAGTTAAGTCGAGTTTAAAGGAGTCGATTCAGATCAAGCTCATAAATATGTTGGGCAAATTGAGTGTCCATCAGGCTAAGTAGCTGCACCATGTATGTGTTTATCAACGGATCAAATTTTTATTAATCGGATCAATTGAAATCAGAACATAAATGTATGATCGAGCCTAAAATTGACACCCCTAATCGAGGTTGTAGCATTTTAAATAGATGATAAGATTCTTATGTATAACATAAACAGCGATGGATCCTAGTTCTCCGATCTATCAATAATAGCCTTTCATTCTGGATGGCATCAATAGTCTTCCTTCTCTGTTCTGACCTTTCTATCGGGAGGCATACAATATGCATAGACTCCAAAATACAATGCGAGGTATTAAAGAAAAGTCTCCTCAAGGTGGGTGGACGGTGGGCCTCTCCACCAAAGAAAAGGAGAAAAGAAAAAAAACGGTGGGGTACTCCATTCAAGGGATCCCCATTCTAGTCCGCAATGACAGCGTGGTTGTTGAGAACAAGGGATTGAAGGTATTTTTTTGGTAAATGAAGGTAAAAATCAACATTAACAGGGACACAGATGCGATGCAACCTCTCTCTCTTTCATCTACATTTTAGTGACAATTGTAGAATTACAGAGGAAGCGAAGTTCACATTCTATATAAACCACGGAAACCCGGTTTCCCAAGCCAGCAGAAAGAAGAAGAAAAGCTGCTTCACCGGACGGAGGTGTAAAGGTGTGTCTGTCTTCAGTTTTTCGATTTCCAATTAATTCAGTAGCAAAAAAGCTAGCACAGCAACATCATGGGGTCAGTGGAAGAGCAGGTGGAGACGAGGCCGCCCAGCCAGGAAAAGCAACAGGAGGAGGAGGAAGCATGTTTGTATGCGATGCAATTGGCCAGCTTCTCGGTTCTCCCCATGGTCCTGAAATCCGCCATCGACCTCGACCTTCTGGAGATCATCGCCAAGGCCGGTGCTGGGGCACAGGTCTCTCCTTCGGAGATCGCCCTTCACTTGCCCACCCAAAACCCAGATGCTCCAGTGATGCTGGACCGAATCCTACGCCTCCTGGCCAGCTACTCTATCCTCACCTGCTCCCAGACCACCCTCGACGACGGCTCCATCCAGAGGCTCTACGGTCTCGCTCCTGTCTCTAAGTTCTTGGTCAAGAACCAAGATGGAGTGTCCATCGCTCCTTTAGTTCTCATGAATCAGGACAAGGTCCTCATGGAGAGCTGGTATGTACTAAGGACATCCACTACTTCCTCCTCTTTTAATATTATTGCTCTCTCTCTTAATTTCCCCTTTAATTTGCTTCCTGCCATTAATTAATTAGGGACCCTTCCCTTTCCTTTCCTTTCCTTCTCCACCCAACTCCTCCCCAAATGGATTATATGGGTTCCTTTTGGTATATATGTAGGTACTACCTGAAGGATGCGGTGCTGGAAGGTGGAATTCCTTTCAACAAGGCCCATGGGATGACATCATTCGATTATCACGGCACAGATCCCAGGTTCAATAAGGTGTTCAACAACGGAATGTCCAACCACTCCACCATCACCATGAAGAAGATCCTCGATACATACAAGGGATTCGAGGGCCTCACCTCCCTGGTAGACGTCGGCGGAGGAATCGGAGCTACGGTACACATGATCGTGTCCAAATACCCATCTCTCAGGGGAATCAACTTCGATTTACCCCACGTCATCGCAGAAGCCCCCTCCTACCCTGGCGTCGAACACGTCGGGGGTGACATGTTCGTCAGCATCCCCAAGGCCGACGCCGTATTCATGAAATGGATCTGCCATGACTGGAGCGACGATCACTGCTTGAAATTCCTCAGGAAATGCTACGAAGCTCTGCCCGACGACGGCAAGGTGATCGTAGTCGAGTGCATGCTTCCGTCCACCCCGGAGACCAGCCGCGCTGCGCAGAGCGTTATCCACATCGATTGCATCATGCTGGCTCACAACCCTGGTGGCAAAGAGAGGACCCAGAAAGAGTTCGAGGCCCTCGCCAAAGGTGCCGGCTTCCCTGGCTTCCGAGTTGCCTGCCCCGCTTATAGCACTTGGGTCATGGAATTCTTGAAGAAGCCCTGATCCATTTTCTCCCTTGGTTGTTGATTATAATCTGGTGATGGTGCTTGGTGCTTGGTGCTTGGTTCTTGGTCCTGGGATTTTGGATTACTTTTCGTTAAAGTCAGTTTTACAGTCTTTGCATTACTACCCATACTTTGTGTATTCTGTTTCCTTCCCTGTTCTCTCTCCCTCTGTTCTCTTCTATGGAATGGGCCTCCTTTGGGGTTGGCTTTATAGATGGATGGATCATGGATGGACAGTTTTACTTCTTACCCTCCTACACTCTTTTGTACTGTTTTATAAAAATATCGATTGCATTGTATATTTTTCTTACAGGCTTCGAGTTTACTCGGTCTCTGTAATAATATGAGAATTGAGGTTGAGGGGAGGGATGGTTGTTCCAGACAGTTTCTCATCCTAATCGGCATAATCTTAATCCATCCCTGTATTTAGTACTCAACTATTGCAACAAACTATAACAACAATACTGTCAATTCTTCACGTAGATAACTTCCAACCATAGTTATGAAATTTGGATTCTGGCATTATTCGGATTAATTTTTTTCATTAATTCAATGATTTGGTCAAAATATCGGTCAAAAATGTGTGGAGATAATAAAATTCGAGTTTGGATTTGAATTCTGGAATTATTCGTTTACAAAAATAAAAAGCGAACAAAAAATTCAGATGTTATTTTTAATATTTACAATGCTTGTTTCATATTAACTATCAATTATCATATGTACATTACATACGAATTAAAATTTTTAATTTTAAAGAAAAAAATATTATATTTAGCTCTTTTTTTTTTTTTTTTCTAAACTCATTTCCTATTACTCAAATAATTGAATCAAAGAAAAAGAGACTAAGGGGGGGGATTGAGCACAAATTCAGCTAGACCCACGTCATCCATCATGCATGTTCACCTTAAAGACTAGAGAGAGTAACGACTGTAAGACTTAGTCAAACCAAAACGGGATGACAGATTTTTTTATTTTTTTGTATAGAAGTGTGAGAGATTACCTCAAGAAAGATAAGCTTTATCGGTTTATATTTAAAAAAGAAAAAAAATAACAAAGGATAATAAATACATAATAATCACACTATTTTCTAAACGCTTATCGACTTATTCAAGATATAATATATATATATAGATATTTTACATGGGATAAATTTCGGTTCGACTGAATTATTTGGGAATTTTAAAAATTCAGTAAAATTTGAGAATTTTTTCAAAATTTTTTATTTGATTCGGATTCAAACCGAATTATTTGTAAATTTTGATAAAATTCTATTTGGTCGAATTATTCGAGAATAATTCGGAGAATTTAATAACTAGGCTTCCAACTGAAAACTCTTTTTATTGAGGGTGTTTTTTTTTTTCTTTTCTTTTCTTTAATGGTTTTGTTAAGATAACAGATATGACGTACAACTAGAGCCTAGAAGTCAAGGAGTGGAATTGGATTAAAACACTATCTATCATGTTATTGATTAGGGAAAGGTCCTCGTAGGAGAATCATTCTCGTATAGTGTTTGATCCATCCACATTTGGGCTCTACTAAAAATAATTAAAAACCAATTAATAGAAGAGAGAGATTAAATGAAATCTAAGTGTGGATCAAATATCGAACTAGAATATATCTGAGCCATACTCTTGACTAAGCATCATATCTAGTGGGCGGTCAAAACCATAAAAATCCCTAATAACAATGTTTACAAGAAAGGAAATAGATTTTTTTTGGTAAAAAAAGAGAATAGATTTTACTTCTATAAGTGACATGCAAATGACATCTATTTTGTAATTGTAGAAGCTTGTAACTCCAAGCAAATGATATTAATTTCAGACAAGCTTCTAACTACCAAGTAAATGGCATTAACTTTTGAAAGTGTTAGACAAATGGCATTTACTTTTGTTCCCCAGTTTCCATAGTAGTCACTTAAAATGTGTAACTAGCAAGGCAATCAAAGCATGGTTTGAGGAATTGAATCAGATCAAATCGATTGGAGTCGTTCAGATCTATATCGATCTTGATTGATCCCAATTCTTCTTCAATATTGTGTCCCATTTAGTTATTAGACTAAATTGACATAGTTGATTTGATGACTGCCCTTCTTTGACTGCATTCTCAATCTGTTGGATTATGTCCAATTTAGATTCTTTAATTCTCGCTCCTACTGAGCGGAGTGCTCAAAATATCTTCCATGAGATGGATTGCTATGGATGAAGGGCAAAATAGTAAAAAATGATTTGAAATTAAAAATAGGGGTATTTGTGCCCAATTCAGGTCAATCTAAATAGAACATGACATTCTAATATTTACCAGAGTCAACCACAGCTGGGTGTGAAAGGACGGATTGGGCTCGTCTGTAGCACACTTTTGTGCTACAGATCGTGTAGCACGGGTTAGATGATCGACACGTGGCTATTTCTAAATGAATGGCCACGATATTTGAGGGAAGAGGGAGGCTGTTGTACGTGCGCTACAACGAATCTATTGAAAGAAATATACCATCCCAACCAAAAGAGGATGAATCGTAGTGCAGAGAGCAAACCCTTGCTCTGCGATTCTACTCTTACTCCGCCGGCAATATCGCAGGTAAGTATTTCCTTCGGTCCTCTGTTCTTTAGGTCCATGATCGATGCTCTCGAAAGCCTAAATCGGTCCGGCGATATCTCAAATTCTCAGGTGAAGTTTACACTCTTGCAGGCCACGTCCTTCTCCCTCTTCCCTTTCTTGGTGGAAGTCATTTGCAGGTTTGTTTGCTCAGCTTTATTCATGAACTCATTAGAGGATAGTTTGTTAATTTTTTTTTTATTAGCTTGAGCATTAAACATAATTTAAATCTCTGTTTTTTTTTTTTTAATGTTGAGGAACTGGGTTCAGTTATGCATTTCAAATCTGTTGCAGAGAAGCATTTTTCATTTCACTTCAAGGGAGTTCCATTTTATTTTATTTTTTTGATAAATACCAACATTGGGAGCCTTTTTCCAGCATTTAGTTATAGCTATTAGAGGCTTTTAGATACATAAATCTCATCTTTGGAGCTTTATTTCTTTGAGGAGCCAACGGTCAACAACACCCAACTCTCTTTTTCAATTTGATTATGGAGCTCTATTTCTGATTTTGCAATTTTGCCATGGAAAAGTGTGATGCATTGTTAGATTTGTTTATAGAATTATTTAACCATCCTTCTCTCTTTCTCTCTCTCTTTCTCTATTTTATGATCGATGAGCCAATACTGTTGAGGTTATTGGGAATGTATAGTTGGTTTCTTGTGAACTATTGGTGCCTGTTCTTTTCTTTATCATTATTTTAGTATGGCTTAGTCCCATGTTTTGTCTTCATTTGGCTGCAATGCTAAAATGGTGCCCTACTATCAATGACATTGTCTCATTATCTAGAAAGGTATTAGAGAGGTTTTTTTTCTTATAAAATCATTGTCATTGTCCCATTACCTGTATTATCTTATTGATTATTGACAAATTATGTTTTCCTTTTTGGAAGGACATACTACTATGGGAGATCAAGACATTGGTTTAGATGTTGAGAGTGTGCCTCGAGTCGACATGAAGTTTAATTCAGAGATCGAGGCTTATAAATTCTACAGTTCCTATGGGGGAATGTTTGGTTTCAGTGTGAGGAGAGGATATGCACATTGGAAAAGAACTGATAAGTCAATTCTAACCTTGAGAAAATTCGTATGTAGCAAACAAGGTTTTAGGGGAAAAGACAAACGAGATATTGATACGAGTATACCAAGAGCAGAGACAAGAACTAATTGTAGTGCATTGATGGGAATTGTGCGTGTTAATAATGGAGAATATAAATGTACAAAATTTGTTGAAGAGCATAATCATCCTCTTCATTTACCTGCCACCTTGCATATGATGCGGTTGCAATGAAAAATTTCTGATACATGTGCGTTAGAGATTGATTTGGCTGATGATTCTAGAATAAATCCTAAGTCCATATTTGACTTAATGAGCAAACAGTCAGGTGGAAGAGACAACATTGGGTATATCAAACAAGATCAGAAGAATTATCTTCGAACAAAACGTGAACGTGACTTATCTTATGGTGAAGCCGGTTGTTTGTTGATGTACTTTGAAAAACAAACTAGGAAAAATCCTTCTTTTATATATGCGTTGCAATTGGATAAGGAGGAGTAGATAACAAATATATTTTGGGCAGATCCAAAAATGTTAATAGACTATGTCCATTTTGGTGATGTTGTTAACTTCGATACCACATTTTGCACCAACAAAAAATATAGGCCATTCGGTGTGTTTGTTGGATTTAATCACCATAGATATATATGTATTTTTGGGGCTACTTTGTTATATGATGAAACTTCAGAATCTTTCAGATGGTTGTTTGAGGCTTTCATAAAAGTCCATGGGCAAAAGAAACCGTTAACCATTTTTATTGATCAAAATGTCACAATTGGAAATGCGATATCTGAAGTATTTCCAGATACATGGCATGGTCTGTGTACCTGGCACATAATGCAGAATGGCATCAAGCATCTAGGAAATTTGATGAATGATGGATCATTTTTTCTAAAGGAATTTAAAACTTGTATGTATCACTATGAGGGAGTACTAGAGTTTGAAAATGCATGGGATAAATTACGTAATGATTATCAAGTTAAAGATTCTTCATGGTTAAATCGTATTTATGAGCTTAAAGAGAAATGGACTAAGTGTTATATGAAGAATACTTTCACCCTAGGTATTCGAAGTATACAACTCAGTGAGAGTTTGAATGGGGACCTGAAGGATTATTTAAAATCTAGTTTGAATCTTATGTAGTTTTTTAAATACTTTGAGAGGGTGGTGAACGATAAGCATTACAATGAGTTGAAAGAGGAATTTGATGAAAGAAATAAAACTCCAAGAAATATCTTTCCCATGTCACCCATTATGCTCCAAGCATTACAAGTTTACACTCCTGAAATTTTTGAAGAATTTCAGGATGAGTATATATGGATCACTGCTTGTTTCATCAAATTTCGGATTGAGAGTGTTGTCATTCATGACTACATAGTTTCTGTTGTTAATAGAGAAGGAGATTTTAATGTCAAGTGTAATCCAATTAGACCCACTATTACTTGTAGTTGTAGAAAGTTTGAGACATGGCATTCTGTGTTGTCATGCTTTGAAAATATTTGATGTGCTTGCTATTAAATTCATTCCTGCAAATTATCTGTTAAAGAGATGGACACGGGGAGCAAGGAACATGATAATGGAAAGTGTTGAAGGAACCCGAGTTGAAAAAGATGTTAACTTGGATTGTACACAATGTTATAGGCTTCTTTGTCCTAAATTAGTGAGGATAGCATTAGAAGCATCAAATTCGTCTGAGAGATATGCATTGGTTGACAAAGTTGCTAATGATTTGTGTGCACAGGTTCAAAATCTTGTAGTCGCTGCCCCATCTAGAAATCCATCAAGTGAGTATACTAATGTCAACATAGGGTTTAAGAAAAAATCATCTCGTAAAGGTGGAAAGCGCTATAAGAGTTGGGTAGAAAAGCAAGGAAAAACAAAGAAAACAGGAAAATCAAATACTCCTAGATCTTCACATTTAATTCAACCAAGTGCACCATCTCATTCAAGTCAATGGAATCCTTCTGGTGGATCAGAATATATGGATAACAATCTAATTTCATATGCTCAAATATTAAGAGTAAGAAATCTTGATTTTTTTTTTTATTTCATTTAGTTATGTATTTATGCCCAATTTTATTAATTAAACTATCGGATTTGTGCAGGGATCTATTGATTATTCCCAATCCTCAGTGTTCTCTTCCCAAGCTGAAAACAGAATATGATTGGGCTTATTTGCCTCTTTTTTGCATCAAGTTGAATGTTTCTTAAGGACTATTGATAGCTATTGAACATCTTTTAAGTTATTTTCCTCTTTTTGTATCAAGCTGAATATTTTTTAAGGATTATTGATAGCTATTGGACATCTTTTAAGTTATTTTCTCTGTATATAATATTTTTATTATTCATTGCATATAATTATTCTGTAATTCTTGCCTTTTTATATATGGATTTAACTAACACATGTTATGTAGGTAAAGAGTCCTTAGCTCAAAATGGAAGAGCACCTGCGTTTGTTTCCAGGAGATGATGGTTCGAATCCATCAGAATTCTATTATTTTTTTTACTGATAATAGTGCATATGAGATCTGGTTAAGTTTTGTGAGGCATATTATCTTTGTTTCAATTCCATTATTTGTGTCCTCCAATGACACGTGTGTATTTCTCTTGAAAAATCTCAGATTATTTAAGTTAGGTAGCTTTTAATGTTCTTTAAGCTTCCTCATGTTATTGGCTGGATATGGGAAATATGGACCTTCACGAGTCATACCAATCAAATAGTAAAGCCTTTGTTGTAAGATCACAAATAATAGAGTCCTGATGGATTCGAACCATCATCTCCTGGGAACAAACCCAATTGCTCTTCCATTTTGAGCTAAGGACTCTTTACCAACATCATTTCAATCAGATTAACCAAAAGAACACCTATTAATCCAAACTAGATAAGAATCACAAATAAACTTTATGCTGAACAGAAACGCTGTGACCATATGCATATCCTTGACAAAATGCTTAACCACTTAAATCATTCCCTCTTGTTCTCCAGTTAGCGGACTGCTGTAGTTCCCATGACAATTAGCGGACTGTTGCAGTTCCTCACCAAAGGAAATGTGACAATCAGATGTCATTTAACCTAACTCATTCATACACCTGCGTAGCTGCTTGAAAAAGCAAGTGCCTCTCTTACTTGAATTGTTCAATAATATGAATAGAAGTTAAAGATAAAACAATGGGCAGAAACAACTTAAGAGAATGGAGCATACATATTAAGACCACAGAAAACTTTTATATGAAGGGCTACGAAGCCTAGTTTTAGAACTTCTCATCCCTTGAAAAGATAAAGATTATATCCACAGTTAAAGCATAACCATTAACAGAAATGATATGTTTTCCAACTTTAAAATATCTTGATAATTGGTTAATAATGCAACTGAGCTCATTCTTGTCTTCCAAAATCCATAAAAAAGCTGTGTACTTAGTGTTTTAATAGACAAGAACCAAACTAGATGAACACCTTTTGAAAAAATTGGTAAAACTATCCATATAAGACTGAAAACAAGTAGTTTACATTACCCAACCACCAGAGACAACAAATATCAAAACAATCCCTTACCTAGCATGAATGGATCAATTTATTCCCTGCTAAACATCCTAACCATGCTCTTAAGGTAGTTCACATGAGGCATTGTCACTGAACAATCTAGTGGTTGACCTAATTGAAATGCAGACACAGAAAACAATCTGCGTTATTCATGATAATTACATTAGTAGTTTAGTCCATGGCTAGGTTTAAATATCTTCAGCCTCCAATTAGGACCAAATAATCCATCCAATGGCTCCCGAAAGAAAAATGAAAAGATGAATGCAGCAGCCACAGCCCACAGCGAAGAATCATGTAAATATAATTCTAACAGATTTGAATCAAATATGCCTAATTAAATGAAGTAAATGACTTCCTGAAACCAGAAATTCAGACAAATGTAGAATAAAACCTCACAATTGTATTAGAACAATTCGCTGGCCTCTCAAACGACCTCTAATACTTCTTATTTAGAACACCCAGATCCTGGAATTCATATACAATACAAGATAGATGTTTCCAATCCAGTCTCAGAATGACTGAACTCGAAATTCGAGGAAGAAAAATATAGAAGGAATTGAGAATCAGATATAAACTCGTACACACAAAAAGGTGATCCGGGCAGAGGGGGAAATTTTTTTACAAAGACTAAAGGGGGTTCGTGGGTACCTCTTGAAGGAGATGAGAGAGGAGCGGAAAGAGCTAAGCATCTGCATTCCCTTCTTCGGCCATTGTCTTGATAATTGGTTAATAATCCAGATTTCTTGGTTCTTGTCTATTAAAACTCCTAGGCAGAGGCTTCCATTATCTGGACCGAAAGAAGAGAGGACCAAAGTCCCTCCCACCTGAAATATCAACCGTGAAGCAGGAAGAAAATAAAGAATCGCAAGAGTAAAAAAGGGGAAGTACCTACCTGAGATATCACCGGTGGAGAAGAATCGCAAGGAGAAGGATCGTCGGCAGAGAAGAATTGCAAGGAGAACGATCGCCGACGGAGAAGAATTGCAGGGAGAAGAATCCGTTTGGTTCCTGCGATCCCTCCCTCTTAGCTGTTTTTCTTTTGATTTCCTTTAAAATGCACGCTGCAACACACGTATAACAGCCTCCCCCTTCCCTCGGATATCATGGTCATTCATTTCAAAATAACCACGTGTTGATCATCTAACCCGTGCTACATGATCTGTAGCACAAAAGTGTGCTACAGATTAGCCCAATCCGTGAAAGGACCCAACTGTCCGTATACATTGTGTACTTTCACACCACAGCTGTCTCCGGGATAAGGAACAGTAGACTGGAAGGTTCCCATGCCCTTTTCAGTTCTTTTCTGATAAGAGAGAGGAACTTGCCTTCGTTTCTGTTTTTCCTCATCTTTAGTTTCAAAGTCAATTCTACAAAAGATAAAAAACAGTTTTCTAATACTTTTCAACAGAAGTAGTTGAACTAATGATGTATTCGCATTTATTTATGGTGAGAGTGAGAGGGTTAACATTGCGGACGGGATTCTTTCTTAGACCATGAATTCCAGGAACAATCTCACGCCATTCAAGTAGTGTGGGACCATTTCTAAATATAAGGTCTAACTCATTAAATAATATGAGATTATTGCAAGAGGTCTTTCGGAATAATGAAATTGGGTAATTTCGAATAAATGTGATGTTGATTTTTAATGCAAGTTTTTAAAGACAAATTAAGATTCAAAACACTTATTCATTCAGTTTTTTACGATTCTTTACATTTTTCCTTAATTGCTTCTTAAATGGCTAACTTATTGTTGAAGCTAGAAGTATTACGTACTACCTTTAATTATGGAGATTCCTTAAGTCTCTCGACATAATGGTTATTAATCCCTATAGTTGCTAAAAGCTTCTTAAGGTAATTCTCTTTTAACCGTTTGAGTCACTTTATGTCTCTACATGAGAAGCCTCTTGAGGTATCAATTCTTCAGTTTTGGGAGATGTATAATCTCTCATTCAAGTCTCAATTTAATTCTTTCTCATTTACTCTTCATCTCACTTGGCTTTTAAATAAAGGGAGACTTTAGCATTTGAAACGAGGGTCAAGTCACTTGAAGCATTCAAGTGTGTGTTGTTAAGCTTTGATTTCCTTGAGTTTCTTGGTGTTTTGTTTTCTAGTTTGAACATAGCCCTATAGCATTCGAAGGGGTCCATTAGTCAAGTGCACGATTACTGGGGGAACCATCGGGCTGTTTTATCTTGAAGCCCGATTTGTAATATTCCCGCTTGCACCATAGGGGGCATCTACGGTTTTAAGGACAATGTCAAGTGACACGACTCAGCCCATCGATTTTTCTAACAATCTTTGCTACAGATAACAAGAATATTTCATACAAATGATAAATTGAAAGTTCCCCTATCAAGAAGGCGACACTGAGCTTTGCTCTCTTAATATTCCGACACATAATTCCCCTACTTATGAATTAGGTATCACGAATTCTCTATCAACTGGTCTTCCCCAAAGTCCCAAGCGGAACAGATTTCGTGCCACATGATGGCCTTCTTATGTCTCATGGTCTCACAGGTTTGGTGTCAGGATGGAGTGTTCCAGGATGTAACGGATCAACCAAATTCTAAGATCCTTCCGTCAACCTCACTCAAAATTGCAAAACCAAATATGAAAGGTTATCAACCCTTATGGAGACTTTAATTGTAGTTGTTGCAGTTTGGCCTTTGGACTTTGGACTTTTGGAGCTCATTTTTCAACAAACGCACACAACCGCCAAGTGGCTGCGAAGGCAACAGCGAGCGATCTTATAATCTGTATTCCATTTTCTCTACAACTTGAAATTCATACATACTACTACTGTACTACTGTACTACAGTTCCAGTTGGAGTGATTGACACTGCTTCAAGTTACTGAATTTTTTGCTATGAAGCAATTACAATATAATAGAAAGGCAATTGTTGTGAAGTTGATTGGAGACAAATGTTGCAACTAAATGCATCCACTATTACTTATTTTTTTTCTTTAATAGATCGAAGAATGACCAAAAGTTAAAACCGCGAAGAGTTCTGGGTAACCAAAGGGGAGGTGAATGATTAGATTATGTAACCCTGCCTCAAACATGCTAGCAAACAAGATCAAACAAAATTGCGTAGCCAAAATGCAGGGGATATATTGAGACCAACACTCCTTTAAGAGATACCTGAACTGAACATGTCTACTTTGAACTCTCAAAAGTTCTAAATAAGAAAGGAGAAACAAACAAGTGGACATGCAGATAGATGCATGTATCTTGAAGTACAGTATATCATTGATTCATTTACTCGGGGGGTTAGAATTTCATTAAAACTTCTTCTTCTGCTGCTGCTGCTGCTGCAATTTACATATAGTTGCTTCAGAACCAAAAGAAAGAGAGGCCCTCCGGTCTCCAAGGACAATGACGTACATCAGTTCTTCATCATCATCATCATCAGATGCTCCCAATAATATCCTTGTAAGTGCCTTTGATTTTCTCGATCAAAGCTTCCCTGGAATTCCATTTATCCCAAGTGACCAGATTATCGCATATGAGAGATAAGGAAAAGGGAACTGATCTAAATATAATTCAAAAAATTTCAATGCCTACCGGTCGGGTTTGAATATCAGGTTCCGATAAGCAAACCACTGCAAGGATTGACGAGAAACAAGCATTTAATTGCATCAGTAACCTGATAAAACAAATGGATTCCTTCCCCCTATTCTACTGCCACATGGTGCCCATGTCAGTAAATTGTCATCATCCCACTTGAGACTGTTCACTGATTCAACACTATAAAAATTGTGATCTTCGACTTACCCCTGTGTAACCGATTCCAACGAGTTCCAGGACACCAGGGACTAACGGAAGCCTATCAATGGCCTGGTTTGGCATTATTTAAATATTACAAGAAAGATTAGGAGAAGAGTAACAGAAAAAAGAACAACAATAAACACCTAATTGAAAGATTGAATCATCAACAATAAACACCTAATTGAATTTTTCAAAACCCTTCGTACGTTCCTCCTCTACTTATATATAATTTGAGCAAGTGAAGAAGAGATTAGAACAGTAGGAATTATGTGTATGTAACGAATAAATAACGGAGTCTCACCGAGATCATGCCAGTAGAAACCCAGAGCGCAACCAAACCGGCCAATGCAAGAGAAGCCACAGCGTATTTATCATCCAGCTTGTCCCACTGTACAAACCCATCCTCAGAAAAAACCTAAAAAGACTACGAAGCACAGATAATATTAAAAAAAAAAGGTGAATTGAATCCTTACTGCTTCTTGAATGGATTTCACGAGCTCATCAGGCAGCTCAGAAGTGGCGACTTCGGCTGATGTTTCTCCTGTGGCCATAGTGACAACATTCCGTGCGATCTTACGGCCTGTGGAAGTGAGAGGAGCCAAGAATCAACCAATCCCTCCAAGTTGCAGTGCTTTCAGAAAATTAATTTCCATTATCAAAGGCTCAAATTTTAGTATTCAACAATTTAAAAGGTAATTGCATCACTTACAATAGGAAGTAGACTGCGGGCGGTTCTGAGAAGGAACAGGCAGAGGGAGTGTTGGAAAGCCAACGCATTGTGGCGATGCGGCGGCCGATTGGCGAGAAGCTTTGCCATCGATCAGGGCTGACGATGAGGAGATGGAAAATGTGGTTGAGCTCGAGGCCATCGCTTCCCAGTCTTCTCCAAGATTTCAGCCCTCTTCCTCCTCTATGCTCTCAGAAATTTTGGGGCCACACTCGATGATGATGGATAAGAAGATATGGAGATCAAACTTCAGGGTACTACTCCATTTAAACTTTATTTTTTTGTTTTGGAAAATTTATATTCTCATAGTTAATCGAATGAGGGAATATTGGTGGTGGGGAATGGGCATCCCTTCTCCCAAAAGTCCAACGATGGCTGACCAATGGTTCCTTACCTTCATCAGGATAGGGCTGACGTGGTAATTGGATAGGCAATTTATGGCATTTGATTGGTTTCGGCAGTTCCGGGTGGATCCCATAGAATCCCTTCTCCTTCAATGGATGAGCCCAGTAACAGAAGAAAACCCTATTATAAAAAAAAAATAATAATAATTACAAATAAATAAATAAAGTGTAGAAGAAGAAGACCGATAATAGTCTAAAGTAGGGGTGTCAACTGATCGGCCCGGCCTAATTTGGCTTGACCACTTTAAAGCGTTGCATCGTGAACACTCGTTTAAATAAACGGGCCTAGCTTTGGGAGACATGGTAAGGTTTATAATCGGGTTGGTCAGTGTTGAGTTTTAATTGGGCTTCCTTAAACGAGCCTTAACCAGGCTTTAACGGAGCTACGGACCTATTTAAGTCTAAACAGGCTCTAAACGGGCTTTAAACGTGCCTACCTTAAAATTCTATTCTTAAGTGGGTTGAGATTATGGTTGTTCTTTTTTTTTTTTTTTTAAGAAAAGATTCTTATCATTACAACTTACAAAATAAAGCTTAATTAAATCAAATCCTACTACAAAGTAAAAGGAAAGAACGCTTAACTAGTTTCTTACTAGTAGTGGCAAAATAGGAATTTTATGTAGTATTAAAAGGGCGGGTCAGACTACAACGAGTAGGTTCAAATCAGGCACATAGACGTGTCGGTTGGTTCGGGCGCCCAACGGGCTAGCTACCTACACCGTGAACACCTGTTTAATAAACGTGTCAGGCTTTATTAATCGGGCCGATCTAGGTCGGGTCATAAACATGTCAGGCTCAGTCGGGCCTACCAGTGCGGACTTAGAATTGACACCCGTAGTTGGTACCAAATGTTTTTCAAGCCGAGTCAGAGACTCAGTGCAAAGCTGATATAAAGTCACCAGGCCCAACATCAAATTAACTACATAACCTGGGCCTTCGTGGGTCGAGCCCAAACTTTAAATTGGGCTTGCTTGTCAATATGTTTAAGGTTTAAACACCCCCCCACCCGTGTGAACCCAAGAACACACCATGTATGCTCATGTGTGCCCCCTTATTGGCCCTCGTGCTGAAACAGGAGCCATACAAACAGGGATATGGTTCTCCAAGAAGGTAGTGTGGCCCCAAGGTTGGGGGGGGGGGGAATGGGAGCATTAGGAGAAGAATTAACAGGGGTAAGGAATTTCCGCTTTTCATATGGGGTGAGATACTCATTTTGTTTACCATTGTGTCTGGGCATAAAGACCACAATTTCTTTAGGTTATTTTTTCCCTTAAAAAAAAATTCAAAATTTACAAAAAATAAGAGGCGGACACATCCATCAAACACTGGAAAACCGTGAAGGCCCCATAGCCAGAAAATGAGCATCTATTATTAGGAGACCTGAGGAATAACTGAAACATCACAACCTGATTAGAAGAAATCAGACAGACATCCTCGACGATGAACTTTGTTATCCCCATTCCAGGTAGACAGTGGGATGGGAAATGCAGCCCATTTCTCAAATATTCAATATCAGGAGTGCTTGTAATATTATTAACCTTTTGAATGGCTATTGGCAAAATTGCCTTACATCTCCTCACTAAAGAAATCCTCGCTTGATGCTTCACATAATTTTGCCGTATTGCATGATGATGTGGTGTGTTTTTTATAGCTGTATAGATAGACCAATGTCCATATTTGCTACATGTGAAATTTAAGATCCAAATATATATAATATACATTGTTATGTTCAGGCGTACACGTATCCAATAGTGTATGTCCAAGCACCCTCATTGGTAGTTTAAAAATTTTCAATATTTTATTTTGCCACTTAGACCACTTTGCATTGGACTTAATCTTGACATGTGGGTAGAGAATCTTGACGGTTTTGTACACAAAATTTGGGCCCAATCTAATATGATACATGCTAGATATTCTAGGTTTACGAAGATAAGCTTCTCTTGGTGCTCCCACTTGGTAATATTTACCCCTAGAAATATTAATCATTCACTGTTTATAGGGGAAGAGTTTTGTGTACCATTGTGTATGGTGCATGACTAGTACTCGCAAAGCCATTGGATGGGGGATGAATGTTTTATGATACTCCCTCTCAACTCCATCCAATGGCTATGTACATGGTCGTGCATACAACGTGCCCCTTCTCATGATTGTTCTTGTGTATGAACAAGATAGGATTCTTTCTCCCATATTGTAATTAGGGAAAAAGAAGCTAAGAAGGAAGCATTGCCTGTAGATCCAGACATAAAGAGGAGTGAAAAGAATATCTTGCCCATGAAAAATGAAAATCTCACCATTGTTGATGCTTCGACGTATGCTTTAAGTGATTCCGAGCTATTGCAAGTAAGGATGTGAATTTGTAATCGAAATCATTTATCGAGACTTAACCGATCCGTTTACACCGAGACAGCAAAATTGTTTAGTAAATGGTGCGGTAGGCCGATTAACTAAACGGGTCGGGTCGATTTTAACCACGGAACCCATTGGTTTCAAATCGAATTGAAACCATTTAAACCGAACCGATTAATCAATATAACAATTAAATAAAGAAGGGGCAGTAATCCATATAACAATTAACAATTAAATTAAGTATCCATCCTGTTTTAATATGATTTATTACAATTCAGTTCAAGTTTAGACTTTAGATCAAGAACTTGTAATCCATATATGTTACTATGTTATTATGTTATCATAGATGGGGTGTTTTGGCTGAACCACCTGTCATTTTAATATTTTATGTTGTAGAAGGCTGGATTTGGATGTTGTATGATATTAGTTCTAAATGTTTGAGAATGACCATGCAAAGAAATAACACTAGATTATCAAATTAAGACATACTATCTTTACTATAGAATCTCTTATTTGTGGTTGCCAATTATTTTTTGATAAGCTTATGATATTTAGTTTAGAGATGGTTGCAAGTTATAACAAACTGATTATGAACCGTTTTACAAACCGTATGGAATAAATCGAAACTGAAACCATTTAAAACAGTGAAACCGACACCGTTTAGAAACCATGGAAACCAAAACTGTTTACTAAAAGGTCACGGTTTCAGAAAGTGGAGCCGTTTAGTAAATGGTGTGGTTATGGTTTTAATCAAATAAATATTAACCGAATCGATTCGTACTATTTAAACCGAAATCAAACCGATTAACACTCTTAATTGCAAGCACCACATTGCCATTTAAGGAACCCTCACCCTTATAATTATGGGTGAGTGGTAGCAACGCTAAGCGTTCCCAACAAATAAACGCTACATTAAATATGAACCTTTGATCTCTTTATAATTAATCTCTGCCCATCCATTGGTTTCAATCCTTTATTAAGGGTGGTTACATACACAGCCGGTTCCCAAGGAAAAGGGTATTACAGACGGGACCCATTTGCAAGTGCTTCCAACTCTTTGATTTCTGAAACCACAAATCGCAGCCAATCCATTATTAATCTTGATCGTTATTTATCAAGCCTTCAATCTCGACCGATGCTTCTTGACCTCCCACCACTTCGTCAATGAATGGTCAGATCCGTCTTCTTCTTTTTCCACGAAGTTGAAGGTCTCCCCGTCGGAAGTTTCTGTGTTTGGAAGCCGAAATCCGTGGAAGCATCTCCAGATAGATGCAAGAAGACCAGCTCTACTGGATCTGGATCTTCAAAGCGATGGAAATTCAGAACTTCCCTCCCCGGAGCAACAGCGATACATACGTCTTCTTGTCTCAGTCCAAGACCATGAGAAAGAGAAATGACAAAACTGAAAAAGCTACTGACAGGGCGGCGGTTCCGAAAGCTGATAAGCACCAACAACATCCTAAAGAGAGGAGAAACTCCATGTCCAACCCAGAACACAATTCCTCCCAGAATAAAGTTCTCATAGCCGTCGCCACCGCTACCGCTGCCGCTGCGAAGGGCAAAGTGAAAGCCAAGGGAGTATCCGTTGAAATGGTATCTGCTCACGAGATCCATCACGTTTGTAACAGAGTTATAAAGGAGGAAGACCGCAAACGTTCCCATCTTCCTTACAGACAAGATTTGGTGGGTTTCTTCTGTAATGTGAATGGATTGAGCAGGAACCTTCATCCCTTTAAAGCATAATAATGTGAATGTATTTTTGTTAGTTTTTTTGTTTTCTAGTAAATATTTTACGAGTTACATAGAAAGAATTTGGGTTTTGAAACTCGGATCAAACATCACTGATCATCGTTCCTTCAAAGCTATCAGTAGGGTATCTTGCTTTTGATTTTGATTTTGATTTCCTTCGTAAATTCCTGCAACTTGAGAGTCGAAGGTCGAAGGTCGAAGGGGTCGTTGGGGTTTGTCCCAACAAAGCAGAGCAGAACAGTGGAGAGAATATTACCGAAACAACCGGTAATCATTTGAAATTGAAGGGATAGTTCAGATTTATTATATTCAGATCAGAGGTTTAGATATAATGTAGCGTTCAGAAGGTGGAAACGCTTAAGCACTACTATCTTTTAGCCTATAATTATTACTTAATAAATTACTGTGTAAACATTATTAGGCCTTACTCTCACTGCCACTCTCTCTCTCTCTCTCTCTCTCTCTCTCTCTCACACACACACACACACACAAAATTATTCGGTTTCTCTCCCTTTTTTTCCTGGGATTTTTTATTTACATTTATAAGGTGTTAAATAATTTTTTTTTATAAATTATATAAAACATGTAAAACAATATAAAAAAAAAAGTACCCTTATAATTCAAAAGGAAAGGGTAATCTACACATTTAAAAAGAGTAGACGAGAAGAAGAGGTAAAAATTTAACTGTATAAAAGTTTCAGAAAACAAAAATTGAAAGGTAGAATATTTTAGTAAATATAAGCTAGGTGTTGGGGGAGTGACAATAATTAGGGTTTTTTTTTTTTTTTTTTTTAATATATATATTCAAGATGTGCCCAGTAATAGGAGTGTAGAGTGTTGTAGAATGGAGTACCATGAGGAAAACTTTTTGACTGTCTTCGCTCGCCTTGAGGTTGAATCCCTGACTGAGGTTGTCTATCCTAATTCTCTATCTATTTTTCGGATTTTGAGACACCCACACAGGGAGTGGGGAGTAGGCGCTTAGACGATAGATCGAGCACCCAAAAAGCACCCAGGCATAGGGGCATTCATGATAAGAATGCATATATGGGAAGGAAGGGGAACGGGTAATCCTCTCCCCACATGGGGAGGTGATTCCAGACTCGGGAAGGAATGTAGATTGGAGACATTATTGCTACCTCAGACACTTCAGAGAGAGAGAGAGAGAGAGAGAGAGAGAGAGAGAGAGAGTCACGCATAGGGGTGTCAATGGAACCCAGCCCAACCCTAAGGTCTCTTAATTCAATCCAAGCCTAGCCCAACCCTAGGTCTGGTTGGGATATCTCAGCCCATGCCCAACCCTGTCGAGTTTAGCCCAACCCAACCCAACCCTGATCGACTCTGATTGGGCCGAGTTTAACCCAATCCAGTCCAACCCAATACTATCGTTACTTGGTTGCTTGATCTTGATGCATTGCAAAGGCCAAAGACCAAAGTTTTCATATATGTATAGATTGTGGAAAACGAAAAACCTTTTTTTATAAGTACCGATTAATAATTATTAACATATTAATATGATTATATACTTAATACACATGGTTGGGTTGGATTGAGTTGGTTTGGGTCGGGTTGAGACCTCAACCCAGACCCAACCCAACCCTTCATTAGGCTTGAAAATCTTAATCCTAACCCACCCTATGGGATGAAATTTCAGCCCGAGCCTTGTTCTGGCTCAAGGTGAGATAGAGTTGATTCGGATTGATCGGACTTTTTTTACACCCCTGGTCGCACATTTTGGAACCCACGGGCCCCCCTCTCAGAGTTAATATTTGACTGAATCAAATTCAGTCAAATGGAGTAGACCCGTATATCCTATCCTATCCTATTCTGTCCATGACTAGAGGCTATAGGGCCACACTGCCACAGTCCCTTAGCCGGAGGCCATAAGATCCGCAGAGAGAACCCCAATTCCTTATCCTTCTTCACGGTCTCTCTCTCTCTCTCTCTCTCTCTCTCTCTCTATATATATATATATTTTCCTACTTTTTTTTTCCTCAGTTCCTTCCTTCTCCCTTGGGAGGGATATAAGCAAATGAATTATAGAAAAGAAAAGAAAAAAAAGAAAAAAAAAAAACAAATGCTTTGGCTAAGAATCAAATCAAAACAACAACATGATTGCTTGATTGCAGAAGAATATTCTTTGGTTTTCTTTTTTTCCCTACCTTTGGGGGTTGGAGGAGTAAAATATGTTATTTAAAAAAATATATATTTTTGAAGTAACAAATAAGTATTCATCTTACATATGTTAAATAAAGTTATAAGGGTATTTTTCTATTATTGGAGAGAACTCCCATGCATTTCTTACTTTCTTCCATTGGGCACTTTTTTCCTTATCAATGTATCCTTTGTTGGTGAAGGATTGATATAGAAGTTTGAAATGCTAGCGATCACACCACTATTCAATAGTTTAAAAGTTCTTTAGCCCATAGAATAATGAGATTATTATTACTATTATTATTATTATTATTATTATTATTATTATTATTATTATTATTATTTAAGAATAATGAGATTGTTTGGGGAGAGTGGGAGACTCATTCTTCACGTCTTAAGGAGCAAAGAACCTACTTCGTTTGAAGATGTTCTTGTGGAGTGATTTTTTTTTTTTTTAAATAAGGAAATTTAAGTGGATAAAATAAGTAAAGGCTTTAAGGACTTAGCCACATAAACGGAGCTGGAGATAACGGGGAGAGAAAATCAATTCGAAGTACTGTACGAGAGTAGTACAATTCTGATTTAAGCCAAACCAAAATAACAAATAAAAGGTTAATGGAAAAGGAAGGCATAATAATAGTTAGAAATCAATAATCATGTTCCGACTTCCGAACCTACAAAAAATTAAATAATTTGTGATCATTTCTGAGGCCTTCTCCGGAAAATAAAGAAGGAATGGAAATTCCCTGATATTAAAAAGAAAAATATAATGTCATTATCATCATCTACTTCTTCTGACGATTCTGTGTTGCCCAGTCAGGGGGATGGGTTGACTCAAGACTAAAACTGCCCAGGCCCCAACCCCACAACCCATGGGCCCCTCCAAGTCGCGCACTGCTCTGCGGCGTGGAGGGTTGAGGCAACCCTAAAATCAGAATTCTCAACTCTAAAAACTCCAACCCTGCCAACTGCCGAGGGTGCGAACTGTGCCCTCCTTCCTTTTTTTCTCTGCCTCACCAGGCCGGCGGCAAACGGGATAACGAGAGAGAGAGAGAGAGACCTTTTCCCTTGTGTAACTAGCAAATATTACTCAGGGTTGATGACCCTGAAAGATTGATGCACCGCTGTTGCGATGTCGTCGGCTGATCCCAGTTTGCACTCATCTTCCATCTGATATTACCCCATAAAAAATAAAAAAATAATGAATAGAAGAAGAAATCAAAAACCATTTTTCAATTTTTTTTTTCGAGGTTGGGTATCCGAAACGGAAAGCAAGCCGGAGGGAGGGGAATTCGGCAATGAAATATTACCTTGAGATTGAAAGAATAAAGAACTGAATGTCGAGACGATGTAATGTTGAGGTGTAAGATGTTCAGCCTGAGATCTTCCAAAGCAGCAATGGCTCTCACCAACTGCCCTGACCTCCTCCTTGCTGACACAATCTTCAGCTTTACATGCGTCTCTGTTACTATCACTTCGATATCCGCCACCACCGCCTTGTTTTCCACCTTCAACTTTTCTACTCCTTCATCGCCTCCCCTTCCCTCCTCTTCCTCCCCCATGTATTCGTTAACCTGCTTCGCATCATCGTCCACACTGGATCCAGCAACACTCAAATGAACGGTGGCCGACGATGACGAGTCAATCATCGTCCATTGCGGCGACGCAAAGAAGCCATTGACTGGTATGGTGGACTCTTTTGAGTGGTGGCGGTTACCTTCGCTTTCCGATTTACTCATTCTCTTTCGAGCGTCAAGTGACTGCAACAGCTGCTCCAATTCTTTAACGAAGTCAATGGCACCCGAGATGATCGATGCTTGGTCACCCTTCATCCATATAATAAGTAGTAATAATCTCACACTGTCAACGATTCTCACTGAAACAAACTAAAAACATTACTGTAAATGATGATTTTAATCTTCCTAACCTCCGATAGATAAAGGAGAACTGGAAACCCATGATTGGCAAATTAGCAAAATTACGGGTTTCTCAATTTAAGCCTTTTTTTTTTTTTGGGTGAATAGTTTCTCAATTTTCATCCTTCTTCTTTTCGGATAGCACAGGATGGGAATCCCCAAATCCCGAGACTTCAGAGAGAGAGAGAGAGAGAGAGAGAGATGTTTACCCTCTGAATGAAGGAGGTAGGCATCAGGGAACGAAGTGCGTTGAGATGGTCGTTCATCTGTCGTCTACGGTTTCGTTCGACGGCAATATGAGTCAAACGTTGGGACTCCACCTCCTCCTTGTTCTTGCTCGGCCTCGTTCGCTTACGCTTCCTCCTCTCCCGGCTGCTAGCCGCTGGGCCTGCTTTGTTCGATTGGGGTGATTTTCCTTTGGTCCTGCGACGATTCTGCTCAACCCGCCACCCGGACGACGACCCTGCCTTCCATTCTCTGCACTTCTCCTGCGAATTCGTTTCTACCTTGCATGCGGAACTCACCACTTCCATTTCAACTCCCGGACAAGACGATTGTGGGTGATGCAGGTCCTTGCTTTCTGATTTAATCGGCGATTGAGCTTCTGAAATGTCAATGCTGATGCAGCTCTCCAATTCCAGTGCCTGATTCCGGGAGTCGGTTTCTGGCTTCTTCTGATTCTGTTGCTGCTGCTGCAGTCTTAACAGAAACTGAAAGTTGGGGTCTATAAAAGACGGGGATTCTACGCCTCGTAGCATCTGTACGAACGACATTTTTTCATCTAAGTGTTGGGTTAATGTGGAGAAGAGTTGTCTTTCTTCCTCCCATCTTAAGTTCTCCATGTCTATAGACGGCTCATGGCCATGGGTGAAACCCAACGCACTTCCTCCTCGTTCCAGAAGCTCAACATTGAAATGTTCCCCAAGCCCAAAGAACTGCAAGAAAATAAAAGAAAAAAATAATGAAATAAAATCCATAAGTAGCCCATGAAGTCATAGACACATACAGATATATATATATATATATATAGAGAGAGAGAGAGAGAGAGAGAGAGAGAGAGAGAGAGAGAGAGAGAGAGAGAGAGAGAGAGAAGAGAGAGAGGGGGGGGGGAGGGAGGGAAATAAGAGAAATATACTACTGGGTTTGGCACCCAAGAATCGAATATTATCCCTTACAGTAATTGATCTAGGTGGATTGCTGAGTCTCCAGAGTCTCCACAAAGTGAAGGGACTGACTTATACTCAAGAATATAATGTGAAGAAAAGCTACAAAAGCAGAGCGGTTACTATTTCCTGAACAATTTGACATTGCATTGAATGCACCAGGTGCATTCAGTGGCGAGGGAAGTCATCAGTAAATGCACTTGTGGGGCGAGATTCCTTAAAATGGGGATTTCAAAGGAGAAGAAGAAGAAAGAGGAATAATGAGGGATCAATGGGTCCTCGGAGCCTTTCCATTCCACAGTTACAGACAGCAGTTGTAATCTTGTAGATGTGCGCGTACACACTAGAGTTCCTCCTCCTCCTCTTCCTCCCCCTCTAAAGCGTTTTCAGTCTGCCCCCGCCATTGACCCTTCTAGTTCTCCCTGTTCGGTTGCTAACATTCGAAGATGGGATAAGTGGAAAATACTAGGTCCAACAGTAGAAGCAATAAATATTGCCACTACAGAATTGGATGGGGGAGCAGAAGCAAGACCCATAACAGGATGGACAGATATATCTTCTTCCACGTTTCTGATTTGATTGGTAGTCCAATATTCCATTATCAGAAATTCATTTCATTCATTTAATGCTTTGAAGTTTAAACATTAAAGCCTCCCTCTCTCTCTCTCTCAGTCACTGGAGGGGATGGTGTCAAGTAAAAAGGGTAAAGATGTGAAATTTTTCCGAAGTGTGGTAGAATCGGGGAGGAGAAAGGAATAGATAATGCAAAGAGATGGGGTTGTGGTGGTGATTGGTGAGGAGCGAAAGGTGGGAAATAACAAGATGAACGAGAAGATATGAGAGTTTCAATGGAGATTTCGAGTGTGAGATTTAGGAGTTATCCTTGACTAGGGAGAGAGAGAGAGAGAGAGAGAGAGAGAGAGACTCCACTCTATTCTCCAATCTCCATGAATGGGTAAGGTACTGAAGAAGAGAGAGGAGTTGGGTCTAATGTGTGGTCCATCTCCATCCATCCGTCCGTCCATCTCCATAGAAAGAGTCAGAGACGATACATTATTGTCGTGGAGGCAGATTTGTCCGGCAGCGGGGGGCGGGGGACAGACGGTTGTGGGGACTGTATGAAAATTGCTCTTGGGATTCGCCTTTCGCTGCTGCCAAGGAGGATTAATGCAATCTTTTTGTATTTTCTACCCCACTACTTCTCTCTTGTCCCCCCTCTCTCTCTAGAGTCCACTCTCCACTCCACTCCACTCTACTCGTGTATGATGATGAACCATGAATCGTTAATATACATTCCCACCCCCAAATCTCCGTTGATTCATCCCCCTAGGCCCTCAGGCCTGAAATCAAGTTCAACTTAAATACCAACATCTCCCTTATTATCAGCTGAAACAAGAACATTGAGACATTTTGGCGTGGTATCAGACAGAAGCAGCCACAACTCACTAGAGATGGAGTTCTTGAAGAAGCCTAGTTCCAATCTGATTTTTTTTTTGGTGAGAAGTTCCAATTTGATTGCTTGCAGGAATGTCCTGTCAATGGTTCGTCTCCCACATGAACAATAAGTCACCATACGTTTTGATATCTGCAAAGTACCAAGCAAAAGCTCCGAGTGTGAGCTTCCTGGCAATTAGAAATTAATGGTCCTTTTTGAGGGAGTTTTGTAAATTGTAATCAATGCACAATAAAAAAGCCAGAAACTCACTTGCATGCTAAATGGTCTTTGTTTGGTGTAAACACACTAGGCTAAATTAAGCCCATGCCCATATTGCTACCATACTATAACCAAGCCCATATCCACACCGGTGCCATACTGGAATTGCCCTTTTTGTTCTATAAGAGGCATTCGTTGCTACATTAATGTCATGATTATAACTTGTCTTATACAGTTTAACGTAGGATGGTGTTTTTTTTTTTTTTTTTTGCCCTTTTCATTGGCACTAAGATTGATTAAAGACAAAAGTCATCACTAATCGTACTGCGGGTTAACATTAAATATACATTAATAGCAAATATATATTTTTTTGGTAGTCAAACTAATGATAGAATTCAATGTCAATATAATCCTTTAAAAATTATTTTTAAAATAATTTTCATAAATACGGATAAGTCAAAATAGATGAAAGCCCCTTATAAGTTTACACGTTGGATAATTCCATCGAGATGGACCATCAATTTTTTTTTATGATTAGAACTAAATGTTTTAGTGGCTTTAATTTCATAGAATGGATGGAAGTTTAAGTTTGATCTTCATTTTTTTTCATCATTGTTTTCATTAAACAAGTTGAGGAAAACCATGTTCTCCATGTCCCAACGTACTTATCAAAAAATATATATATCCCAATTTGGAGCACTTTGATGCAGATAGATTATGATTACAAAACTTAATACCAATATCATATTCATCCAAAATAAATAAATAAATAAATCCACGTGACATAAATAGAAAAAAAAAATTGAGGTGGTTGAGGCACCCTATGCCTTAAGAGAATAAAATAGAAAATAGAAAATAAAAAATGATAAATATGAACATAAAGACAAAGAAATAAAATAAGAAATAGATATATTTGAATAATTTGGAGGTGCATGTCTCTTGGATTTATAAGAAGAAGCCACAATGTCCCGATCTATTTGGAGGTAGCCAAATCTCTTTTCTTGTGAAAGAAAATAAGAACTTTTGCAACTTCCAATCATATCCATTAATTCTACTTGTGCCTATTAAATAGGCTAACCAAACAAATTATAAACGTACTAGATATCATATTAAGTTACATAACTATTAAAGCCTCTACCGTAACAATAACTCCTACCCACATACAAACATGAAGCACATACAACAAAGTTGCATAGACACATAATAAATTAAATACCTACTAAAATCAACTGGACATCACACGCATAAATCAAACATGCTCTGCAAGTAACAGATATTTATTTTTTATTTTTTTATTTTTTTATTTTTTTCAGTTGGTGAAAAGTTGAAGACAATGTTCTTGGTCCAAGTTCCTGCTCCAAAACTTGTTGTAGTACTCAGCATAAGTAAAGGTTCTGTACAAGGCCCGGACTTGGGATCCATCGTCGGCCACTTCTTTTGCTGGTTCAATGATCGCATCATTAGCAGGGCAGAGGAAGGAAGCTATCGAAATCCTTGGCTTGTCGGAGTTCACTATGGCTCGATGCCATACACTCTTGTATCGTCCATTACTCAGTGCCTGCAATAATATATAATCAACTACTACTTTAATTATTTTAATGAAATTTTGTGTTTAAGGTAGCTAGCTGGAATTACCTGCAACTGATCGCCGATGTTAATGACGAAGGCGTTTGGGTGGGGATTGACGGCAAGCCAGTTGCCATCTTTTAACACTTGCAGGCCTGCCACATTTGGGTCTTGAAGAAGGATGGTAATGGTATTCGGGTCTGTATGGCTCGGCAACCCGTAAGTCAGCTCCGGCTCTGGACATGGTGGGTAGTAATTTATGGCCATGTGCTGCCCTTGTTCACCCAACATCTTCTCCATATATTCCCTTTCTAAACCTAAGCTTTCTGATATTTCTTGGAGTAATCTGAAGCCAAGTCGTCGAACTTCCCCACAGTATGTGCTCACCACTTCCCTATCAAAACAACATTTGTGATTGTACGTTTGAGTGATTGATTATGCGATTAGCTCTCCTTCAATCATCCCTTTTTTTTTTTTAATATCTTAAAATACCAGATAGTGATTCCTTTACTACTACCGTCCCCAACCCGGAAAATAATCCTCTGTTTTTCTCATTCCTGTTTTTTCTTGTTTTGTTATCTGCAAAACGCGACACGTGGACAACTTTAAGACCAACGCACTGGATGTAATAATCCTCACCCAATCTTGACCGTTGGTCTCCTTATTGTCCACGTGTCGCATTCTACAGGTAGCAAAACAAGAAAAACAGAGGATTTTGATCCCCCAACCCAACGACAACCTAGCTTTCCACAGTGTAGGAGGCTCAAAATATCTAGGGGATCTTAAAATTTCAGAATGGTTTAGATTTCATGGGTTTTTGTGTTCCACGATTTTAATTAATGGTGTTTATGGGCAAAATAGTTTTCTAATCATGATTTTACCAAAGAAAAGAAAGGAAAAAAAAATCTACACATGATTATGATTATCAAAGTAAGTTTTTATTAAATGGTGGGCCGGCCGTGGAGGTGACTACTAATTATAGTGGAGAGACGAGGACAAGCCTCATGAAATGGCAATGGGGAATAATACCTACACATATCTATTTATTCGACCATCCACTGTCCAAGTGTGGGTGAGGTACATAACCTTATCAAAAAAAATTGGGTGAGGTACATAATGATTATTGTGAGTTGTGATGTCAATCAATCATGATTACTTTATCATGTTTTTTCATTCTTTCGTCTAACAAATAACTTAAGTTCACACATTTTTTTCGTTTTTTTTTTTTTTTTTTTCTGGTAGAAAATTAAGTTCCCACATGATTGACCCTTTCTACATTATGTCAACATGTTAAACTCAGCAGGGCAGGTGAACAAGGGAAGGGGGTCATGGGTGCACCACAAACTTCTTCACACACACATATATATATATATATAAATATACGTGACATACACCAGCGACTTCAAATTTGATTACTATAGATTCCAGAATCCCAAACACAAACAAACAATGAAAACTTTTTTAGATGATGAGTATTGAGTAGAGCTTCTTCTACTTGATCAATGATATTATTTATCGGTAAAGAAATGTAATGATATATACAAAGAGGAATAACAGTACAAAAATCCCGTTGATTGAGGGATTCAGATAAAATATCAGTTACCATCAATGGATAAGGAATGATGAGCTAGAGATAAGATTGAGAGAGAGATAAGCTTGACAAAGGGGAACCTCCAATTTGATTTGGAGGGTGAGGACTTTTTTCTTCCCCCTTAATTTTGAAAAAAAAAAAAGAGTACTTATTGTTTACCATTTGATATGGGTGTGCTTATACTACCGAAAGAAAAAGGGGGAAAAAAAATATGTGAATATTTATCTCATGATCCTAATTTGTCACGTGATTTTTAAATATTTTAATTTTTTTTTTCCCTTCACACTTACTTAGAGCATATGTCTAATTTCTAAAATTCATAAGATATCCTTCACTATCAATTTGTTGACACCATGCCCACAGTTTCACATACGTAAAATAAGGATCATGCTTTTGCTTTCCTTTTGTTAGATGGGACTCTTGGGTAGGGTGAGAGAACATTTGGATTTCAAATACATTAAAAGAGTAGGACACTAGCTTCACTATGTCTATTTTTTTCCTTGCATGAAATGATATCACTTCTTATGTATGAAGAACACCTTTAGCTGTTGGGATACATGTCTTCCCCAACAAGGGAGTGGAATTTAGATAAATTGTTGTACATGTTACTGACAGAACATTTCTAGCTAAGGAATCAACAACCTTGTAGACTCCCTATAAATACATATAAGAGAGTAGGAACTAAAATACGTTGGCAAATGAAAAATGTCGTCCAATAATGGCTGGACTAGAGGTATATTAAGTTGTTTTACTCCATAAGTATAAGATTAATTTACTATAGTCATCTGTTACCACCAAATTTAGTTTCTATGCTATCCAAAAATGCTTCTAATGTCCTACTAATACTGTTCCTGTACTCCTTAATCCTCTTTAAAGCCGGTGGCTTGTGGGACACACCCATCTCCTATGATATTTTTTTAAAACAACCTCTCTTTCCCAAATGACCAATACCCATCGAGCATCTTTCTGCTTCCATAAATGTCTTTCATGTTCTGTTAATGGTGTTTGATGAACATATATTGTCACCTAATTATTATCAAAAAAAAGAAAATGTATCATCATCAAATTGTACAAATTGTATGTGAAGCTACACATACAGTTTGGTGATCCAACCTAATTCCTTCTCTTCTAACTAATGACCCTTGTTTGCTGCATGTTCATGTACACCTTCAGCTAAAGGTGTCAATTTTATATGGTACTAATATTTAGTATGGTTTTGATACAGTACAGTAGGCCAAGAGTCAATACCTGATAACTTATTATACCAAGAAAAAATCCTATATTTCAGTATCGATATTGTACATATTTCCTATGTTTTGGTACAGTTGTTATTTGGTATGGTTTCATTACAATATTTTTTATCATTTTTGCTTTTTATGTATATATATATATATATATCGACAATTTGGTACAGTTTGATATATACCGAACAATTTTATCTTAGATACTGACACTGAATTCTATTGAGAAAAAAAAATCTATTTTCTCATATCAAAACCATACTAAATAACCTTCAATAAGTAATTCTGTACAGTTTTGATATCGATTTTCCATATCAATACCCAATTGACACCCTTACCTTCAAGGGCCCGAACATATATCCCATCCACTAACAGAGGGGATATTCTCGAAGCAAAAAAGACATTTATATATCCAACGCTGAAAGTTCATGTAGTGGGCTGGCACTCATAACCACCACCTCAGTCTCCTAGCCATTTCCAATTGGAAGGGATGAGATTAGGTCAGAGGGTATCAGGGCAATTAGCGTCCCACTCGAACTCAACCTCTAGAGTCATCCTCATACTCAACAACCTCTCCTACATTGTAGGCATTTTTAGTGAGCACAAACTCTAGAGACTACTTGCAGTCCAATACTACCTCATGAGACAGCAGAGTTGGAATAGGATCCCACATGTGATCATAGAGTTTGTCTATAACTCAATAATTGTAATCTCTATATAAGAGCACCATTGTACACTCATTAATGTTAATGCCAATATACAATTTCAACATGGTATCAAGAGCCGTATAAAGCTCCACCGAGCACCCTCCTCCTCCCTCTTCTACCATGGCCAAACCATCCCCACCTCCCACATCCCTATTTGGTGTTCATCATATGATATCTCTAAAGCTCACATCTAAGAACTATGTTTATTGGCGCACACAGGTCGTATCGTATCTCACTGGCCAACGCCTCTTCGACTATGTCACCGGTGATAATTGTTGCCCTCAAGACCCTATCAAAGCCAAGGCATGGCGTGAACAAGATGCCTTTATTATGAGCCTTCTCATCGCCTCTCTCTCTGAAGAAGCCTTTTCATTAGCAGTTGGACGGACCACTAGCAAAGAGATCTGGGATGCACTCCATGCTGCATTCAGTTCTCCATCTACAACCAGGATTCTGTCTCTCAACGTCTCTCTTCAAAATATGGTTCACAAACCAGATGAAACCATTACTCAGTTTCTCCATCGAGCCAAGCATCTCTCCGATGAGCTAGCTGCTGCAGGGAAGCCCCTCCCATCAGAAGACTTTAACATCCACATCTTCAGGGCCCTACGCACTGAATATCAAGCCCTTGCCTCCATTATGATGGCACAAAAGGAACCCATCTCCTACACCGACATGCATGGTCTCCTTATGAGTCACGAGAACCTTCTGCACTCACGCCTTCCCATTGTTGATCCTGCCATCGATGCATCAGCCCATATCACTCACCAAGGTCGTGGTCTTCCTTCCGCTGGTGGTCGTGGTACAAGCTCCTCCCGAGGCCGTGGTCGTGGTCGTGCTAGTAGATTTGGTCACTCTAATGCATTTGCTCACAATCCATGCACAATCTGTGGATGCACTAATCATCAGACAGACACTTGCTACTACCGCCCACAGGGACCTACCAGAGCTGCCATTCTACCTACCCCTCCCCATCCCTACAATCGGCCACCACCTCAACCCAATGCCTACCATACTACACCCTTCCCTACCCCTCAACCTCCTACCATCGCACCTCCACCCCACCACCCCACACCTCCACAATCCTTCACCACCTCTTGGATCCCTGATACTGGAGCCACCCACCATTCCACCCCTGACTTAATCCAATTCTCCACCTATGATCCATACACAGGTAATAACCAACTTGTGGTTGGTAATAGTAAGGGTCTTCCTATATCTCACATAGGCACTGCTTCCATCTCTTCTCCCTCTCGTTCATTTTCTCTTTCTAATGTTTTACATGTTCCCACTCTCACTTGTTCTTTGTTATCTGTTCAGTAATTTTGCCGTGATAATAATGTTTACTTTGAGTTTCACTCTTCCTTTTTCTCTGTGAAGGATCTGAAGACCAATCAAACCCTCTTCACTGGACACAGTAAGCATGGTCTCTATTCCGTTCCAGCGTCACCTTATGCCAATCTGGCCTCTGCCTCCTCTTTCAGTCGCTGGCATCATCGTTTAGGGCACCCTCATGAACGTGTGCTTCGTCTTTGTTATCGGGTCATCAGCTCGTGAAGTCTCCTTCTTTATGTTCTGCTTGCCAAATGGGGCAAAGCTAGTAGATTGTCACTACGTGAAACTAGTACTCGTAGTTCCTCTCCTTTGGATTTGATTTTTAGTGATGTATGGGGCCCCCACCCCACAGTTTCTTCAAATGGGAATCGTTATTTTGTTATATTTATTGATGACCATACTAAATATATTTGGTTTACTGCTTTAAAGTTGAAGTCTGATGTTTACTCTGCCTTTCGTACTTTTCAGGCCTTGGTGGAACGTCAGTTCTCTCGCTCCATCAAGGCCATTCAAACTGATTAGGGGGGAGAATTCCGTACTCTCCCATCTTATTTTGCCAAGTTGGGCATCCAACACAGGTTATCTTGCCCTCATACTCATGAGCAACAGGGAACAGTTGAACGTCGTAACAGGCACATTGTTGAAACTGGGATTACCCTACTATCCCATGCCGCTGTTCCCCAAGCTTACTGGGAGTATGCCTTTGAAACCGCAGTCTTTCTCATCAATCGCATGCCCTCCTCTATCACAGGTAACAAATCCCCCCATCAGTTAGTTACAGGCAACTCTCCGGACTACTCTTTTCTAAAAATCTTTGGATGCCTTTGTTATCCATGGCTCTGTCCTTACAATCATCACAAGGTTGAACCCCGTTCTGCCTCATGTGTTTTCTTAGGATATAGCCCTTCCCATCATGGTTATCGTTGTATGGATCTCATCACTCGTCGTATCTATATATCTTGCCATGTCAGATTTGACGAATCTACCTTCCCATTTCACACTGCACCACCATCCTCATCAACCCAACCCCCTCTTACTACCCCTCCCCCGTGGGGCATTGCACCTAACATACCTACCCCTCAACCTCACCCTAGCCCTCTACCTACACTCCCAAATCCACCCATCCCTCTCCCTGCCACCCCAAACCCGCCCCTACCCGAACCACCCTCTCCCATATCCCCTCCTTTCTCACCTGACCTAACCCTAACCGGCCCTAACCCTGACTCCTCTACCACCCCACCCCGTCGCACCAGAACCCTACACGATCTCTATGCTGACCCCCTGACCCTCTCTACCACCACCTCACCTGACCCGACTGAACCTACATGCTTCTCCCAGGCCCATAAGGTTCCTCATTGGCGTTCTGCTATGTCTGATGAATTTAATGCTTTATTACGAAATGGTACTTGGTCTCTTGTGCCTTACAGGAAAACTATGAATCTGGTTGGCTGCAAGTGGGTGTACCGCATCAAACGGAAGGCAGATAGCTCCCTTGAGTGCTATAAGGCCTGTTTAGTTGCTAAAGGATTTCATCAACAACCTGGTCTTGACTATCATGAGACCTTTAGCCCTGTCATCAAACCTACTTCCATACGAACGGTCCTCTCCTTGGCCATATCTAACGGATGGGCTGTTCGTCAGCTTGATGTTCAGAATGCATTCTTGCATGGTATTCTATCTGAGGAAGTCTACATGGCTCAACCCCAGGGTTTTGAAGATGCCTTGCGCCCTAATCATGTCTGTCGCCTCCACAAGTCCCTCTATGGGCTCAAACAGGCTCCTAGGGCTTGGTTTCACAGGTTAACTGAGTTCCTCACTCGCTCCGGTTTTTGGTCATCCCAAACTGACACATCACTATTTATCTACATGCAGGGCTCTGTTGTCACATATGTCCTTGTCTACGTCGATGACATCTTGGTTACAGGGAACCAACCAACTCATGTTCAGACTCTCCTTCATCAGCTTGCTTCAGAATTCTCTATCAAGGATCTTGGTTGTCTCAGCTTTTTTCTTGGTATTGAAGCCCTATATCGGTTTGATGGTGTCCTCCTCTCTCAACACCGGTACATCACTGATCTCCTCCAGAGGGCTGGCATGACTGACTGTAAGCCCGTCACTACTCCCATGGCCACCACCTTTGCAGCATCTTCCACAGGGGGTGTCCTTCTTTCAGATCCCGCCAAATATCGCTCCATTGTCGGTGCTCTCCAATACATCACCCTCACCAGGCCTGATGTGGCTTATTCAGTGAACCGTGCCTGCCAGTTTATGCATACCCCCACCGAAGACCATTGGACACTAGTCAAACGGATTCTACGCTATCTCCAAGGAACCAAGGATCATGGGTTTTTCATCTCCAAATCTAGTTCCCTCCAATTACAAGCAGTCTCTGATGCTGATTGGGCTGGTGACAGTACGGATCATAAATCCACAGGAGGCTATGCCATCTATATGGGTTCTAATTTGATCTCCTGGGCCTCTAAGAAGTAGAAGACAGTTGCACGATCCTCCACCGAGTCTGAGTACAAAGCAGTGGCTGATGCCTGCGCCGAACTCACTTGGCTTCGCTCTCTCTTTGAGGAATTAGGGATCCCTGTTTCCATTGCACCCATTCTTTGGTGTGACAACATTGGGGCCACTTACCTTTTGGTCAATCCGGTCTTTCATGCTCGTACCAAGCATGTTGAAATTGACTTCCACTTTGTTCGTGACAAAGTCGCCTCCAAGGAACTTCAAGTGCAGTTTATTTCAACCCATGACCAGATAGCCGATATCCTTACCAAAGCTCTCAGCTCTACACGGTTCTCCTTTCTACGGGACAAGCTACGGATTCGACCATTCAAATCCCCACCTTGAGGGGGTGTATCAGGGCAATTAGCGTCCCACTCGAACTCAACCTCTAGAGTCATCCTCATACTCAACAACCTCTCCTACATTATAGGCATTTTTAGTGAGCACAAACTCTAGAGACTACTTGCAGTCCAATACTACCTCATGAGACAGCAGAGTTGGAATAGGATTCCACATGTGATCATAGAGTTTGTCTATAACTCAATAATTGTAATCTCTATATAAGAGCACCATTGTACACTCATTAATGTTAATGCCAATATACAATTTCAACAGAGGGTTATGCTTTCCAACTGGTGGAGATTAGGTGGGTTTTATATGCCGTGATTTTCATTTGAGCCCACTTTTGTATGAACATTGTCTGCATCTTTTATTGAAGTTGCAATCGAAGAAGCGATGATGATTCGTTATTCTGTGCTTGAATTGATTTTTTGAAAGATATGCGAGGATTAGAGTTTTTTTTGGTAGAAGTTGGAGAGAGGATTAGAATAGAGTCGGATAATGGAGATGCAATTTCCTATCTACAAAGGAATCGCTTCTTCCCCTGTCTTATAGATCGATTCTAGAGGACATTTTTGTTTTATCAGCCTCTTTTATTTCATAGCTGACTCTTTTTTTAGGAGAGTACTATATGTACGATGGTTAAGCCTATTTCCAATTCATGGATTCAAAAAATGTGTTCTACTCTTGTCTTGCCATGAGTAGTCCACGTTGATAATGAATAAATTTATTCCTCCCCCAACACAAACCCCTCCCCCCCAAAAAAAAAAAAACTAGTGGAGAGCCAAGTGACTCGAATAGACACTAGATGTAGGAAGGCAATGGACATGGCGGATTCCCTGCTGCGTGTGAAGTTTGTAATATCTCAGTGATTTATTAATAAAGGATCCGCAGCGGCTTATGAGGCGATGGATTAGGGTTATGTTGCCCATTGGTTTAGGTTAGATCATCTCAAAATAATTGACAATAATTCAACAAAAATCAATCACATAAGAAGCAGATGATTCAACTGTAATTAATGATACATGCATAAGAAACCGTTTCTTGAAACAGAAAAATCAAACACTTTTTTGAGGTAAAAAAATTGTTTCTTGGAACAGAAATGGGAGAAACCGTTTCTGCTGTTTCTAGACACAGAAACGATTGAAACAAAATCAAACGGCCCATAAGTGCACATGGGTTTGATAATAGTGGGTTGAGAGATGCTAGGGTGTGTGACAGTGCATGGATCCTTAACACTGTGTGCATGGAATCCAAAAAATTAAGCTAAAGTGTGCTGCGATGCGTGTGTCTACGATGGTAGTGCAAGTTAATCATGTGGTGGAAGTGGGAACCAAAAACAAAATAGTAAAAGCAATTAAAGAAAACCGATCGATGGTGAGGATGAGGAAGAGGAAGGGATAAGAAAGCTGACTTGAAAGAAGGTGGATGAGAAGGCCACTCGTTGACGTAGTCTTGGAGGGGATAGCAATGGAGTCGAAGGTAGTCTCTCCAGTTGTGGACCGTCTCTTTCTTGACATTGAAACTTGTGGATAGCCTCATCGTCTTTGATGGATCATCGGAATAATACTTCATCTTCACATCCACCGGTAGATCGAAGAACTCTTGCGCCATCTCTTGCATTCTCTCCGTCAACTCTGAACCCACTCCGTGGTTGATTACCTACTAGTTCAACAACGTACGTACGTACGTAAGTGCAAATTCTGTCCATCAGTACTATATACAGTTACATCTGTATAATACATACAGATTATGTAGCTAGCTAGAGTAGTTGGATTTTGTATTCGTGTGGGTTGGTGGGAAATAAATAAAAAGAAAAATTTATAGTAGAATGAACCACTTTGCAGCATACATATATACCGTTAGTTAGACGTTGTAAAGAAAGATGAATGGAAATTAAATAGCAGGTGAAGAATGAAAAAGGTAGTATTAGTAGTAGTTATTGGGTTTAATTATTATGGATAATGAAAGGAATCAGTAAAGGAATAAACCTGGAATAAGCCATAAGAACGACATGCATCTCCGATTTGGCGGCTTATTTGGGACTTGTCTGCACTGGCCAAGTCGATCACCGGAACGTTTTCACAGTAGTTCACCTCCGAGAGCCTAGGTCTCTTGGATCTTGGTCTCACGTAACTCTCCGGTAAGCTCGACAGCCGAATTCCACAAGACAGTATTTTGGACTCCATGGATGACTTTATGTGCCGTGTCCGTGTGGTATTTGGTTTGGGAAGAAAGAGAGAGAGAGCCCCAGGATGGATGGAGTTCCGTTACCGAGCCCTATAAATCAATAAATATAAAGGGGCTCATAGCACAAGGGCGTTCCCACTCGACGTCTCAGAGGCGCAAGGTCTTGAGGTGAGAGGGTAAGTCACTCACTCGTCTTAAGCTGGGGATAAAATTTGGTTGACCCCAAGTCTAGGAGCCGCAAAGTCAAGAGCATATAATTAATTATGAATATCGGCATCACCGTGGTGATGTCATCATCACCTTCCTTGACTCCCGGTCTATACTCTTCACCAAAGTTTTTTTTTTTTTCTTTAAGTGAATAAATAATTCAATGGAAATACAAACCCTAAAGGCCCAAAATGCCCAAGAAGGAGTAAAAAAAAAAAAAAAAAAATGGGGGAAAAAAGCCTTAAAGAAGGAACCAAAATAAGGTACTACACCCATACCAAAAGCCAGAAGCCACGAAACCATATGTCAAAATAAAACAATCCCTCCAACAGGAAAGCACTAATGGAAAGACAAAGAGCTATCCAAATAGTCTCAAAACTACTTCCTTTTCTTCTTAAATTTCTTTTTTCAGCTGTTTTTATCCCTCGATAAGATGGCCCATTATACTAGGAGCAATATAATCAACAATCATGTCACCATTTAAGGAGGAGACTTTCAAATGCACTTCTAGATTCACCTAGTCTGCTTCACAAAGTTAATAGGATGGGCCTAAAAAAAATTTAATAAATGAAGAAAAATTAATTCTATGTATTACATAAGGAGAAAACAACCTCTATCTTGCTGGTGCAGGTACTTTAGAGATGGGTCGTGCGAAAGGCTATGTTCATCCTGATGCTCAAGATGCCAAAGATGTTGGCGTATGCCTTCTCATTGGTCATGTATACCAATGCTTCTTGTGTCAACAAGACAAAGTTCTTTTGCTCACTATATATTTAAAATAACTGAAAAATAGAAATCGCAATATGTGACAGTTAAAAAATACCATCAACCATTTTCAAAATGAAAATAAATAAAACTCTCTCTCTCTCTCTCTCTCTCTCTCTCTATTTTGCTTCACCAAAAAATAAAATGATTGAAATACATGACGAAAGTTTGCCGTTGTTTGTTTTCTAAAATTCGTAACAAAAGAAGGCTAAAAAATAAAAGCAAATTAATAATAATGAAAGGAAGAGAAGTTCTACATTAGTGGATGAGTTAGGTGGAAAATGTGTTAAAAGAGGCGTATTTCAAAAGTAATTTTGGGTGAAAAATGTGTTAATAAGAGAAGCCTACTTGAAGAATAATTACTCATACATACATATGTGTGTGTGTGTAGAGGATTCAGACTCATTCATTTCTTCCCTTAATAGATATAGGAAAGTGTTCTTAATTTGTCTAGGGACATGGCTTCTGCGCTTGTGGGAGATCCAATCAGTGCCCCTTCTTTTGGTTCAATCTATGAAGATATGAAGGTCATTTTATAAGGAAGATGGGAGACATTGACACAAGGGTGTAAGGACAGTAGCCACACTTTCAAACAAAAACCTTTCTTGCATTAGATGTCTAAGCATTTCAATTGTAGTTCCCATGCCATTGAGGATTGGGTCTCACTAAATGTCATCTATTTGATTACAAAATTATTTGGAATATATGTAACTTCCTTTTTTTTTTTTTTAAAAAAAAAAAAAACTGATTTCATATTTTGAGTCTCTAGAGCCACTGTAGAAACCAGCACGAATGTTGATTCCACCGTTCACCTATGCTTCTCGTCTCTGCAAACATTGAAGCAACACTCACCTCGATCATCTAGAAGCCTCGCAATGGCGAATCGATCGTCTGTTATCAACTCCACAATGTATATCAAAACAGACATAAAACCACCAAGCCACACTCACGCATACCCACCGACAAAAAAAAAAAAAAAAAGCATTGCGGGCCGATACAAAACCGAACCTTTCTCTCTTTGTTATTATTTTTTTCTAACCCAATTCTGGCTAAATTTCTTCACCCAAGACTTTCTTTTTTCGCAGCACAAGAAAACTTCACCATTTCTCAAGGAGTATTTTGAAATTAAAAAAAAAAAAAATAATAGTACAATTTTTTTACTTTTTTTTTTTCTTCTTTTGGTTAAAAAAAACAATCTAAATGACATCTCTATAGGTGTTTTTAAAACTTCACACCTTATTTATTTGCCTCATTCTCAAAATTTCTTCAACTTAGATATGAAAAGTTCTTAAAAAGTGATTTATCTAATCAAAAGTTGTCACCATCGTGCTCAATTTTTTTAAATACAAACGAGGAAATGGCAATATTTACTTTTATTGAGTAAAAAAATAAGATTACAAATTATTTCCATTTTATTAGAGAAATTAATAAAAAAAAATTATCATTAATAATTTTACCCCTTATTATTATTATTTTTTTTTTGTCCTTTTTGGATGAGGTTTCCCTTAATTATTATGGATTTATAGATGGACCTGTCAATTAAGTGTATTCATTTTCTTCCCACTACCTACCTACCATTTATCTTGTTTTATTGTGTCTATTTTTACGTATTGTATTTTGCTTTCTTTTCTACCAAACTCGACAATCAAGTGAGTCCAAGAGATAGAGCAATTTGAATTGGTAGGTCAAGCATTCCCCACCAATATATATTGGCTATATGGGTATATCTCTCACGGAATACGTATAGAAGATGGAATGGAAATTAAGTATAGATTGAGAGAAACATGAACACAGACACACACACACACACACACACACATATATATATATATATATATATGGGAAAAGGTTCGGTATGCCGCCGATATCAAGTATGTTAGCACCCATTGTGTCTATCTCTCTCTTCCCTTTTTCTGAAATAATCCCATATCCTTCCTAAATGATACTCTATCATATATTCCTATTGGTGCTATCCGCTAGTATACTTGATATCGACAGCATACCTATCCCTCTCCCTATATATATATATATATATGATTTTCTTAATAGTAAAATTGTAAAATTATGAGACCTAGTGAGTCTGATATATAATAGTTCCGTACGTACTTGTAGTTGAGGCTCTCGATCAGCTGGGCGCGTTGCCATCTATCTCTTTAATTTGGACGACCTATATACCACTGCAAACAGTACGAACCACGTGATCAAGTTGTTGTTGGTACAGTATGAATACTAAAATATATAGGAACACGCTTTCTTACATAAAAAAAAAAAATATATATATATATATATATATATATATAGGAACACGCTTTCTTTCATCAAAAAAAATATATATAGGAACACGCTTTCTTCTTTTTTTCTTTAATGGTACGTTCATAGTCGGCAGTAGTCGGCAGTATTCGACGGCCGTAGTCAGAAGTCGGCACAATTGGATATGGCACATGTCAATTAACTGTGAACCCGTCGGCACTCGATCACTACTGTGGAAAATGAAGTAATAACAGGAGAGAAAGCACCAAAAAAATGTGAACAGCAATGTAAATGGTAAGGGATGACCGACCCAGCTGGGACAAGGACAACTATCTAGAGGATTCATTGAACTTATAACATAATTAAATCAAATGTTTGGACCATCCCTCCACTTTCTATCCATCCACCTTATGAATTATGAATTATGAACCCCTTTTTCTACCCCCATCAAGAAGAAAAAAAGATATGAACCCTTTTCTCTTTTTAATTTTAGGGGGAGACCAATCTCATTAGTAGTATGCCCTTATGGGTAAATATGTTTTCCACCTTCTTAGGCACTAAAGACTATGTTTGGATGCCAAGAAACTTAGTAGGATGGAGAAAGGAGGGTCAAGTCCAGACTCCAGACCTCTTAGTAGGATGAACTTAATTTATCATCCCTCTCTACCTTCCTCTTACTTCTTTATGGGTGGGACTAAAAACTTAGCTATCTGATCCCTTGCACAACAATGGACCAATGAGTTAGGGGCACATAGGGCCTTAGGGGTACTAACATAGTAGATATTTTGTATTTCATAGAGACGGAAGCCATCATTTCACCCTCTCTATGTCCAACTCAAAAACCACATGACCATGTAACTTTTTTTCCCAAAACTTAAATATTGGATACATTGAGAAGTTCCACTCAGAGGTGCAGATAAGAGGCAGTCCGAGAAGGTGAAGGCACTGCACAGGTAAAAGCCTCAAGTCCGCCATCCTCCTAATCCACGAAGGCTTCGAGTCCAAGAATATCTGGGTTTTGGTCTTGGTCTTGGTCTTGGTTTGGGTTTGGGTGTGGGTTTGGGTTTGGATTTGGATTTAGGTCGGGGTCAGGGTTGTGGTCGTGGTCGTGGTCGTGGGTGGGTTGGGGCATCACCTTGTTTTCCAGAATTTGATAATTATAATATTTAATTAATGTGGTAATTTCGTTATTTTATCTTGGCTTCCAATCGTCAATTAATTTTGTAGGCTTCTAAGTCATCAGAAATCAAGCTAACCTAGGCCCCTTTCTGCATGTCGGGTTAGACCGAAATCGACCAATAACACTAATAGTCCTGAATTCCATGCCAAAACAGACTATTGGTTAGTCAATTTTTTTTTTTATCCCTTATCAGGTGGGTCCATTAGTTAGTTTCCAGTCTCTTAATGATTATTAATATTTAAAAAAATAAACCTAATTACTAATATAACTCAATTTAGGTACCCCATTTCATGAATAGATCAGGTTCATGTACGAGAATGTTCTCGTACGTCCCTGGTCTGTGGATTTAGAATCTAGTACATTCTCGTACGTGAACCTGATCTGCTCTCCCCCATTTCCACCTAAACTTTTCATCTCTCTTAATACCTTCTTGCTCATTTCATGAGCAGTTTTGTTCAAATTTCATGAGCAGTTGATAGCTTATCCATACAGTTCCGGTACCGCTGCCTCGACCTTTCATTGTTTAAAAGTGATCATGATCATGCACATTTAGTATGATTTACAAAAATTGTGCCGGTTTCCAAGTCCTTTCTGTGTGATTTATGATGATAGTTAACTCAGTGCAAAACAGGGGGCTTGATATTTGACACCACAAGGAAACCTTGTTCTATGTTCATGGGTGGAAAATCTCCTTTTCCCTTTTTCTTAGCTCTGAATTGCCAATCTTCTTCTTTTTTTCTTTTGTTTTTTGGTGCAGACTGAGTTGTCTAATCTGGAAGTTTAGAAAGAAGGATCCAGTCTTAGAACTCAATAGTGTCACAATTCTCAACTACCATGTGATGGGGGCATCAAACTGTATAGTCGAAAGAAGAAGAAAACCCAACCAGATCCATCTTTGAGATTGGAGGATTAGAAGAAACAAGAAAGAAGAAAGAAAGAGAGGAGTCGAACAAGCCTTCCAGCGCTGGGTTCGACCTCCCTTGTCCTCCCATTTGGCAGATCTTGTGGACCCCACCAAATCTTATTTGATTTTAGTACGTTGCTTTAATTCTAGTGTCATTTAACTATTTTACATAAATAGGAAACTAAGACTTCTTTCTATTGGTCTATTAGGTAGTTTTTTTTTTTTTTTTTCTTTCAAGCAATTGAGTTTCTAAATATCTTTATATATATATATATATATATTCTTGGAAGTTTTATTCTATTTAAGTGTAAGGCCATTGGCCATCATTTTGAATTATTGAATTATTGAATGAAAAGCACAAAGAAGTTGTCGCCCCTCTCTCACGATTCCTCTCTCTCTCTCGCCTCTAACTATTCTCCCCCTTCTCGATCTCTTTCTCTCTTTCAGTTCTCTCTTTTCTCGCCTCCCTCCCTCTACCATTCTTTTCTTTGTCACTGTGTCTATTCCTGGTTATTGTCATTACTACTGCAGCTGCTGAATACTATCGATTGGAGATCATCTCAGTTGCATAAGGCCCCATCGGAATGTTGTTGAACACTTCTTCAATAATCTGGATTGCTTTCTTTTATCCTCAGATTTGGGCAGCAGATAGGTAATGAACTGAACCTTTCCATTATCCCTTTGCTCCCTTATTAATTGCTTCATCCACTTCGATTAAACTCCCCTTTAGCCCAATGTTTGACCTTTATTTACCCACTGTTTTACCTTAGAAGTTGTTGATTTTCTTATTACAAGCATGATTGGTTTTGGAACATATAACATGAGATTCTTATCTATCTTAGGTGCTTAATAGGCTAGTGTTAGAACCTAACTTTGCTTGTTGCTACGTTCCCTATCCCATATTCCTTCTTAACGCTTGAGTGAGTTTTATGTGTTTTTCTTCTGAAACTATTATTGCTCATTAGTCTCACTTTATTTTGCATATCAATCTTGTTTGCTGAGTTTCCCTTATCTTATCCAACCTAAGTCCCTTGAGTTTATCCTACCTAGTTAGTTAATCTTGTAGGAAACCTAGTCACCTAGGAACCCCCTACATCATCTTGGTATTAGAGCATGATTTTGTCTAGGTTTAAGGTAATTAGGTACTGTTGTCCATTGTTTACATGTCTTACCTTTTGAGGTCTAGTCTCCGTCATAATTTGTCTGTAGTCAAGTCTGAGTTAAGAGAGCGTTACCATAGGTTAGAGGACCCTTTTCTTCCTTAGATTGGCGGGACCAAATGGCATTGGACGTTGTTCCCTCCAAAAGCACATACTTGAGAGAGAGATTTCTGACCTCAAAACTGAGAGGGATAATTACCTGTCTCAATTGAATATTCTGAGTAAACCTTAAGTCTTAAGTGGCAATCGTACCTTGGCTGCCCATCTCCTTATGTCCATTCATAGTGGTAGACCTTACCAGAATATGTCTGACCTTTCTCACACCCCCACCCAAGCTGAGCAGTTGGATGAATTCATGAAAGCCATCCAAGCTACCATCCAAGCTAGCCAAGCTATACAGGAGACATAGGTTGCCCATCTCCAAACCATTACCGATAAGTTGGTTGCCCTCGAGACAAGTGCCCAAAACCCTGATGGACAGTAAAGCCGTAACATAGCTGGCACTGAACCTAGGGACCAAGGCCTTAACCCTGAGAAAGTCAATGAGAATAATCACGCTGATGGTTATGACCAGATAGGGGATAATTTCTAAGGCCTAGGGCATGGTAGAGGTCGGGGTAGGGGTCGAGGTCCACCGCCAAGACACTATACCCAATATGGAGACGATGAGAGTTATGAGCATCATGATAAGGGCTTCGATGTCAGACGGATGATTAAGGTAGATGCCCCTACTTATGATGGTCAAATTGATGCTAAGATCCTTCTGGATTGGATTAAGTAGATGGATAGGTACTTTGATTTTTACGATATACCAGAGGAAGTCCGATACCGATTTGCTAAGTTCAAGCTTATCGGAGTCGTCCAGAACTTTTGGATAGACCTAGAGTACAAAGAGGACCACCTAGGACTTGAGCCAATCACCAGCTAGGTAGAAATGCAAGAGAGGCTCAAGAGGAAATTTTTGTCTATCACATATAGGCTCCAGTTGTTGAATAAAATGAAAACCCTGAAACAAGGAAAGTTGACTGTGACCGAATACATGAGCAAGTTCAATGAATTGAAAATTAAAAGCCATATTTGGGAGGATGTTGAGCAGACACTATCCAGATTCTTTACTGGGCTAAACTCTGAAATTCAGTCTCGTATGGAACCCCACCTAGTGCGAGATATTCCACAAGCCTTCAGGATAGCCCTTGAGGAGGAATCTTCTACGAGAATTTATTCTTAGAGGAAGAGCTTCCAAGCTGGGGAGTCCCAATTTAGAAAACCACCCCAAGGCTCGACTAGATTTCTAAAACCCCCTGTTGCACCATAAGTCAATTTGACAACAGGGATAAAGGGATTTTGGGAGAAGCGCCCAAGAGTAGTGGGCAACAACAGTGCTTCAAGTGTTGTGGATTTGGTCACTTCTCCAGAGAGTGTCCCAATAGGAATCTTTATATGAGAGAGCAAACTCCTGAAGAAGGTGACCAAGAGGGTTTTTAGGACCATGAGTATGAGGACCATAGACCAGATGAGACCATATCTGATGAGGATGTCGAAGAGGCCGGTGACCTCACGCTTGGTATTGTATGGTGCATGGTCTCACAACCTAGGAGTAGCGATGATTGGTGATGAATTAATATTTTCATCACTTACATATGTCATCAGGGCAAGAACTGCTACGTCGCCATAGACAATGGGAGTTGCATGAATGTGGTTACCAAGAGTATTATTGTTTGAATGGGCCTCAAACCTGATCCCACCCTAAGCCTTATAAGGTTGCCTGGGTAGATCAATCCACCATCCCTATTAATCTAAGGTGTCTAGTTCCCTTACACTTTACAGGATATGAAGATCGAGTGTGGTGTGATGTCCTAGAGATGGATGTTGCCCACATCATCCTAAGTAGACCCTGGTTATATGACCAGGATTTCACCAATTATTGAAAGTCTAACACCTATATCTTTGAGTTCAAAGGGAAGAAAATTAAGCTGACCCCCAGTGCCCCTAAGGAAGTAAGGGTTCCAGAACACAAGGGAAGTACATCCAAATACACCCCCACCAAAATACTCAACATTTTAAATCAGCAACAATTTAAAGGAGAGTTTCAAGGGTTAGGAGTGATTCATGCTCTAGTTTCCATATAGAGTAATATCGATAGATCATGCTCATTTACTGAGGCTCCTAGAAAAGTACAATCCTTATTGAAGAAATTTGAGAGGTTATTCCCGGAAGAACTGCCTGATGAGTTACCGTCGATGTGTGACATCCAGCACGCTATTAACTTAGTTCCAAGGTCCTCTCTTCCGAACTTACCCCATTACCGAATGAATCCCAAAGAGCATGTCGAACTCAAGTGGCAAGTGGGTGAATTTTTACAGAAGGGATTCATTAGGCAGAGCCTTAACCTGTGTGCAGTACCTGCCTTACTCATGCCAAAGAAAGATGACACCTGGTGTATGTGTGTTGATAGTAGGGTCATCAATAAGATCACTGTTAAGTATAGGTTCCCTATCCCTAGGCTTGATGACATGTTGGATATGATGGTCAACTCATCGATCTTCTTGAAGATTGATCTTAAGAGTGAGTACTACCAAATTCAGGTTAGGCCTGGAGATGAGTGAGAGACAGCCTTCAAGACGAAGGACGGTATTTTTGAGTGGTTAATCATGCCTTTTGGCTTATCAAATACCCCTAGCACCTTCATGAGGATAATGAATCAAGTGCTTCAACCATTCATTGGCAAGTTCCTAGTGGTTTACTTTGATGACATCCTCATCTATAGTAAAACCCCGTCTTCCCACTTTGATCACTTACAGAAGATTTTTCATGTGCTCTTACAAAAGAAACTTTATGTCAACCTTAAGAAGTGCACCTTCATGAGTGATCAAGTCATCTTTTTAGGATTTGTTGTTTCAGCCCAAGGAGTGTCTGCTGACCCTGAGAAAGTGAAAGTGATTGTAGAGTGGCCTAAGCCAATTAATGTCCATGAAGTGCGAAGTTTTCATGCTTAGCCACCTTCTACAGGAGGTTCGTTTATCGGTTTAGTTCCATTATATCTCCTATCACAGATTACATGAAAAAGAAGGAGTTTCAATGGAATAAGAGTGCTATGAATGCCTTTACTGAGATTAAAAAGTTCATGACTGAGGCCCCCATCCTGCGCCTCCTAGATTTTTCTAAGGTCTTCGAAGTAAACTGTGATGCATCTGGTGTTGGAATAGGTGGTGTCCTAGGGCAAGGGACACTCTGTTAATTTAGTGAGAAACTTAATGAAGCAAGGCAACGATATTCCATATATGACAAAAAATTCTATGTGGTTGTCCAATCATTATACTATTGACGACATTACCTTCTACCGTAAGAATTCGTGCTATTCTCTGAACACCAGGCTCTGAGATACCTGAATGCCCAAAAGAAACTAAACCAGAGACATGCTAAGTGGGTCAAGTTTCTCCAAGAGTACACCATTGTACTCAAATATAGACCTAGTGTAGAGAATATCGTTGCAGATGCACTAAGTTGGGTGAACATGTTCCTCAGTCGCATAAACGCTAGGAGTTGGGCTAGTATGTTGGTCCAGACCATGAGTGTAGAGGTTATAGGATTCGAGCGGGTCAAGGACCAGTACCTCACCTGTCCTGATTTTAATGAGCCGTTCACTTCCTTGAGTGGAGGTAACCTTAACTGTCGCTCAGACTACCTACTTCAGGAGGGTTTCCTTTTTAAAGGAAGTAAGTTATGCATTCCCAGGACTTCATTCCGAGATTTTTTGATCTGGGAATTGCATGCTGGAGAGTCGTTGGCCATTTCGGTCGAGATAAGACCATCACCCTCGTTGAGGGTCGATTCTTTTGACCAGGACTGAAGAGAGATGTTGCTAGAATTGTAAGTCAATGTAGGGCATGCCAGACTGCCAAACAACAAAAGCAGAACACTGGTTTATACACTCCCTTACTCGTTCCCCATTCTCCTTGGCAGGACCTTAGCATGGACTTCATGCTTGGTCTATCAAACACTTTGAGAGGCCATGATTCTATTTATGTGATTGTAGATCGCTTCTCAAAGATGGCCCATTTCATCTCATGCTCTAAAACCTCTAATGCGTTCATAGTAGCCAAATTTTTATTTAACGAGGTTGTCAAGTACCATGGATTATCCCTCACCATAGTGTCAGATAGAGATGTCAAGTTCACCAGTCATTTTTGGAGGACCCTATGATGGATGATAGGCCAAACTCCGCTTTTCTTTAGCTTTCCACCCTCAAACTGATGGTCAGACTGAGGTTGTCAATAGAAGTTTAGAAAACTTGTTGCGTTGCCTCATAGGAGAACACTTTACCAGTTGGGATCGAGTCCTTAGCCAGACCAAGTTTGCATATAATAGTTCTAAGAACCGTACCACTAGTTTGCCCCCCCCCTTTGAGATTTGTTCAGGATACCAGCTCTAGGCACCCATCGACTCTGTCCCAGTTGTGTCCAGTTCTAGGACATCCCCGTCAATCGAGTCTTTTGCTCAGCATATACATGATTTGCATGCAGATATAAGAAGATAGATAGCACTGAGCAATGAGCAATATAGGTTGAAGGCAGATGTGCACAAAAGGCTACAAGAGTTTCAAGAGGGCGATATGGTGATGGTTAGAATTAAGCCGCAACGCTTTATTAGGGGAAAAGCGAGCAAGCTGCATGCTCGTAGCACAGGTCAGTTCAGAGTACTCAAGAGGATAGGTGCCAATGCGTATGTTCTTGACCTGCCAGCTAGCATGGAGATCAGTAATATTTTCAATATTAAAAATCTTGTCCCATACCATGGTACCTCTACCATTACCCCTTTCTATCCTGATGACTTTGAGTACTTCCCGTTCACCATTGATGAGACTACTGAACCAAACCAACCACTTTCCCCCACCTCATTACCACTTGTGCCTAAGGTCACGAGAAGGACTAAAGAAGTTGAGAAAATCCTTGATGAAAAGATTGTGTCTGCACACACAAGAGGTTCTAGAGAGTTCTTGATCAAGTGGCGTGGCCAATCGGGGATTGACAACACCAGGATCACATTGCAAGAAATCCAACGACTCAACCCAAGCCTGCTTGAGTACTACCTGAGTTGTAATTCACTGGAGGTGAATTTTTTTAAGTCGGGAAGAGTTGGTGGGGACATCAAGGTGTATAGTTGAAAGAAGAAGAAGATCCAACTAGATCCATCTTTGTGGTTGGAGGATTAGAAGAAACAAGAAAGAAGAATAAAGAAGAAGGAAAGAGAGAGGTCGAACCAAGCGCTAGGTTCGACCCTCTCCCTTGTCTTCCCATTCTACAGATCTTGTGGACCCCACCAAATCTTATTTGATTCTAGTACTTTGCTTTAATTCTAGTGTTATGTGACTATTTTACATAATTAGGAAACTAGGACTTCTTTCTATTGGTCTATTAGGTAGTTTTTTTTTTCTTTTATGCAATTGAGTTTCTAAATATCTTCTTTTTTTTTCTTGGAAGTTTTATTGAATTATTGAATGAAAAGCACAAAGAAGTTGTCTCCCCTCTCTCACGATTCCTCTCTATCGCCTCTACTATTCCCCCCTTCTTGATCTCTTTCTCTCTTTCGATTCTTTCTTTCTCTCCTCCCTCCCTCTACCATTCTTTTCTCTTTCATTGTATCTATTCCTAGTTATTGTCATGACTGCTGCAGCTGCTGATTACTACCGATTTGAGATCATCTTAGTTGCATAAGGCCCCATCGGAATGCTACTGAACACTTCTTCAATAGTCTGGACTGCTTTCTTTTATCCTCAGATTTGGGCAGTAGGTAGGTAATGAACTGAACCTTTCCATTCCTCCATTGCTCCCTTATTAATTGCTTCATCCACTTCCGTTAAACCCCCCCCCCTTTAGCTCATTGTTTGACCTTTATTTGCCCATTGTTTTACCTTAGAAGTTGCTGATTTTCTTATTACAAGCATGACTGGTTTTGGAACATATAACATTGGATTCTTATCTATTTTGGGTGCTTAATAAGCTAGTGTTAGAACCTAACTTTGCTTACTGCTATGTTCCCTATCCCATATTCCCCCTTGACGCTTGAGTGAGTTTTATGTGTTTTTCTTCTGAAACTATTATTGCTAATTGTTACATTGCTCATTAGTCTCACTTTATTTTGCATGTAAATCTTGTTTGCTGAGTTTCCCTTATTTTGTCTAACCCAAGTCTCTTGAATTTACCGTACTTAATTAGCTAATCTTGTAGGAAACTTAGTCACCTAAGAACCCCCTACATCACCATGCCTTCAATTTATCCCAAGAAGCACCTATATATGCTCATCATAGAAATAGTTCATCTTTTCACTATCTCACGATTCTCACCCATTGTTAAACCAGAGTCAAGATACAAAGATTTTTTACCCAAAAACAGAGTAAGAATAAAATATAATACTGTGACTGGGACTACCCAACTACAACCCTAATTTTTCCTTACTCTCTTTGACATTTCTGTTTTCCATCATTTCCATACTTCTGATAGATGACCTCTGTGGCATAAATACGTGCAGAGGTCAATGTACTATCCGAAAAACAAAACTCTCACAGTTTCTTGACAATCCGCTACCCCACATATCTACATCAACCATTGGCAAGTGGCAAAATACAGCATTGAAAATCCAAACTATCGGAAGGGGGCACTCCAATGCTTGGAATACAAAGAGCGTTCATGCCACAAGATACATATTTGAAAGGGGAAAAAAAATCAGATTAAACTAATTAGTATCTTTCAGCCATTCAAAGTGATAAGGTGCATGCTGAAGGCTTCAAAAGGACAAGACAAAGACCGAAAGTCGTGGAATGAGACACTGAGAGACCTAAACATGGTGAAACAAAAGAAGAAGAAGACTCATCTATTGCATCCAAAATAGGTGGGGATAGGCTTGTTTGGTTTGAATGAGTTGCAATTATCACAAATATGATAACTAACAAAGAGCACATCAGTTTTAAAGGTAAAATACATTTATATTTCAAAATGGGTAACTTCAGGTTTCCTCTTCCTACATTTTCCAACTTCCAGGATACACCACATTAGCACTCGAAGCAGTACCTTTGTTGTATATATAGGTACTCTTCCGAACAAAATAAACAAGAAAGAACAAATTGCAATTTCAGTCTTCTAACAAGAAGGAATCAAACATGGACATCCAAGTCCATGAACAAAAATATCATCAATTTTTGATTTTATATTTTCTGAACTCGTTTTTGTCATAAGGATCTTCTCATATTCTTCTTTTTTCTTGATTGATTCTTCCATCTTTTGAATTCTATCAAGGAGATTCTCATAGGCTGGAGGAGTTGGGGTGCTTGTTGTATCAGCTTTTGAATACTGCATAATTCGCAGGGCTTCTTTTAACTCATCAACTTCTTGTATCTTTGTTGCTAGCAGATGATAATATTTTTGTTCAGACTCTTTAAGAGCCTGTAATTCTGTTTTAAGCTGAGCTTCATTCTTTTGTATCTCTGCAATTCTTGAGCTTGTGGTATCACATTGGTCACAGTTGATCAATGCTTCTTTGAAACTTGTTGTATCCCTGACCTTAGATACTGGAAATCTAAGGGCTGGTGTTATAAAGAAATTAGGGCCTAGATAATAGAAGAAACATGTTTGTCCTGTGTAGATTAAATAAACCAACACAATCTTATAAATTTCACTTGCTCTACCGTGACCCCCCAGCATTTGGAGGGGATCGAAATCAAGTAGTAGTAGTATGGAACAAGAAATATTAATTTTTACTCAGTGCACATCCAGAAAAGAAGTACAATCAATGTCCTGGAGGGAGATTTTTCCCAGGTATAAATCATTTGAGTGATCAGAACAGAGTTGGAGGCATTTCCGGTTTAGACTCTCATGAATGGCTCCCATCCCAGGAACCCACTTGTCTTCATTCAATGGATTGACATTAAGACGGTTTTGCAGTAACCGGATCCGATAAACGCCAACATCTGTTCTATTGCAGAAGTGAGCCACACAAGAACATGGAGACTCGTCAGAAACTAATCTGATCAAAGTCATTGATAGTGTCCCATCCACAGGTTTTGGATCAGACAGATTATTATCACCCATCATCTTGATCTCCCTCTCTGTTGGGAAGTGCACTTCTTCCAAACCAGTTGCATCAGAAACTTTCAGATCCTTGGTGTAATGCTTAATTGCCTCACGTTTGGTTGACTCATGCTTTTCTGCTAGTGTCAATAAACAGGAGAACCTTAAGTGGTAGGTGACAACCGTTTTTACCAAACTGAAGTTTCGGCAGCAACAGAAGAAGTCCAGCCATCTCCTACCTACACCTGCATACCACTTGATGATATCAGTATCTTCCAAAGGAATTAGTAATTTGATTGGTCTTGGACGCCCCATTGAATTTGTAAACCCAGCTAATTTAACCGCTTTCCTAACAAGATGAATTGGTGCAGCAACTCTGATACACAATTTTGTCAAATCCTCCAGTGTGCTCCTCGAGTAACTCTTTCTTTCTTCTTCTTCTATTCTCCTGGCTTCTTCCTCCAAAGCTTTTCTAGCTTGAACTGGATTCAAAAATTTGTTTACTTGCTCTTCAAATTGGTCGTAAGCATCCACAAGCTGTTGGGGAAGCTGATTCCTAATATCTTTCAAAGTGAGAAAATCACCATATGACAGTTTCCGATGCCAATTTGAACGCTCTTCCAAGGAACCCAAGAACTCTTGCACCACTTCATCTGCCCAACCTCTAAAGATATCTCTGACCTGCATCTCAATATGGAAGTCAAATTTGAACCCTTCAGCCCTCTTTAACTTCTTAAAAACGTGATTTAAAATTTTCAAACCCAGTTTCTTTCTTCTCGTCTCCCTAGCATTTCTCAGCTCTAAAGCTCTACCCTCTTTCTGTTTAATGTACTTCTTCCGAGCCCTGATCGCTTTATCTGACAATGGAGGATGCAAAACTGAAGGTGGAACAGCCTGTAGTTCCATTCCTAAAAAGGCAATCCTCTCTGATACTGCACTGTGGATTGTAGTCTTTAGTCTATCTACCTTTAGCTCCAATATCCCCTCTAAAAATTCTACAATTTGATTCATTAAGTCTATCGTCAGTGGTTTCGAACCAGATGTTATCACCAGTATCTCATCCAAGTACCTAATTGCATACATTTTCACAGGTTTATGGAAAACCCTGGATGGAGGCAAAGAGGACTCCGAGGGATCGAATTTTGGATTGATACTGGCCATCTGCGTGCGGAGATCTTGCATTTCCTTATCCAGACTATTAAAGTAAACATTAATCAGAATTGGGGCGAGGTTACTTTCTTGGGGAAAGCCCCTTCCCATGGAAGAACCACCAAATTCAATCCTCACGGCTTCGGATTCGAAGAATCTCCATATAAGATCAATCAGAAGCTTATCTTCTATCTTAGCTTGGATAAAGGAACTTAGTTTACGAAGATGTGGGGCATCAAATTTGTGAGGATGAAAGCAAACATGAAACCACCAGTTAGGGTTTTGGACAGAGTGTTTAAGGTACCTAATCGCGGTGTGCCGACCCATACCAACACGGCCGCCGTAAGCAAAAGTAGCGAAACGCTCATCGTAGACAATCTCCAGCACGAGTCGAACAGCTTCAATAACGACTTTTAGTTTCAGATTGGGGAGGACCAAGGAATCGCCTTTCTTTCTCGAGGACAGCATTCTGAAGCAACAAGCTTTAACGTCAAATCGATTTTCTCGGAGTTCGCAAGCAGTGCGTTCCACGGAAAATCGCCGGGACACGGAGGCATAAAGAGAAGAATCGGAGGAGTTTTCGCCATTAGGGCCGCGTCGAGGACAGAGGTTATCGGAGGCAGCCAGTAGAACGGAGGGCACAGAGACGACGTTGGTGATGAGATCGGAGAATTTTCCATGGCGGTACTGCTGGAGAACTAAGGTTTCGAGATCGGCTCTGCTTATAGGTTTGGTACAGCTTTCAAATTCGGAAATCTCCGGCGCGTGCGAAGAATTACCGTTGAGATGTACTGAATAGAATCGCAGACAAGAGAAGGCTGAAACCCTCGTTTTCGACGAAATAACTCGTCCGAGGTTCAAACGCATCGAAACCAAAGGAGATCAATTACGGGCGGGAAAGGAACCACCAAACCAAACACTAGCCACGACCGACCGAAGGGTCCATTCTGTTTTTATATGGGGCCGTGGCTTAAGTATGTTAATCGTTTCGATTTTGATGTATACAATTTGATTCGATTCAAGGCTAAATTTAATTGGTGAAACCAAAATCAAATCATTTAATAAACGATTTCATATATTAAAATCAAAATCATTTAGAAATAATTTCAATTTAAATGATTTTAAATAGTTTTCTTATATTTTTAAATTTTTTATTAATTTCTTTACCTTTAAATTTTTTTTTAAAATAGATACAATTTGTAACATTGATTGTTTATTGTTATATGTTTTTTAATAATTATTTAATATAAACTTAATTTTTTTTATTGATATATATGTAAACTTAAGATTGAATGACTTAAAACACCTTGATTAACCAAAAAAAAAACTTAAACATATTACATTTATGTTAATCGATTTAGTGATTTATTTAAACAGTTTACTACTGGTTTAAAACTTTAAAACCGCAACCAAATCATTGTTTCAATTTTAAAACTAAAACTAAACCATTTAATAAACGGTTTCACAATTTCGACGTAAATGATTCAATTCAATTTCTGTTAATGATTTCGATTCCAAATGGCTACCTACTCTGACCCCCAACCGTAAATATGAAGAGCTACAGGCAACCCTGCTTCGGTGCTTCCATAACTAATTTCGATTGTAAAAGTCAAAGAAGATCACCTTTTAGACTGTAACAGATGAAGGAAACATCCACGATTCACATTTCACAGAGACTATATATGCATATTTACTAGTAAGAACTGAAGAAGATGCTTCCATCCCCTTAGAAGAAAGGAAAAAAAAAAAAGGTCATTGAAGCTACAGTAGAAGGGGAGGGATCGATTTACGTATTAGTTTTATCGAAAATGCAGTCACTTACGTCAGATATTAGGTCATAAATTGGGTGGAAGATAGAGGGGTAAGGAAATGTTGGATGTGTGATTAGTAGTTGCATTTGTATTTATTCTTTACTGCGATTACCTCATGCATTAGAACATTCATTCACCAACCTTTCCCTAAGAACCAGGAAGGCAGATCCCCCCTCAAGAGGATCCATTCTCTTGCTCAAAACTTGTCGTAAGGCACAGCATACACAAAAACTGAGACATTATTTACACAGTGGTGGCAGCCAGATAGAATGGCGACAGAAGTTGCCTCCCGCACTCGGTAGATTGGAATTGGGAGGGTTGCAGCTGCCCCAAGACAAAAAGAAGCTCCTTCGCACCTTCAATGTCTAACCAAGATTTTTTTAACTTAGGTTCCGCTCGTTTTCAGGTAAAGATTTTCCCCCAGACCCCCTTGGCGGGTTGGGAAAAATCTATCTGAAATCTTTCTTTTACGTGCTTCTTACTGGGAAACAAACAACAAAGCCGAAGAAGAAACAGAGGTGCTGACCTTTTAGTTCAAACGAGGTGCTGGGAGTAATGGGTGGGGGAATAGATATTTTTTTTTTCTTCAAACTAGTGATATATATTCAAAATTGGAAGAGAATGATGGCAGCTTGATTGCCATATTGTTCCATGGTAATTCTGGCAAAGCACATTTGGGACAGAACTGACAGTATCACACAAGTGCCTTCTTCTTGGGTTCAAGAACTGGAGGATCAATATCGATTCCCATATTAGCAGCAGTGCCCGCTATAATTCTCATGGCTGATTCAATGCTTGAACAGTTCAAGTCCGGCAACTTCTCTTCTGCAATTTTTCGTAATTGGTCAATCGTGATTTTCCCAACTTTCTCTAACTTCGGATCTTTGGAACCTTTCTGCACTCCTGCACATCCAATGGTCAATTGAATAAAGGTATTTTGGTAATGATGTGAGCAAACAAAAATGTTCAATTTATTTTGTGTGTGTGTGTGTGTGTGTGTGTGTGTGAGAGAGAGAGAGAGAGAGAGAGAGAGAGATCATCTATATTCTGTGACTTTGCCATACAACAAGAAGCCATAAATGCTACACTTCACTGGTGTAAAGAATTCTTATGAAAAAATGACATAACACAAAACCACAGGCACTAATCTTCAACCACATTGTCCTTGCATGCATCATTTAATTTTAGGGCAACATGGCGTGGTGTAAACTGTTAAGAGTAGAAATATAATGTTTCTCTCACATAGCATCCCTATTAAATAAGGCCTAGAAGCAGAAGCAACTGAGGAGGGGGACTAGTTTCAAGATTAATATTGATTTGGTAAATAGTGAAGTAAGGCCCTATAAAGATGTCTATTACGGACTTGGTCTCCTACAAAATGCAGAAGCTTTGGTCTGAAGCATACTAAATATCATCTTAGTTTGGAAATCAATAAACCAAGCAGAGCCACTTACACTGACATTAAACCATCAAAGCCACAAGAAAGTACATTAAGTATAGGCACTAAAGCTTTCTATGCAGGAACCAATGATAGCATTGACAAAAGAAGTGATATAACGCAAGTAATAGGCCCCAAAATGAAAATGAAGAACTGGATGTCTATCTAGGTTACAGAAAGCTGCAAATGGATTGGAATGATAGAATAGGATGCATGCGTTCCATTCCAAATCAATATGAAAAGGCTTAGTTGCATTGAGTCTATAATTAGTAACATCGCTCATCAAACCAAATACTCAAGAGAAGATATCAATCTAACACCTATGAAAAACATTAAAGCTTTGATATTGACTTCAGAGCTATTAATCACCTCAAATCAGAACTCTGAATGACACTAACTACCCTAAATATGATACAGGTTGGGGTTTAGGGTGAAGGAAGAATCAAAGTAAATAAACTAACACAACAACAATGAACATACATGATTCACCAATTGGTCCTATATTTAAAGATCACAAGGGATGCAAGGACAAACTTAAGCTCCCCAGGGCCAGAATCCTAGAATAGTCCTCTAAATAAATAAATAAACTTCAAGTCATGACCCACACAAAACTCAATCATTACTGTTGCATCCTTGACCATCCCTGAGGTTTCCCTTCCAAGTACAGCTTAGGAACCTAAGACTAGCACACAGACCAAGATAGAAAGCCAGGCAGAAGAGCTGTTCCCACGAGAGCCTTCCACCCAAATCTCCTATTCTCATCAACTCAGCCTGGTCTTCTTTGTCCTGAAGTACCAAAACATCTTAAAAAGCCTAGTTACTTATATTACCAAAATGCTTGTAACCTAATGAAAGAATTAGCAGTAGTTAGATGAGTTTAGAACTAGTTACATAAGTACAATGAAGGATGTTATGTAAGCAAATGGAAAAATAAATAAAAAAGGATTTATAAATCCTCTTAATGACACGACCATGAGCTTCCAATCATAATGTGGGGCCAGACGGCCAGTAGACTTTCAACAGGTATAAACAAGAAGAAAGCCATTTTTATCTCTTTCCAGCATCCTAGCGGTTGTCAAGCTGGCACCATGTTGTGCAACAAGCAGAAATTCTGGCTACAAGGTTAAATAACACAAATGCCTACTCACCCATTTAACACAAAATTCAAAACCAGAATAGTTGTGTCAATCAAAGAGAATAGCCCTTGAACGATTGATCATTGATCAAAGTGAGACCAACAACCATAAAAGAACAAGAATACAAGATACAACCAGTGATGCATGCGACTATCATTAAAATTTACAAGAGAATAAATAAGAACATACCAGCAGCCTTGAGCAGAAGAACAGAAGCAGGTGGAGTCTTCAGAATAAATGTAAAGCTTTTGTCCTGTAAGTGCAAATTTAATGTAACATGAAATCTTCAAATGAGCATGGATATCAGAAAGTATTATTTTGACCCCCTATCGGAACAGGAAACATCAACTAACATCTAAAATCAAAAGAAAGATAATAAGAACCTAAAATATGGCCTGTTCCTTCAGAATTTAATAATTACTACATTACACCAGAACTGTGGAAACTTAGTAATCTCTATACGGACTATACACACTATTTATCCTTTTATTGATAGGAAAGAAAAACTTATTCAAGTGAAATCTGAAGTTCTCTATGGTATGTACTGGTACATGCATGTAAAGCAAGAGAATGAGACCCTAAACTGGATCAATCCCATTATTCAAAAAGGGTTCCTCAAAAAAACAGAAAGAACAAGAGGTCCGAACCAAAGTATTGATCATTGTACTACCAAAGAATATAAGGAGTCAAAAGTAAAGAAATAAAATAAAAATTATCCAAGAAAGCCATCAACTTACTTCATAGACTGTAATTTCTACAGGAATCACATAACCAGCCTTTTCAGCAGTCCTTGCATTATAATCTTTACAGAAAGCCATGATATTGACACCCTTAGAACCAAGGGCCGGGCCAACGGGTGGTGCAGGTGTGGCCTTGCCTGCCTCTAGAGCAAGCTTAATCACTCCAGTCACTGTACCGAAAACAATGATAAACAAAGAAGGAGAGGAAGTGAACAAATTAAAGGAATATATTGCAACATACAATAGCTGATAAAGAAAGATTCAACACCCAAATAAAAGCCCCCCAAAAAAAATGTACGAAGAAATGAATTAATACTGGCACACAGTAAGTTTAAAATCCACAATTAATGGCATCCCCTAAAACTTCACAGGCAATGAAGTCTGACTACTGAATAAAAAATAAATAAATAAAGCAAACCAATTCAAGAAAACGAGCATCTTCACACTCCAATTAATGTCAGAATAACATAGGGCAAGAATTTGAAGAAACTAAACACAGTCAAACCTTTCTTGGCTTTTCCCCCAGGTTTGGGAGGCGCCATCGATTTCACAGTAAGAGACCTCGGAGCTGAAACCATAGACTGTTTTCTACTTGGCAACAGAGTAGAAAGATGCGTCTTTGACGCCAAGCTTACAGACGCAGGGAAGAAAGAGGTTGGAAGCTTGCCATAAATTGGAGGACGACATGAGATTTGCGAGAGAGGGAGGTGATGGGTGGACAGAGACGCCATAACCGGAGGAGTGGCAAAATTGATAAGGCTTGTAGCTCTTGAAAAGGTTTAATTTTGGTTGGAATTCTCTCCCGAGTCCGGAGTCCGGAGTCCGGAGTGCCGAGTCCCGAGTCTAATAAATTTTGGGGCAAGGGATTTTCCTTTTCCGACCCGCTAGGGTATCTACACAGAGAAGCGCAAGCGTACGATGTGCAACTGGACAGAAAACTGAATCCCGTCAATGGGAGAAATCAAAAAAACGCAAGGGGCAATCACGCTCCCTAATCGCGCACCTCAGCTTGCATAAGCTATGTTTGGAAGCCAACAAAAAGACAAAGAAAAAGAAAAAGAAAAGAAAATAGTGCACCCTCACCCATTTGAAACCCAAAAACCCACCTTTAGGGATGTCAAAAAAAGTCTGGTCCGCTCGAACCCGCCCTGAATCCGGTCAGCCTTGAGCTAAGTGTTTCAGCCCATGGAGATCCCCCATTTGAAAGCCAAAAACCCACCCCTATGAATGTCAAAAAAGTTTGGCCAGCCCAAACCAACCCTACCTAGCCCGCGCTGAGCAAGATTAAGGGCTGGGCTAAGTGTTTCAGCTCATGGGGTGAACTTGGGCTAAAATTTTCAGGCCTGATGCAGAGTTGGGCTTTGGCTGAGTTAAGAAACCTTAAAGCTGAGTTGAGGTTTTAAGAAACCCAATTCATTGACATGCTTATCCACCCCCTTGTGCTTATATGTGCCCACTCATTGGCCTCTACATTAGCATATGAGCCATGTGACCAAGAAGTTTATTTTCCTAAAAAGTAAATTACAAAAATGGCAAGAGAGTGCTATGGTGCAACATATTCGCTCCACTGCACTAATATGAGGGAGTGGATCGGTTTGAGGAATCAGATCAAATCAATCGAGTTTGATCGGTATTAGCGTTGATCGGTCCCAACTTTTGACCGATACTATATCGATAGATTGGTATAGATAAAAGGTAAAATGGTCAAAAATGATTTTAAAAGTAAAGTCAAGGATACTTTTGCCTGAATCAAGGCGATCCAAATCAATATTGACGTTGACTAGGGATGTCAATTGGTCGGTTCGGTTTGGTTTTCATTCGGGTTGAATCGGTTTTGGTCTAGGAATGAGGGAGACCAAAACCAATCCATTAAGGAACTTCGGTTTTAGTTGGTTTCGATTTTGATCCGATTTGGTTTTGGTTTATTTTGGTTTTTCAATATCGGGTTGATACTAGTTTAGATTGGTTTAGTATTGAGCTTAAACCATAATGAGATCTTACATTCATAACTTAATGACAAGATTTGATAAAAAAAAAACACTTTAAATTATATAATTAAATCATGATTTATTGTTGTAAGGGAAAAATAATTAATATTAAAACCAATGGATAACAGATTATTAAGAAGATAACTAATTTTGAAATCACAAAATGAACCTTATTATTCAATCATTCATTTAAGTATCCAACTAGTTTTGTATAATGAACAAGGAAATCAATAGAAGCATTATTACAATTTTAAATCAATTTCTTTATTCATAATCTAATATTGATTTGTAATAATTCCCTTTACAATAAAAAATATTCTCATTAATATTATAAAAGATAGATAGTCAATTCATCAATTTATAATCTTATAATCAATTTTTTTTTTTTTTTTTTTTTGTCATTTTCATTCAATTTGATTATTGATCGATTTGATTTTAACCGATTTTTAATGGCCCAACATACCTCCGTTCACAATCAATCTAAGAAAGATTGATTTGGTTCTGTTCGAGTTTTATCGATCAGATTGGTTAGGTTTTGACACCCTATTTCTCATATTGAATATCGAGTTGTCAGATATTTGCGGGATGGGGGCTATGATCATATCATGGATCATTTTCTCGAGAAAAAAAATTATTGTGGGATCAGATTGAACGAATTTTGGACTAAGGTCAATATGGTCGACGGTCTCCGGCATCTGCCATTGAGTATTGACTGGTGAAAGGAATGTTGAACTTTGAAATCTTGTAAGTTTACTGTCATACAAGAGGTGCAGGACAGGGTCACACTCACAGGAGACGCAGCTCCCTTATTTCAGTATCAAACAGTGCAACTTCAGAATAACAGGAGCATTTTACCGATTTCTGATATCGGATTTCCGTGGGACGGGTACGGGGCCGGGGAAAGAGAAGAAGGAAGCCCTAGCTCTTTCTTCTTCTTCTTCTTCTTCTTTTCCCCATTTTTGAGGAGGCCTAGGGGGAAGAGGGGACCGACTTTAGAAAAATTAGTACACGGAAGAAAGAAATGGAGAACTCGACCACCCAAGAATCCCATCTCAGGTCGGATAATTTCTTCACGTACGACTCGCCGTACCCAATCTATGCGATGGCCTTCTCTTCTTCTCCATCCCCCTCTTCCGAAAAAACCCACCGTATCGCCGTCGGTAGCTTCTTGGAAGAGTACAACAACAAAGTCGACATCGTCTCCTTCGACGATGAAACCCTAACTTTCAGAACCAATCCCAATCTCTCTTTCGACCATCCTTACCCCCCGACCAAGCTCATGTTCCACCCCCTACGGAACTCTTCCGAGATTCTGGCCTCCACCGGGGATTATCTTCGACTCTGGGAAGTTCGTGACAATTCGATTGAGCCCAGATCTGTTTTCAACAACTGCAAGACCAGCGAGTTCTGCGCCCCGCTTACTTCGTTCGATTGGAACGAATTGGAGCCCCGGAGGATTGGTACTTCGAGCATAGATACAACCTGCACGATTTGGGACATCGAAAGAGGCGTCGTCGAGACGCAACTTATCGCGCACGATAAGGAGGTCTACGACATCGCCTGGGGTGAGGCCGGGGTGTTTGCTTCCGTTTCGGCTGATGGGTCCGTTCGGATGTTTGACTTGAGGGATAAGGAGCACTCCACGATTATCTACGAGAGCCCTCTTCCTGATACGCCGCTGCTTAGATTGGCGTGGAACAAGCAGGACCTGAGGTACATGGCCACCATCTTGATGGATAGCAATAAGGTGGTGATTTTGGATATTCGTTCACCAACCATGCCGGTCGCTGAGTTGGAAAGGCACCAGGCGAGCGTCAATGCCATTGCCTGGGCACCGCAGAGTTGCCGACACATCTGCTCTGCGAGTGATGACACGCAGGCTCTCATTTGGGAGCTGCCCACAGTTGCCGGTCCAAGCGGTATCGATCCCATTCTGGCATATTCCGCGGGGTCCGAGATTAACCAGCTGCAGTGGTCGGCAGCTCAGCCTGATTGGATTGCCATTTCATTCGCCTCCAAAATGCAGTTGCTCAAGGTTTGAGACTTGAGGTTTGTCTTAATTTCTCCCTTCGTCAATCTAAGATGTGCATCCGACTGCAATTTTGGCAATGTTAGGATTGTATACTTAAATATGTTTAACATGCACTTATGCTAGGCATGGCTTGTTTAGATGACTTCTACCTGTGTTGTTAGGTTGCCAAAGAAGAGGCTCTATTTTGTTTCCCCTCCCTCCTCCCTCCTCCCTCCTCCCTCCTCCCTCTCTCCTCTTTTCTGTTTTGAATGAAATCTTATAGTTGATATGGCTAATCCAATGGCCACTTTCTTCTTCTTTTTTTCTTTTCTTTTCTTTTTTTTTTTTTTTTGTGTTTTTTTTTTTTTTCAGGTTTGTGGTGTTTATATGCAGATCTTTCAAAATGAGAATACTAATGTTTAGTTTCCATTTTCGTTTTTCCCCCCTTTTAAATTGATTTGTGCAGCCATTGTGTTCAATGCATGGTTGACTCATGTTGTCAATAGGAAGAAGGATTTATGGATAGGATAAATCACATGGTAAATCTAATAAAATAGTCAATACATCATAAATCCTCAACATTTTTTAATCGTTTCCAGTATTTATTATTTTATTTTTAATTTTTAATTTTTAATCATCAATATGTCCTTATATTTTTGTTATGTTCATGTTCCCATGCAATTTAGTATGGGTCTAGTTGACACTTGGATGGTGTATTTAGGCACTTAGATCGAGTATTCCCCATGTTAGGTCTGTTGTAATACCAAAACCCTAACCCCTTGCTCCATAGGAGATGGAAAGAATGATCGTTCATGAAATGCTTTCGGTGCACATGGCTGAAGGTCTAAACCATCTGTCTCCTAATTTCCAAGTGATGAAAGGGATTTATTGCCGCTTCTTAAAATCTTTCAGCATTGGTTGAATATTTCTAAGTGATATTCTGGACTTGTCATGGAGGTGGCACTGTGCTCCAATAGATGAAAGGAGAAATCTCCTGTGGATCTTTGTTCTTGTGGCTGATCAATAGGGGATAACTAGGATTTTGTGATGGAAGGATAGAAGAATTTGAGTTTTGGAATGGGTGAATAGTGCTATCTGTGGGAGATGGATCCTTGTTCAAACTGTGTTGCTGGATAGTACATGGTGGGTTTCTTGGTGGATTCCAAGGGACTATACCTCTGGATTCCTGTCCCGTTATCTTTGATTATTATCTTCTACTTTGTTTTACCATATTCAATAGGTCTGTCTAGGTCCTCTTTTATTCCTACCTTGCGATCTGCTGTTTGCTGGTCAGTCTTCAGTTTGTTTTGATCTGTCATCTCTCCCTGGTAGCGGATCAGAAACACCAAATTTATTATACTGGGTTTTGTTTATATACTCTCTTGAACTATTCTGAAAATCTGCATTGGACCTTTAAGTATTCTAGTTTCAGCATTACTCTGTTTTCCTTGTTCCACTAGGATCACTCTGCACATCCTTCTCTAGATCTCAGTTTGTTGAGATGGTGTAAGCAGATTGTGATAACTGATCAGAAGACTACTCGACCTGAATATCAGGTCATTCTGATCATTATTTTCAAGTTATAAAATTTCGCTCCAAGTTCTCTCTGTTTTGATGATCCTGTACTGCAAATTCCTTCGTAGTTCTAGTTGGGATTTGAGTTTTGTGTTGGTTGTGCTGGTCTAAGTGGGTGCATTGCATACTATAGAACTCAAATGGTCCCATGCAATTTTATACTGGGTATATATATTCAATATTTTTTAGGGTCAAATTTTTAGTGTTCATGCCCCATTAATGTATTTATACGTTTGCTTTTATGTTTATGAGTAGCAGTATGGTTGGATGACTAGAAAGCCATCCTTGGTCCAACACTCCAACCTGCTTTTTTGAATGGCAAGAGGAAGTCTTAAACGTTCACCTTACCGTATGGAGGTCTAATTTTTCTGATGCATCTATGTCCTTTTGGGAGTTAATGTGATGCATAACCTGGAAAACTATTGGAGCATTCCCCTCTTTTAATTGAAATTGATAGAAAAGGGGAAGCACACTTGGTACTTTGTGGGTATTGCAAAAGCAGATTCTTAGAGTCTTAAATCATTATTTGAGGAACCATCTGAATTGGCCTCCATCGATTTCGATTCCATTTCTTCTGGAGTTGGCCTGAATCCCAGAAAAATCCCCAATTTTTTAGGCCGAAATCGGCAAGAATAGGGAATAGGATTGAGCCAACTCCAATTGATTCACTGATTTTGTTTCTTAGAACCATGGTCTTAATTGATAAATTAAGAGCTGTAGAAGTTGCTAATGGCTTAAAGGCTATACGTTGTGCAGAATGGTAGAATGATCAAAACTACCATATGGGAGTGCCTAAGTTAGTCGCAGGTACAGAAATTATGAGGAATATAATAGGATTCCATGGATTTGATCGGTTTCGGTTATGTGGGGATTGTTTATCAAGCCCCTTGTTCATAAGTTCAATGTCAGATATTTGGCGCTTTGGCTTGTCACTTGCGCTGTCGATTCAAATACTTTGACCAAAAATTAAAATGGAAGCTAATCTTGGCTAAAAGACTGCTCCCTTGGATTAGCAAGAGCATGCTCCAACCGTTGGTTCCAATATATCACTTTGTGGGAGTCATTGCCATTCTATTGCTATGACACTTTTTCGTTTTGGTTCTCTGATGCCATGGCATCCAGGGATTTAGGTATTGAAATTGATCGTTGTTGTTGTCAATGTGGAAATAAAATTTTCCCCTATAGTTAAAAAATAAAAAATAAATAAAATAAAAAACCTATAAAACATTATTAATTAATCAATTCACCATGCAGCGTACTTCAATCTCTTAAATCTCCTAGGCTGAAAAGAATTTTACTTTATTTTTTTATTTTTTGCGATAGAAAAGAACTTCAACTGAAAAGCTCCCCATGAACCGAAAACTCCTATGGAAAGGATTTTTTTTTTTTTTTTTTTTTTTTTTTTTTTAAAGGCCATGTATCATATTTCAACCTCAAACTTGACCACTTACCCTCCTATGAAATGCGTTATCCTCTCATGTTTGTCCATGCACCCACCATTTTATTATCATGCACCATTTTAATATCAAAGCCAAGTTAGGACAGGTTAAACTTAATGTGACATTTTATTATCATGCACCATATTTAATATCATGCACTGTCTTAATAGTGTAAAAATGTTAATTTCTTGCTTTGTCACATTGGAAACTCGGTTTATTCTGAGATTTGACATGTTAGTAGGGGATTTTAATGTCTACTTATCCACAAAATTTTAAGCCCGTCCAACATGACATATCTAGGTTCTGAGCAAGGGATTTTAGTGTTCCTATAGATGAGGAGTTATTGGGAGTGACCCATTTAGGAAATTTTAAGACAAAGACGGTTCTCTTTCATCCATGGTGAGGAGAGAATCTCTTAATCGGCAAGATTTGTCCCAATGATTTTGAATAAAAAAGATATTTTAAATCTTCATGAGGAACCTGAGGAGAGAATCTCTTAATCGACAAGATTTGTCCTAATGATTTTGAATGAAAAAGATATTTTAAATCTTCATGAGAAACCTCAGGGCCCGTTTGATAACATTTCAAGAAGCGCGTTTCTATGTCCAAAAACGGTAGAAACGGAACAAAAAGCGTTTGATAAAACAGTTTTGTTTCACTTGTTTTGAGAAATAGAAATAGAAATTTCTATCTATTTATGGTTCAAGAAACTACCTAGGAGAAACAAGTTTCTAGAAATGACTTGTGGTCATACTTTCGTTGGTTATTATCGACTTTTAGAAACATGACTTATCAAACACTTTCAATTTCATTTCTGTTTTTAAAAACGAAAATTTATGTTTCTATCGTCTCTTGAAACAAAAACGATAAAAATATTATCAAACGGGTCCCAAATTAATGATAAGACTCACCATTCCAAGAATCAGCATCAACTCACTTTGTCCGAAAGAAATTCTCTCTCCAACCTTTTTCTTTTTACGTAAATTCTCTGTTCAACCTCCTGGGTGAAAAGAAAATTTTAGCAGGACAGCTTTATGAGGTTTTTCAATCTCGAGTCAATGCATGATATGTTTTTTTGAAAAGGTGATTTATGCCACACGCCAACCACTGTTATTTTATAAGATAAGATTAAAGGACATAGGCGACGAGAATGGTAAACTTCTGTTACGTTCCAATATAGACTTTAGACTTTTAATACTTGGGCACGCGCGAGGCATCAGGTATTTATGATTTCCCATCTCCGGCCAGTTCTCCACAGATCCCATTTTAATGTATAAGCTCGTTTCTTAGAGAGTAACAAAAATGCACATGTAAGAAGACCCTTCATTTTGTTTTATTGATCTTCTTAGCCGAATTGCTCCTCCTTTGTTTCCCTTTCTCCCTATCCATAAGAGCATCATCGAAGATCATTTGGAACATCCAATCGAGTCTCAAGAAGAAAAGGTAGTGGTGTTAGAACGAAAATAGAAAAGCTAGCTGCTACGGGAGTAGATATTTCAAGATTCTTTTTAACTCACAAAAAGCTTTAGGTTCATTTTCCTGCCTTTTGTGTGTGTGTGTGTTTTTTTTTTTTTTTCTTTTATTTTTTTATTTTTTTATTTTTTTTCTAAGGGTTCTGCCTGGAATCTCATCATCACCATCATCCAACACCCTCCCCATCTCTCACCAATATTTTACACAAAAACAAAAAGGAACACCCAAAATAGAATGAACGTACGTTTGTCGGCATAGAACAACTCACCATATCTCTTTCAAACCAACCTTTGCTTCCCATTTCCTTCACCCTTAAAGTTGATCAAAGAAAAACAGAGAAAGGGAAGGAGAAGATAAGGTATATAGCATCCCACTTCAATTTACACCACAGCTTTCCATCCTATCTTTAAGTGAGTATTACAGAAAGCGATCCAGTGATATATATAAGCGTCTAACTTTACATAGATACAATATATATATTCACGAATCAGAATCACCTGAGCAAAGAGAAGAAGCAAAGACGAAATAACAAGATTAAAAGGGGGGAAAAAAAGAAAAAAAAGAAATCAAAAAGAATTAAACTTAGCAGAAGCTACTTACACTACATGGATAGAGTAGCTGGATAGGTTGTTGGGTTGAGCATGTAAATTCAAACAATAGTAGAACATTGAGCGCCTTGTTTGGAACTCACAGGGGGTGGTATGAATACAACGTATGGACGAAAGGCGATAATGGCAACACAATCCACATTAAACCGATATCGGCCGGAAACCCAGGTCCAAACCTTCCATCGGAGCCTTCCGTTCACCTTCAGACTTAAAACCAGACTACCTGCTGTCTGATCCCGACCCACTTCGTAACCAAGAGATGGGGCCACGGGGAGGCCCTGTCCTACCAAGGAAGCTGTCAACAGATTGCTATCTTCATGGCCTTGATAGAATGGAGGAAGAGAAGTGTAGAGAGTAATCTGTTGGCCCTTGTAGGAGGCGTAGACTTGGAGCTGGTCGTAGTAGACCCCAACCTTCTTATTTGGGTTCATGGTGACCATAGTGACTTGTATGGAAGAGTTGAGAAGGTGAGGTGCTGTGACGTCTAATTGGTAGATATCGGCTTCTTTGAGGTAGAACTCAGGCTTGGAAGGGCGTAGGATGAGCCAGACAAGGAAGATGAGTGAGAAAACAGAGAGAAGAAAGGTGGAGAAGGCGTAGAGTAGCCTCTTGGGTAGGTTTTCTATGTTGAATCCGTTCTTATTGGCGCAGTGCTTTGGAGATTTGGTGTGGAACTGAGACATTTGCTAAGAGTAGGAGGGAGGTGGTTAGTGGAACTCTGGAAGGGAGGAGTTAGTTGGTTCTCAATACAAAGTAGTGAAGACTAGGCGATGTCCCGATGTTATAAGGCAAGCCGCAATGGAAGAGAAGAGAGGAGATTTGGGGTTTGATTAAATAAAGGAGAAGCAACAAACAAACCAACAAAGCAACCAGGACGCATATATTCAGCAATCAGCATCACGAAAAAAAGCAGCAATTATTATCATTTCGCACTCCCTTGCTTTTGACTGGAAATTAAGCTCCTGGTGGTGGGTGGCAGAAGGAGGTAAATGGTAAATGGTTATTATTTACACTAGCTATATTATGTATACCAGTTTATGCCCATCCACGGATCTTGATGTCATCTCCGTTTATTAGGTGTTGTGTTTTTAACATTACTGGTGGCCTCGTGGGAATGAATCTCCTGGTCAACAACAACATCTTGGGCCCTTATTGATTGATTGATCGATCGATCGATCGAGTGGGTCCCATGCATCATCTCGTGGGTGCAAAGTAAAAGTCCCTAACAGGTAACAGTCTCCACATGATCATGCAGTGATCAATGATGATATTGGTGGGCACTCGATCGATCAGCAGGAGCAGCACAGCAATGAAGAAGGAATATAAAAAGACGAGACTTGAATATTCTGGAGTTACATAGTCACATTGGGATGGATGCCTGGACATTTTATGTGTTGAAATTAAAATAAACTACTTTTTCTTTTGTCTCTACGATTGGGATCCCACTAATGCATAATGTCTATCAGTTCATGGCCTTGAACTTGAAGAAAGGTGGGTACCGGGTAGGCTGGTACCCTTCCCTTCCCTTCCTCCCTTCCCTTCCCTTCCTAGCTTTTCTCAATTTTCAAAAACTTTTATGGTTAAGACATTCTACTACTTATATATGTTTTTTTTAACCACTTATGCTCTTTGACTAAATGTATATATGGAATCAATTTTCAAATCCATATAAAATGGTAATGGAACTTTGAATCATCATCTCATACTGGGACAGCGTTAAAGTGGACTAGATGTTGAAATGATGACCTAAGTATATATCGTGGTTGTGTCGATGGACGTTGCCCCGCCGGTGTACTCATATCTGGCCTCCTTGTGAATATCATAAGAAGGGTGAAATAAGTCTATTTGGTATCCTAAGCAAAATTAATAGTGAGAGGGACCTCCACCCACCCTTTTCAGGACCTTCAAAAGAGAATTTTAGTCTTGGGATTTGGGACTAAAGAAGATTTGGAGACGTTTAAAACCAAGGACTTAAGAGAGGGGGGACGAAGAGGCTAACCTTTATTTGATGGCCTAGCGCTAGCGTTCTTTTATTTGTTTTCATTCTAGGAATCGTAATAGAGTCGTGGGGGAGCCACTCAAACGTTGCTTCTCAATTCTCAATGAAAAGGTTGTTCTCCCACTCCGACCCCATCAGCCTTATTTCATCCGAGAGGCCCGTCCTTGGTTTTCCCATTACGTGGATGGATCTACTACTCTCGTCTCCTGGCCTCCTCCGTCAATTTAGCTCAATATTCAACAATATATTGTATTGTACTCCGTGGATCTGAATGATTACTTTTTCTCTCTCTCCATCTCCATGCTTAAGAGAAACGGTCAGAACCGAACAGCTACACCCGCCACACTCACTCATACTCAAGGATTAAAGTATTGGTATCGATCGTCGTATCGATCGGTCAAAATTAAGATACGTATCAGAGGATATCGTATCATATCGGAGATACACTAAGATACGCTAAAGATACACACATAAATGGATAGGAAATATTTTTTTTAAACACTTTTGCATAAAGAATTTATTAAAAAAAGCTATTGATAACATGTATTATGCATAAACACTAAATTGAGGGTATCGTACTAAGAATTCAAGGTCAGTAATTGTCCCATAAATGTAAAATCCTTGTTCCCAACCTTGATTTCTACTTTAGTTAGAGAAAAATATGGCTGACAGCAACTTTGGAACAAAAACCCTTCAAAAAATCGTTTTTTTCTAAAAAATTACCCATATTGGCCATTATATGACCGTAGTGCCGATACGTATCGATACTCACCGATACATGCTGATATATACCTATACGTACCGATCGATACATACTGATACTCACCGATAAGTACCAATACATACCGAAACGTACATTTTACCTCAATTTTATATTTTTCATAGAGTCGTATCGAGGCATGTCGTATCGTATCGATGTGTATTAGTGGTGTATTGATGCATATCGGTATATATTGTAGGATATATATCGATACGAAATGATTTAAAAAATTCAATGTATCGTATCGGCCTACTAAATTTAAGATACGTATCGGAGGGTATCGTATCAATATCGAAGATACTTAAAACCATGCTCATACTGGATGGATTGGGCCATTGGGGGTGGAGTAGAGGTGAGAGACGTGGTCATACGTCCAAGTGGAGGGACGTCGAGAATCGGGATCCCCCGGCCAATGGCCAATAGCCAATAGATGGCCAATATTCGCCAATCGCCATGGAGGGAGGGGATCATTTGGATGGATGGTTGGATGGTGGAACACTGGAACCCCACTCCACGCCCACGGGACCTTGGCTCTCATAGAGCTCTTTGTTCGTCATCATACAGGCCAGGTGTACCCAGTTGGCTCCACCAGTTCCTCAACTTAGATTTTTTGTTTCTTCTTTTACCATTAAAGATTAAAGAGTGATGCGTGCTTACTGGAATTAGAAGTTGGGGAAACGGGAAACCACAGTGCACCAGGGAGCTTTTCTTATTCCTTAATGATGAAGCCTACGACTCTTCCCTGTTTTTCTTTTCTAAATAAACTATTTGTGTAACAATGCGAGCCCTGCCGTACGGGCTGCAATCATAATTCATTTTAGTGTGGTCAGTGGTCAGTACTTTTTTTGTTTTTTTCACCAAACACAAAATCATGGGATACCCCCCACGCTCACTTTCCTCTGTCTCACGAGGAACTAGGAACTAGTGAGGCCCACGCTCGACTCAAGACTCCAGATTCCAAAGTCCAGAGTCAGTTTTGAGTCAGCTCATCACTGATTGATTCACCTCGCTAGAGTTTTATCAGAAAAACAATAACGACGGTGATTTACTTACTACCGTAATTAAGATTCAAATTAATTCTTGTACAATAAATATGGCCGCCGGAAGCTAAACTTGGATGATGATATATCAAGAAGGTAATTAAGGAAATGTTCGAAGCTTCATCAAGATGTGCTTGTAGTCATATATACCCCATATATATGTAATATCTGTTTTAGAGTAATTAAATTTACTTACATCACTTAATGAACATATATATTGACGAATGGCCATGATATATATATATATATATATATATCATCAAGTGCTTATTCAACTTACCCTTTGCTGCTTGTGTCCCACTTTGTGAATTTCTTCAAGGGCTGAACTATTCTTCACGTACGTTTGTCGGGATCCGGTCTACCTCTAACTTGTAAATGTTTATGGCTAGGAAAGCAAGGACGAAATCTCTCTACTTGTTTAACTTATGTCGATATCCACTCCTTATTGCCGGTTTAACGGAATTCTAATTTCTTTTATATGCAAATTACAAATAAATATATAAATAAGGAGAAGAGTTCTTGTTCGATCCGTTGTCATGCACCAGCACAAGGTCAATGGAAGTACAGTTAGAAGCGTCAATATGGTGGATATTTTAACCTTTCATAGGGTTGGGCATAGATTCATTTTTCCCAATAGATGAATAAGGTCTTAAGTTCCCCATGGTCATTATTCTCCCCCCCCCCCCCCCCCAATGCATTTCCCAAAAATCAAACATTTGATCTCCTTGTTGTGATATCATATTCGTTATCATTTCACCTAAAAGCTCTTGCTAGGGGTATAAGTTTAACCCTGACAATCCAAACCTGCCCTAAGCCTAAATAGTGCCTAAACTAAGATTTATGACCTTGGGAGTGGATTAATAAGGCATTAAGGTTGAAAAACCTTAGGTTAAGGTTGAGCCTAGGCCTCAACCTGGCCCTAATTTCAACTCTAATTTATGTAATATAATTTAAGTTTATCACCCTATCATTTAATTTAGAGTAATGAAACCTAAGTCATTGATTTTAATGGTCAGGTATCCTAAACACCTATTATATATATTGTGTCGCACTTAACAATTTTAATTGTTTTTTGCTTTTTGTTTTTTGTTTTGTTTACTTAGTTCAACTGCTACTATGTAAATAGGTCCCCTTGAGGATTGAGTGTTATTGCAGGAATTTAGTATATAACACTGCGGAAACTCGAAGTTCAGACCAAAGCCTCCAATGAACAGAGCCTGTATGGAAACTGATAGCATTACTTTTTCCGGAGAACAGAGCCTGTATGGAAACTGGCTCTTGTCGAAAATGTTTTCTTCCAAAATAAATATAAAAAAATGAAAGTGTCCAAAGACCTACCTATAAATTGGATAAATGCCCAAATGGAGGCCCAGTTTTAAATTTGCTAGCCCAAACCATGAGATAAAGGAACAGTTCCAGTTTTAAATTAGCTTGCTAACACTATTTATCAAAAAAAAAAAAAAAAAAAAGCCAGAGAAGTTTACCTGAGCTAGCCTTGCTCAGTTTATTTATTCTCCTAACTGACATTTTCCAGTGCAGTTCCAAACGATAAGAAATAATAACGATGAAAAATACTTACACAACAATGATATTTATTTTCTTACTAAAATTCTGGAATTGCTATGAACATTGTGGAAATGACCATAAGAACAGAGAATTGAATCAGGATCGAGTTCCCCAAAAATTTGCTGTCCTGGTCTCACAATCCAGGTGGACATCTAGATAGAAAAGCTTTTGGTTAGCAGATTAACGTGCTTTTGAAGTACCGCCATCCTATGAAGAAGGGAAGTAGTGCTTCCATAAATACCAATCAAGTTCGATCAAAAGTTTCTCATAGGATCCGTTCAAGGGAAGGGAACTGAAGTGAGCTGATATCAGTTGTGAAAATAAATATAAATTTTGTTTGGATTTTTTTTTTTTTTTGGGTGTGGGGTTTGGTTTTGGGGGTGGGGGTGTGGTGGGGTTTGGTGTCACCCAGCTCCCAGACATGTGGGGCTGAAATGACCAGCCCTTCCCAATGAAATGGAAAACGAAGTTTTTGTAGATATTTTTCTCACACACATGAATAGGAATCGCACTCTCCCACAAGAAAACTTTCCCAATTTTATAATCATAATTGTGTAATTTATTTAAAATTTAAATCTTATCATATTTAGTATTGATATTTTTTTCAGTTGTAATATTTATTTTACTTTCAAATATTTTAAAGGATTTGATTGTAAAGTAAAATTAAATTAAATTAAGGATCACTATCTGTTGTGTGGCCATTGTGCCAATCCAAGGACCAACTAGGGGGTAGGGTGGTCTTTTTGTTTGGAGTCTGGACGTAGAGACACGTGACTTGGTAGCTAGTGATACTTTCCCAATAAAATTAATGGTAGAAGATTACTACCAAACTGCATAACCCCTGCACAAGTATGGGCCAATGAGAGAACTCGTTAGGGTATGAAAAATGGGGGGGATTTTTTCATTTTAGAGGAGGTGAGAGGAGCGATCATTTTACGCAATCCTGTGTTTGAAAGTCTGGATGCAAGCTTGGAGGACATTTCCTTAAAATTTAATTACTATAGTTGGAATGTTTTAGAGTAAGAAACTTTGGAGCCAGAATGAATCCCCATACTAAAATGGCTGTTTATCTTATACTCATCGCATGTTCCCTGCTATATATATATGTCCAGTATGGAAGATAAAGAAGACGAAAGGAAGCATTATCCACACAGGTAAAAGGGAGTTCATGGGCTTCTGTTTTTGGGGGTGGTCATCCAAGTGATGTGGCCCAATTCTATTGGCAAAGGAAAAAGGAGATTGATCGGCCGACCATATAGAATTTTGAGTCTTTTTATTTTGTGTTCACACAGCACACCTAACTACAATGAAAGGAGCGAAAAAAGTTATGAATCTAATGCATGCTGCCATTCACTTATTAGACATGACATTAAGGTTGGTTTTTGTTGGGTATATGTGCTTTCTTCTTTATTATGCATGAGGAGGAGACCACTAACAGATTAAACTTGTATGTGAGAGCATCCTTTGATTCTTTCATGCCTCCTCTAATCAACCCAAGATAAGAAGCCTAATATTGGTTTAGTCATGTTTGCTAGGACTGTACTTTCAACCAGCAATTAAAATATTATATAATTTTTTTTTTTCTGACTAAAAACAATATTATATCACTTCTTGGGAAAATAGAACTACATGGGCTTGCAGCCTGGAAGTATGGAATAGACCATACAAATAAATGACAATGTAAACAATGTACTTGCAAACTTTGAACCTATTAAATTTGCCATTTTGAATATCGGAAGTAGTTTTCTATACGATGAGAGTGCAGCCTATGTCAATGCTCCTTTAATCTTTCTCTCCCATCCTTAGAAAAATGGGTACAAGTATTTTTACACAAGGCAGTAGAAAAATAGACATATGGGAGTACTAGTGTAAGCCACACTTTTGGACAAAGTTCTTTTCGTTTTGAATATTCAATGAAAGGCTTCATTCTGGTTATGTTTGTCAAGCCAATGGAGAAACAAAAAATAAAAGGAGAAAAGGACAATACTTGGTTTTGTGCTCTTGCGCTGACACAGGGGTTGTGCAACCAAGTTTTAATCCGATTGATACATGGGGGTGCCAAGTCATTTGTAGCTTCGCTTTTCTGCCTCAAACCCATTTTATATATTTTTCTCAGGAAAAGGTTATCTAAGTTAATGGGGCAGGATTTGCTAGCCCTTTTGTCTTTTTCCACTTCGCATGAAATAACCTCACTACCCTTTAATGTATGGGTGTCAATTAGTAGCTCGATCCGACTAAACCGATCGGGACCGACCGTTTATAGATCGGCCTGGCCCGAACCTTTATTAAACGTGTCGGGCTTGAGCCCGGCCCATTTATAAATGGTCGGTCTCGGTTTTGCTACTTGGACCGTCGGGCGCCCGACCGAGACCGGCCTATTATGCACCGACTTGGCCCGACCCTTTAATGATTGTAAAATACCTATTTTACCCCCCAAATTAAAGAATAAAAACTAAAAGGTAAAGACATGTTCACTTTTTAAATAATGGTTATATTTGGTATCATTTATTGATTTATTGTCATTTTTTTGGGCTTGCATGAGTGGGCCGGAATATAATAGCACATTTTAAAGAGGGCCCGTTTAAAAACCGGTTAAAGCCCGTTTAACATTAAACCTGTCCGTAGCCCGGTTAAGGCCCGACTAAAACCCGATTAAGGTAGCCCGATTATAGCCCGAGACCGACCGACCGAATATAAAGTGTACCATGCCCTCAATAACTAGGCCCGATTAGTTAAATGGGCGGACACAGTGTAGCCTTTGAAAGTCTTCAAGCCCGATTAAGCCCGACCAAAACCGAACCGGCCCGACCGGTTGACACCCCTACTCTAATGTACACCACTTGCTCAAAGAACGTACCATTTCCCCTTTATATTTTATCCCCTTCTTCTCTTCTCTCAAATAATCTTTCCCAGTGACATAAATTTGGTCCAGCCAGCCTTAAAACCCGTTCTAGCCCGGCCTAAGCCTAAAAAAGGCCTGGGTTGAAAATTTTAGCCCATAGGGTAGGCCTGAGCTAAGATTTTCCAGCCTGAGGCAGGGCCGGGCCTGGGCTTGGCCCAACCCATCCCAATCAGGGCCGGGCCGGGCCGGGCCAGGCTGGGCTGAGCCTCGGCTGAGATATCCAAGTAAGTAAGTGCCGCCCATTGACACCCCGAAGTCTTTACCATTTCACTGTGTATCCATCCACCTTGCAATTCCGATCATCTTGACTCTCATGATCACATCAATCCACAATGATAAGGAGAACTTCATCTTCTTTTCCTAACCAATTAAAGTGGACCTCTTTAATTTAACAAAAAATCCTTTCTCATCATCTAATTTGAAGGATGACAAATTATCACCCACAAGTACTCCATAGCAACAGAACCTAATAATTTATATAATTGCATGCAGAGCCATGCGACCATTGCGAGAACCATATCGAGGCCAAGCCGCTCAAAACTGTCTAGCACAGTTGGTGATATGTGGTGCACAAAAACCTTATGTTCAACAGGACTGTACATTTAAGAGAGGAAAAACGAGAGAAAGAAAGAAAGAAAGAAAGAAGATTAGCAGCAGGAGGGCACAACGTACTCTTTCCATTATGGTTAATGAACAGTGTTGATTATTATTTCTTTATTCGCTGTGTAATCTACCTCATACTCTTTTCTTCTACTAGGATTGGGAGATGGATCCAGAAGAGAAACAGAAAGAAATTCGCAAATTGAAGGCGAGGTAACAACTACTGCTAATTAAAAAGCAAGAAGAGCTAGCCTAATTAAAGGAAGAAAATTAAGAGAGCTTACGTTACTAACAGGAGTCATCATCATATATCGACGCTGCAACCAGGAGATCCAAGCAGAGGCACCTGACCAACAAAGCCCTTCTTCAGACCCACCAACATATCGCATTTCACATACACTCCGTAGTGACCACTCCTGAAGGGCCCAGCCTTCCACCTTAACCTCCCCAGAAGCACCAACCTCAGTCCCACAACCCCATAGGCCTCGTCCATCACCAGTCCATTCTCCACTTCCATCGATACCGGCACTGCTCCTCCCCCCAATATCGGCGACAGCGTCACCGTGCTGTGCCGCTCGTGGAACAGTGGCGGTAACTCGGTCGGGAGCGTGATCTCCTGGTTCCGGTAGGAGATGAAGGCCGAGAGGCGGTCGTAGTAAATGGAGACCCGGCGATTTGGGTTGCGAGTGACGATGGTGAACTGCATGGTGGTGGAGATGATAGGTGGGGAGGTAGTGTTGAGATCGTAGATGGCCGCACCCACCACCGTGAATCGAGGCTTGTGGGGACTATAAACTAACCACACTATCAGAGTTGTCACTCCCGTTAGTATCAGAAGCACCGCCATGGACGTCCACACTAGGCGTCGTAAGTCGGTAGTCGCGTAACTAAACATGGCCTTCCCGTGGGTCATTTTACCGCCCAGCTTTTGGGCTTCTGCATAGCCTGGCGGGTTAGGCTCTGCTTCTTCACGACTTCACCCATGCAAATGCGGATTGCAAGGTTTTTATAGAATCATAGAAAGATAGGTAGTAATGGATGGGAGAGAAAGGAGGAGAAGAATCTATGTCACTGTTCTGTTGGTACCAAAAAGGTGTGAGTGAAGGACTAAAGATGAAAGAGGAAAGAGCCCCCCGGGGGAAAAGCGGGAGCTCAAAAAGAGGCAACCAGTCTCTTCTTCTTCGTCTAAAGCGATTCATTCAGAGGCTAAAGAAAGACTAAAGTTGTTTCCTTTTTCTTTTTCTTTTTTTCCTTTTTTTTTTTTTTTTTTTTTAAAAAAAAAAAAATACATCATCCTCTTCTTGAGCAACTATATATCCCGTTAGAGTTGAGATTTGGGAGTTATATATTAATTCTTTTTTCCTTTAACAATCTTAAATCCCTCTCACCCCGGAGATCCTATCTCCCAACCCAACCCAACCCAACCTAACCCAACCCAACCCAACCTTTAGTTCCGCCTTTTCTGCTCTTAGACACCTCCCTCTGTCTCTCATTGAGAAATCGAAAGATCCAAAGCCTAAAAAGGAAAAGAGAACAATGGGAAAAGATTAAAAGAAGGGCGGCACCTTCTAAAGCTCACTCTTTGGCTAAATTAAATGTCAGTAGTCATCATCTGCAACGTCTTTTTTACTTTCTCTGCTTTTTTAATTTCTTAATTTATATTGTAATGCTTTGATCTCATTCTCATCCCTTAACTTTGATCCTTACAATTAATTCATACTATCACAAACTACGTTCGCAGCCGTGTTGGTAGTTGGTACAATTCGATGAAGCTGCTTGTCCAACGCCACGCCACACCACGCCACGCCACACCACGCCACAATTCTCTACATTGTAGCCTGCATTAGTAGCTTAGAGCTAATGGTCTTTTATCTTACCAGCTAGAAAAAAACTTCAAAGGAAAGGTTTCTCATAAGATGATGATTAGTAAGTGATGAGGTAAAAATTGACCAGCTGATCTTCCTTGCAGTTCTTGATGCTCCAATTGATCTGCATAGAAGAGAAGACAATGGAGAGCCAGGCTGACCCGACGAGGGACTCACCGATGCCTAAGTCAGATCTTTCCACAGCAGATACTCAAGAGAGTTTTCAGTCAAAAGAAGTGATCGATCCCCCATTATGGAGGCTTACCTTGGTATTTATAGGCTGGTGATAGAGGGAGAAAGAGGAATGTTTGTGGAGATTTCTGCTAGGCGTGGAGTCCTTAAGGAGAATGGCTCTACGATTCTGGGAATATTCTGGATTCTAGGGTATATTCCAGAAATATTCCTCTCTTATCCTGAAGGCACAAGCCGTGAGAGGTGTGGACACCTTAGCGATGTGAGTGGAATGACTCCTGCCCCTATAATCAGGAGTCACGTCCCTTGAATGTAGCAGTGCATGTGTGTACGTTTTTGGTTGCCTTATTTGATTGTGTCGAGCCGAGATAGCAGGTCGGCTTGTGGAGAGACCGAGGTGGCTGATCGGCTTGAGGAGAGACCAAGGTGGTGGGTCGGCCTAACCGAGGTGGCAGGTCAACCTGTGGAGAGACTGAGGTGGTGGGTCGGTCTGATGAGAGGCCGAGGTGGCAGGTCAGCCTGTGGAGAGACCGAGGTGATAGGTTGACCTGAGGAGAGACTGAGGTGGCAGGTCAGCCTGTGGAGAGACCGAGGTAGCAGGTTGGCCCGAGGAGAGGCCGAGGCAGCAGATCGACATACATGCTTCAGCCATGCTGAGGATGAGGACATATTTGGCCTCATCACCAGCCCCCCACTCTAGCAGTTTGGATCAGCCTGCTAGAGTAGTTAATTCGATCTCGGCTTTCATCCGGCGTGCGTTGTCTTTTTGGTACGAAACACGCTACTTCTGCCGTGTGTCACTCCGTCGTTATTTCACCTCTAGTAGGCGAAGAGGCTGCTTTGGGTGGCCGCTGATTTTGGTCAGATCTAGCCGTTCGTTTATCGCCTTCATCTCCTATAAATAGGATGCTCTTCCGCCTAGGAAACTTCGCATTCGTTCGAGAGATCAAGTCAGTTCAGCTTGCTCCTTGCTTCGATGTGGTTATCCATAGAGTCGTAGATCAGCTTGACTTCATGTCTTCAATCAGCTTAGCTCGTCTTCAACCAGTAAGTACTCCCATATTTTGGTCCACACTTATCGTTCTTCTTCTGCTCAGCCCTCCTTTCTTCCTAGCGTCAGACGTGGTGATCCCAATATGGTGTCTGTCCTTGATTCAGACCCCATCCAAGAGACCCCTTTGACGGTCGTAAGACCTAGGGAGAACCACCCAGAGTGTCCATCCTCGATGATTCATCCTCTAGCGGCGATACTTCAAGCGGCTCGAGCTCTGACAGTAGCTCAAGCTCGGGTAGTAGCTCGATTTCTGAGTTTGTTGAGGTGGTCTCACCAGTGATCGAGCCGACCAGGGTTGATCCTAGATCTGGAGTCCCAGCTCAGGCCCCTAGTGCCATGGTGGCAAGTACTTCAGTGATCGGGCCATCTGGTGCGGGAGGCTCAGAGGGAGGCCTAGCAGAGTCTGAGGGGGAAGGCTCTGCTTCTTCCTCTGGTGGGAAAAAGACTACTACTACCACCAAGAGTATTCTGAAGGTCCTAGACTTGATCCAGGCTCAGTACAGTGTCCCCAAGTATGTGGTGATGTGTGTCCCTGAAGACGACGAGCGCGTGGACACTTCTGGGATGAGGTGGCCCTCTATAATGTTGCCTTCCAGAGCAGCCTCAGGATTCCAGTGCCCAAATTGGTCAGCTCGGCTCTAGAGTACTGGGACCTTGCTCCAAGCCAAATTACCCCCAACTCCTGGTGCTTTCTTCTCGACTTTGAGGTGTTCGTCTCGAAGCTAGGCCGAACTGCAACACTGAAAATTTTTCGCAAACTATTCTTGGTGAAGAGGCACACCTCGGGGTGGTTCTACTTCACCAAGAGGGATAGGGATGGTCCCTACGCGAAGTTGAACTTGTTCCTTAATATGCCCTCCTCGGTGAAGAAATTGAAGGAGCGATACTTCTATGTAGCGATGGAGGGGAACCCCTTCAAGGGCAACTGGACAAAGCCTAATTTGTCAAAGCTGAATCGAGCTCCAAAGTTGTCCACGGTTGACCTCCAAACCTTTCAAATGTGTTTTAGTGGGGAGGCGTGGATATACATGTCACACCCCATTCACACTGAACCAGGAAAGTGACCGAGTTAACACCGGTTAACCCAAACCTACCAGGATCATCAGATACTGTATTCCACCACAACATACACACAACTAATATAAACTCATCAGATCAGCGGAAGACTAAGTTTTACCTGTGAATAATCCCATAATACTTGATACCCGGATAGTGATACAATAATTATATACATTTGGGCCCGAAGGCATGATATTTACACAAAAAGAATAAAATTCAAATATCAAGTACATAAGGAAATCCACCAAAACAATCAGAGTACACAGCTCGGCTCGGTATCAAGGCTACAGCTCAGCTCGGCATCAAGGGTTGAGCCCAGCTCGGCATCACGTAGTAGAGCTCAGCTCGGCCTCAGAAGTGGAGCTCAGCACCGCCTCAAAGGTGGAGCTCAGCTCGGCCTCAGAACTGCTGTCCCGCAGCACAACTCTAGCACAAGCAGTCAGTGCCGTGCTCTAACTCCTCAGGGGTCCACCAGTCCTCTTCAGGAAACTCGACTGTGGGACCCACCCCATGCTCTTCAGATGTATGACCTGCAAAATCATCTAAAAAGGGGTGTACACGTGGGATGAGCTCACTAGCTCAGTAAGTAGAAAGATGGACCACACAGCAGTCCACACATCACAACACATCATATGCACTACATGCCATGCTATACATTTTAAATCATATCCACCTAAGCAACATTACTAAGTCCTTGGTTTTAGTGCTACTACAACCACAGTGCGCGTATACTCCGGGTACGAGCCGCGAACTCCCTCCCGCGATACGCCCATAGGGCTGTCGGAGAAGGCCCACCGTGAGTACTCAAAAAAGTAAAGACAATGCTGTCCACCGGCTCTCAACAGAAATGTAAATGACTGAAAATAAAGGTGCTGACTCCAGCAATTTAAAAGCAGTACGATTGGCCCTCTTGAATGTACCACCGGGGTTACCGACTGTCCTACATGACTCGTCGGACGTTATGTCTAACCGCCACAGTGACCCGACACCCGCGACCACTGCTTCCCCCCAAATGATAACCCAACACCTTAACCCCTGTTGGGAAGGGTCGTAGCATGGGATGGTGAGAATCCTAATACCGCATGCTCCTATATGACAATAGTACGATTGCATAGTGCCTCCGTGTCCCATTCCACGGGCCACCAATGCACTCGTCTCCAAGCCGACTACGGCATCTAGTCTATCAATGCAACATGCACAATGATGTCCACATTCAACATATAAGCATCTCATTCAATTGGCAATTGGAAAGTAAACATAGTACATATGCACATCAATGTGTGGAATGAATAGTCTACATAGCATATTCATGATGGCATGACTAGACTAGATATAATTAAATGAATGCCAAACAATGCCTTGAAACAAGGCCAAACGTCCTCTCCCCACTTACTTGTAGTGTACAAGGATTCCCATTCGGTACGGGTGAGATCCGGTGCGAATCGGGTAGGATTTGGTGAACCTAACATAATTGAGCGGGGTTAGTACTTCACCATTTTAGGATCAAAATTAATGAGATCCGATGACAAAATCATGTTTAGAACGTCAAAAGAAGGTCACACGTCCGATTTGGGTCCAATCGGACATAAGGATCACCCTCGGGGCCACACGGGTGGGTCAGACAGGTGGGCAGTCTGGCCCACCAGTCCTACCCACCGGTTGTACCCGCCAGTTGGGCCAGGGGCCCCTGCTCGGACCGACGGGTAGGGGCCGGCCGGTATGGCCCACCGGTTGGGCCCGAAGGCCCCCCTGCCTTCTCAGGTGGGTACCCACAGGCGGGTAGGGGCCCACCGGTTGTACCCACCGGTCTTGGCGGGAAACACCCTATTTCTTCCCAGCTTTCTCCATTCTTTGAGGATTCAAATGTGGCTTTTTCCCACCCATTCTTCACACCTTCAAGGTCCTATAGGATGGTTCTAACCTAGATCTAGGTTAGATTCAAGTGATGGGAAACCATCTTACCTTCTTCGCTCAAGAATGACTTCAAACCCTCCAAATCACTTCAAACTCACAATGCTTCTTCCACCTTGTCAATGTCTCTTCAAATCCTTCAAGATCAACACATAAATCATCTATTAAACCTTAGATTCATCATTTCAAAGGGGATTTACAAGATCTCAAGAAACCATACTCGAATCAAGGGTTTAAAGCGTGGGTATAGTGAATGTTCACAAAACCCAACTTTGCTTACCTCTAACTGTAGATCTAGAGTTGAAGATCACTCTCCCGGCGCCGAAATGGGAAGATCAAGCTTCGGCGCCGCTGAAATCTCTCTTTTCTTCCTCTTCCTTTCTTCTTCCCTTTCTTTTCTCTCTCCTCTTTACTATTCTCACCAACGTACGGGTGACATAAATGGAAAGAAAAGAAAACATAAAGCTATATATATAATTCCTAATTAAGTGAATAGTGCACATGGATGGGTCACTCAGGTGGGTGGGTGCACCCACCTGTCCTACCCACCTGAGGGCTAAAACTTGGGATTTTGACTGGGTTCGGGCCTCGGCGTGAACCCCCCCGGCATATGATGTAGCATACTATATACCTTAAAATATGGCTACAATACCTGCTTTATCCGTACATAGCCTTATGGTAGGTGCATGTACACGGCTTGGGCACTCCCGCCTCTTCTGGCACTGGCTCGGACTTGTCAGGCCAACTGGTGTTTAAGGTCACCCGTGCCATCATAGCCCATAAGAAACCCGCTCTGACTTTCCCTGGCTAGGTTTCTGCATGATTAAACCGGTTCAACCGTGAAATCAGATCGAGTTTAAGAAGCGGGGTATTACAATACAAATGCTGCAGGATGACGACTTCCTCTAGGAGTGGGAGTTGAGTGAGGTCCCCAAAGAGGGTGAGGATCTTAATTGAGTCTGGTCACTTTGTTTATTCAACTCGGTCATTATACTGATTCAGCTCGGCTCATCTTTGTTTTGCAATGGTAAACGTGAAGGTGGATAACAAAGCTCTTGCCGCGGCGGTGGCAGAGGCGAGGAAGAAGGAGGCGGCCGAGCAGGCCGCAAAGAAGAATACTGACAAGGGCAAGGCCATATCGAGCCCAGGCCTCGGTGGGAAGACCATTTTGCCCACCAGAGCTAGCCTAAAGGCCTCATCAATTGTCATAGGGGGCAAGGTTGGTAAGGTGGTACCCCTACCGTCCAGTACATAGCTCGGTACAGGACTCTGAGCTAGACCAAGGGCAAGGAGCCAATGGGTCCTTCAGGAGACAAGGGCCCGGGGTAGACCAATACATCGGACTGGGCTATTAAGGGCCAGGAGGGCCAGAAGAGGAGGCACGGTAACCCGCCCAAGGTGGCTCGGAAGGGGAAGAAACCCCTAGCCATATGGGAGGACCTGATGAAGAAGCTGTCTGATGTTGATTCGCGAATCAAATATACGTGCGGATGGGCGACGTGAGTATCCTCAGCCTTTCTCATGTATTTTCTTTAATATCTTAAATACTTCTGACCACTCTATTGGGTCTTTGAAGATTTTCACTTTTTCGGTTGAGGCTTCCCAACGGTTCGAGGATATGGCCGTTTGCTGTTCAAAGTTGGAGGCTAAGGTGAAGCACCTTCGCGGGGAGCTGCTCATGGCTATAGGCCAATTGAAGTTCGAGAAGAAGAGGCCCGTTCTGAGGAGCAACAGGTGAGAGACGCTAAAGTGAGGGCTGACGAGCTGGCACACGAGGTTGCTAAGCAACTCGAGGTCAACAGTGACCTAGTCAAGGGGAAGGATGCACTTCAAAGTGAGCTGGCTGAGGCTCAGGACGCTAGCAAAAGAAGGAAGCAGAGCACGCAGCTCAGATAGACAAGCTGACAAAAAAGAACCGGGTTGAGCTGGCAGTGAATGATGAGCTTGTTGCTGAGAGGTGGTTGAACTCCGTAGTGGGTCAGCAGTGGTTGGTTAAAACGAATTTTGCCTCTTTTATAGCTGGCTTGGACCAAGCCATTAAGTTCATCCTGAGTAAGACACCAGACTATGATCTGTCAAACTATGAGCAGCGTGCTCCCGACCCCACTCCTTCAGTGCAGCTCGTGTCGCCAGACCGAGGTTGGTGAAGAGGTGACCCAAGCTGACCCCAAGGACTTAGCCAAGTGAAGAGTCAGGCCTCCTTAGACTAGCCCCCCAAGCCCTGTAAATTTCTTCTTCTTCTTCTTCTTTTTGGTAAATGCCTCCTTCGAGAGTTATGTACTTTGAGGGTTTTTTCCCTCTTCTCATGAGTGAAAAATATTTTCCTTTGACACCTTCGCTTCTCAGAACTTTTATGCTTCCTTGTTTTCATGTACTTCAAGTGCAGCTCCGAACAAGTTTTTTTTTTTTTTTTTTTTTTTGAGGAATAAGGATTCGTCTGGCCATTAAAGTGCAACTCCATTGTCTAGATGAACTCATATGTCTGCCATACGGGCTCTTGAGGTGTCATGTATAGGTTCTGCCATTGTAGTACCGGGTTGGGGCTCGGTCCTAGGGATACCGAGCTGGGGTTCGATCTGTGCCTTTGTAGATGCCAAGCTGGGGCTCAGTCTTGGTGCCTTAGGTACTAAGGTCTTGGGGTGCTTGGGTTTGGTCTTGGTAACGTCAAGATAGGGCTCGATCTTGATGGGTGCCGAGCTGGGGCTCTGTCTTAGCAGGTGCTGAGCTGGGGCTCTGTCTTAGAAGATGCCAAGTTGGGGCTTGGTCTTAGCACCTTAGATGCTAAGGTCTTTCAAAGTGCCAAACCTAGGTTTGCTCTTGGCAGCGCCGAGCTAGAGCTCAGTCTTAGAGGGTGCCGAGCTGGGGCTCGGTCCTGGAGATTACTGAGCTAGGGCTCGGTCTTGTTGCCTTATTTGCTAAGGTTTTGAGGCGTCAAATCTGGGTTTGGTCTTGGTAGCGTCTAGTTGGGGCTCGATCTTGGAGATTACTGAGTTTGGGCTCGATTTTGTTGCCTTAGGTGCTAAGGTCTTGAGATGTCAAATTTGTGTTTGGTCTTGGTAGCATCGAGCTGGGGCTCGGTCTTAGGGGTGTCGAGTTGGGGCTCGATCTTGTTGCCTTATTTGCTAAGGTCTTAAGGCGCCAAACCTGGGTTTGGTCTTGATAGCTCCGATCTGGGGCTCGATCTTGGAGATTGCCGAGTTGGGGCTCGATCTTTGGAATAGTGAGTAAGCATTTGAGAGAGAACTTCTTCGTTTATTAATATGTCGCATGTACTTGTAACAAATACATTGCTTCGAAATAGAGTCAAATCTGCTTCATGAATGAAATTGAATAATGTAATATGAGAACTGAAAACATGAAATATATAAGACTAACACCTGGACGTGCGGGACTTCAATGTGATATACTGATAAAATTTTTTGAGATTTTTGACATTCCATGCCCTTGGCATAGCTGTACCCCCTGAGTCTGCGAGTGGTAAGTACCGGGGTAAACCACTTTAGAGACAATGTAAGGGCCCTCCCAGCTCGCCCTTAACTTGCCTTCATTTCTCAGGTCTGCTACCACTGCTTTCCTGAGTACTAGGTCACCTACTATAAATCCTCACGACCGAACCTTTCGGTTGTGATAATGCCACACCTTTTGCTTGTAAGCTTCATTTTTGCATTAGTGCCTCTTCTCGAACCTCGTTTATAGAGTCAATGTTTGCTTGAAGCCCTACATCAGAATGAAGCTTGGACCATCTCCACAGGGGCTAAGGCTTCAGTTCCTTATGCCAGTCGAAAGGTGTTTCCTTTGTGGGGGTCCGACCTGAGGTACGATAGGCCCAGAGCACACTGAGTAGTTGGTCGGCCCAGTTTTTCTTCTCCCGATCCAGCCTTTTCTTGATTCCATCCAGAAGTGTGTGGTTGACCTTTTCTGCTTGGCTGTTTGACTATGGGTGTGCGACTACAGTGTTTCAAAAATCAATATTGAAGTTGTTGCAGAAGAGCCTAAATTTTCAATTGTCGAATTGTTATTCATTGTCAGTTACTAGTACTTTTGAGACATCGTAGCGGTATATGATGTCATCTTTTATGAACTTTTTCACCGCCTCCTCAGTGATCATTGCTTGGGGACATGCTTCCATCAACTTCGTAAAGTAGTCTATGGCAACAATCAAGAACTGGACACCACCCTTGCCTTTCTTGAACTGTCCTAGGATATCCATTCCCCGTATTACGAATGAAATCGGATAGATAATGGAGTTAAGATTTGTGGTCGAGACATACGGTATAGGGTTGTGTACTTGACATTTAAAGCATCGCTGGACAAAATTTATTGCATCTTGCTGCATCTTTGGCCAGTAGAATCCTTGGTGTAATACCTTGTAGGCCAGTGCCCTTCCTCCCATGTGGCCTCCGTAAATTCCTTTATGGACCTCACAGAGTGTCTCTTCAACTTGACTCGATGTGAGGGACTTCAGCAGGGGCCAGGATATTACCCTTTTGTACAATACTCCTCTTTGGAGGGTGTAGTTGGTTATTCTCCTCTTAATTGCTCTTGTCGCTATCTGATCTCCAAGAGGTGCCCATCTCGCAAGTAAGCTGTAATAGGATCCATCCAGCTCATCTCAGCTGGCTGTGTATCATTTCTACAAATCATTTCTTACTCATAAGTTGGTTTTTTCAGTACTTCAAAGTATATCGAGTTTGCGCAGTCATTGGTTTCGCTGTGGCCTGTTTGGAGAGGGCATATGCCGCTGTATTTTCTTCTTGTGGAACTTGTACCATTTCAAATGTACTGAAGCTGATGATCAGGCGACGGACTTCCTTTAAGTATTTGATCATTCTCTCTTCCTTGGCCTCATAGTGCCCGTTGACCTAGTTCACAATTAGCTGGGAGTCACTATGCATGATTAGGTCATCTATCATTACGGCCTTTGCCAACTTGATTCCTGCTATTAGGGCCTCGTACTCTGTTTTATTGTTTGTCACAAAAAATGTAAATCTGAGGGCATACTGTATTGTGAATGCCTCTGGACTTTGTAGCACAAGTCCCATGCTAATCCTTATCGAGGTGTTGGATTCATCAACAAAGAGCTTTCACTTTCTGTTTGGCTCGGTCTCTGCTCCTAATTCCACCTCTGTCTATATGCACTTTACTAGGAAATCTGCTAGTGCTTGGCCTTTGATTGCACTCCTGGGCCAAAATTCTGTCATGCTCGCTTAACTTGACAGCCCAGCTCACCATCCGCCTTGCTACACTAGGGTTATGGAGTGACTCCCTGAACGACTGATTTATCAGTACAGTACGGCTATGGTGTGTGCTTGGAAGTAAGGTCTCAGTTTCTTTGTTGCCATGACCAATGCCAATGCAAACTTTTCAATCCTTGGGTACTGTGTCTCTGTGCCGAGGAGCACATAACTTACGTAGTAGACAGGATTTTGGAGTTTTCCTTCTTCTCTTATGAGGATTGCACTAACGGCCACCGGGGATGTGGCGAGATAAAATTGGAGCACCTCTCCTGGCTTGGGTCAGCTCAATAGAGGGGGTCTGGTCAGGAGGGCTTTAACTTCCTCGAATGCCACTTCACATTCATCCATCCAGCAGAATTGCTGGTGTCCTTTTCCTCCTTTCAGTAGCTTGAAAAAGGGAAGAAATTTGTCTCTAGCTCGGGATAGAAACCTGTTCAGCGCAACCAGGCACCCCATTAACTTTTGGACTTCGCGAATGTTTCTAGGCTGGCGCATCTCTTGAATAGCTTCAATTTTGGAAGGATTTGCCTCTATTCCCCTCGGTGACATCAAGAAGCCCAGCAACTTCCCAGAGTCACTCCAAATGCGCACTTGGTAGGGTTTAACATCATTTGGTTTTACCATAAAACATCAAAGGCTTCCCTCAGGTCCAGCACATGATCGGTGTCATTTGCGTTGTTGACCAACATGTCATCAATGTAGACTTCTATGTTTCTTCTGATATGGCTTCGGAACATAGTGTTGACCATTCTCTGGTATGTGGCTCCTGTATTCTTGAGGCCAAAGGGCATCGCAGTGTTGCAATAGTTACCTTGAGTGGTGAAAAACATTGTCGTCTCCTCATCTTTAGCTTTCATTTTTATATGGTTGTAGCCAGAGTATGCATCCATGAAGGTCAGCATCTCATGGCCTGCCGTTGAGTCTATGAGGAAGTTGATCCTGGGTAGGGGATAACAGTCCTTAGAACAGGCTTTGTTTAGATCAGTGTAATCTATGCAAATCCTCCACCTCCCGTTGGACTTCGAGACTATGACAACATTAGCCAGCCAGGTTGGGTATTTTACTTCTCTTATGATCCCCACGGTTAGAAGTTTGTCAACTTCCCCATTGATGATTGTGTTCCACTCAACTGCAAAGTTCCTGCACTTCTGTTGAAAAGGCTTGAAGCCAGGATTAACGTCCAGACTATGTTCAGTCACATCCCTTGGGATGCCTGGCATATCAAAAGTCTTCCATGCAAAGAAATCAGAGTTTTTACCTAGGACGTTCAGGATTTCCTCGCGATGTTGGGAGCTCAGTAATGCTCTAAGCTGGATAGTCTTTGTTGGCTCAACCTCGGTTAGTGGGACAGTGAGCAACTGTTCCACAGGCTCAGCTCGGTTTAAAAGGCTTTCGGCATGGTAATCGATGATTTCTACCATGTATGCTGCGCTACAGCATGGTTTCTTGACAGACTTTATGAAGTTGGCATAGCACTCTCGAGATTCCTTCTGGCTGGACCTACATTTCTCGATTCCGTTGCTGGTGGAAAACTTAACCTTCATATGCTTAGTGATCACAACTGCTCCAAGGCCATTAAGATCAGGTCGGCCAAGGATCACATTGTATGGTGAGGCTATCTTGGCAACCATGAATGTGACCATGGTGGTGGCCATTTGAGCTCCCTGACCGATGGTTACTGACAGGTTGACTACTCCTTCTAGCTCTGCAGGTGTGCCTGAAAATCCATACAGAGGCCCAGGGGCGGGCTTTAAGGATCTAGTGCCAAGCTTGCTCCCATGTCTACCAGCACCCTGTGGAAGGGGTGGTTGGCCACCACCAATTGGATTACGATAGCATCGTTATAAGGCCAGTTCAGTTCTTCTAAGTCCTTATCTGAGAATGTGATGGGAGGATCTATCTTGAGGGTCTTGACGGGTTGTTCTATGATGCACACGAATCGTGCATGAGCTTTGGCCTTGCTTACTGATTTCACGGTGGGTCTGTCCTCCCATGATGGTCAGGATGGCCGGACCCACAGGCTAGTTATGGTATGTGTCAGCTCGATCCGCGCCTGACTCCTTAGGTGGCTCGACCCAGCCTCATCTCTCCTCGGCTCGGGTCATTTTTCACCATATTTCTGCTTTAAGTACTTGTTAAGGTACCCTACCTTAATGAGCTCATCAATCTCTCTTTCCAGTGACTTGCAATCTTCAACGTTATGTCCATGATCCTAGTGGTATCGATAGTACCAGTTGAGGTTCCTCTTCTCTGGCTTAGCTGTCATTGGTTTGGGCCAGCGAAAGTATTTCTAGTCCTAGATCTCTAGAAGCAATTTTTTTTGTAAATGACGAGCTTGTATAGTTGAGGCTCCACTGTGTCAAGTGGCTGATCTGTCATGTTCTTCTTCAGCTCGCGGGAGTCATCCCTGGGCTTTACTGGTATCTTATTTTCTTTCTCTGGTAGCTCATTTTTGTCAGTTATCCCTCTGACAACTAGGACCTCTTCTATGTTGGCATACTGGTTACACCTTCTTAGCAGCTCGGGCATTATGTCTGATAGGTCAAGGGCCAGAGATAGGACCAGATCAGGGTATGTAACCCGATTACACAATGCGCTATATGCTACTCCATCTGGTAGATTTTTCACTTCCAGTGTTGCCTTGGTAAATTGAGCGAGGAAATCCTGTATAGTCTCCCCAGACCTCTGTCACATGTTCATCACGTTCTAAGAGGTCTGCTTCTACTTCATGCTAGCTTGGAAATGAGTGAGGAATGCCCTTGTCAGTTTTTCATAGCTATAGATGAACCGAAGCCTCTAGTTCGACATCCACACCAATGCGACACCCTTCAGTGAAGCTGTAAAAGCTCTACAGAGAGTTACGTCTGATCCCCCATAGACTGTTATGGCTAAATTATAGCACAGAAGATGATCGTAGGGATCAGCGGTGTCGTCGTATGTGTTAAAGATGAGCACCACAAAATTTGGGGGCATCTCAGCATCTATCAACTCATCGGATAGTGCATTATAGGATGGGGTCACCGTTATGTTGGTCGGGTGCCTCTGCCTTGGCATTCCTTCTATTCTCTCAGTGAGACGCTAGATGCGTCATTCCAGGTATTCCCTTTTCTCCTCGACTCTGCGGCTCGAGAAGCAGCATTAGCGTTTAGCTCACCTGGAGCTTCTTTCACCATCCTGGTGTTTGTCAGGTTGGTCCTCTCTGTGTTGATGCGCACCCCTAGCTAGCCTGGGTGGTGAGTTCTGACGTCCTACCCTGGGTGGAGATCTATAAGCATCTCGTCTCTCGGGGCTCTGTTCTTGAGTTGAATGACGTGCCCTCCCCTTCTGGGCAGGTGAAGGCCCTCGCTGTCATCTCTCGGTGGGAGATCAAGGTGGCATCGAGCGAACTATTTGTGATGTCCTAACAGACCCGCTCCTTGCTGTCGATTGAGGGGCAACACTGTTATTAGGTGTTTCGTCTCGAGGTTGCCTGTCCGGAGCTGGTCTGGCCAACTAAGTAGAGCCTATGCGGGGTATAGGAAACACCGAGCAGAACTGGGATATGAAGTCCCACACCAGGGTGTTAGTTGCCAACACCTACAACTGTAGATTCTAGATTTGTTCTTCCATAATCTGGTGGGTCATCCAGGATGAAGGTCCTTGGTGAGATTGTTGAGGGTTTCAATTGCGCTGCCCTCCCTCTCCTAGAGTAACCCCTACATTGGCCTGAACCTGTGAAGGTCTCAGAACGGGTGTAATACCCCGCTTCTTAAACCCGGTCTGATTTCACGATTGAACCGGTTTAACCATGTAGGAACCGAGCCAGAGGAAACTAGAGCAGGTTCCTTATGGGCTATGATGGCACGGGTGACCTTAAACACCGGCTGGCCCGACAAGTCCGAGCCAGTGCCAGAAGAGACGGGAGTGCCCAAACCGTGTACGTGCACCTACCATAAGGCTATGTACGGATAAAACAGGTATTACATCCGTATTTTAAGGTATATACGTATGCTACATCGTATGCTTGGGGTGGGGTTCGCGCCGAGGTCCGAACCCGGTCAAAATCTCAACTTTTTGGCTCTCAGGTGGGTAGGACAGGTGGGTGCACCCACCTGAGTGACCCATCCAAGAGCACTATTCACTTAATTAGGAATGGTATATAAGGCTTTATGATTTTCTTTTCTTTCCATTTATTACCCTCGTACGTTGGTGAGAAAAGTAAAGAGGAGAGAGAAAAGAAAGGGAAGAAGAAAGGAAGAGGAAGAAAAAGGGGATTTCAGCGGCGCCAAAGCTCGGTCTTCCCATTCCGGTGCCGGGAGAGTGATCTTCAACTCTAGATCTACAGTTGGAGGTAAGAAAAGTTGGGTTTTGTGAACATTCACCATACCCAAGCTTTAAACCCTTGATTCGAGTATGGTTTCTTGAGATCTTGTAAAACCCCTTTGAAATGATGAATCTAAGGTTTAATAGATGATTTATGTGTTGATCTTGAAGGATTTGAAGAGATATTGACAAGGTGGAAGGAACATTGTGGGTTTGAAGTGATTTGGAGGGTTTGAAGTCATTCTTGAGCAAAGAAGGTAAGATGGTTTCCCTCACTTGAATCTAACCTAGATCTAGGTTAGAACCATCCTATAGTACCTTGAGGGTGTGAAGAATGGGTGGGGAAAAGCCCCATTTGATTCCACAAAGAATGGAGAAAATGGGGAAGAAAGTGCCTTTTCCGCCAAGACCGGTGGGTACAACCGGTGGGCTCCTACCCGCCTGTGGGTACCCACCTGAGAAGGGGGGGCCTTCGGGCCCAACCGGTGGGTACCACCGACGGGTACAACCGGCGGGTACCTACCCGCCGATCCTAGCAAGGGGTCCCTGGCCCAACCGGTGGGTACTACCGGCGGGCCCCTACCCGTCGGTCCCAAACCGGTGGGTAAAACCGGTGGGTAGACAGCCCACCTGTCTGACCCACCCGTATGGCCCCAAAGGTGATCCTTATGTCCGATCGAACCCAAATCGGACGTGTGACCTTCTTTTGACGTTCTAAATACGATTTTGACATCAGATTTCATTAATTTTGATTCTAAAATGGTGAAGTACTAACCCCGCTCAATTATGTTAGGTTCACCAAATCGTACCCGATTCGCTCCGGATCTCACCCGTACCGAACGGGAATCCTTGTACGCTACAAGTAAGTGGGGAGAGGACGTTTGGCCTTGTTTCAAGGCATTTGTTTGGCATTCATATAACTATATCTAATCTAGTCATGTCATCATGAATATGCTATGTAGATTAGTCATTCCACACATTGATGTGCATATATGCTATGTTTACTTTTCAAATGCCAATTGAATGAGATGTTTATATGTTGAATGTGGACATCATGGTGCATAATGCATTGATAGACTAGATGCCGTAGTCGACTTGGAAACGAATGCATTGGTGGCCCGTGGAATGGGACACGGTGGCACTATGCAATCGTACTATTGTCATATAGGAGCATGCGGTATTAGGATTCTCACCATCCCGTGCTATGACCCTTCCCAACAGGGGTTAAGGTGTTGGGTTGCCATTTGGGGGGAAGCAGGGGTCGCGGTTATCGGACACTGTGGCGGTTAGGCATT
>NC_056565.1:14406149-14408995 GCF_013358625.1 Macadamia integrifolia
TGAGCTCCAGCCTTGAAACCGAGCCGAGCTGTGTACTCTGATGGTTTTTGATGATTTCCTGTATATACTTGGTATTTGAATCATATTCTTTTTGTGTATATATCATGCCTTCGGGCCCAAATCTATATAATTATTGTATCACAATTCGGGTATCAAGTATATGGGATTTATTCACAGGTAAAACTTAGTCTTCCGCTGATCTGATGAATTTATGTTAGTGTGTGTATGCTGTGGTGGAATACAGTATCTGATGATCCTGACAGGTTTGGGTTAACCGGTGTTAACTCGGTCACCGCTCCGGTTCAGTGTGAACGGGGTGTGACAATGGGCCCCTCTACTATTGGGGCATTCTCTCGATTCACCATTGGAGGTGGGCAAGGTTCCTCTACTTATTCAGGTAGCAAACCACAAGATGATCTTACTCATGTTGTAGTGGAGGAGACGACCTTCTCACTTCTTAGTTGCATTGGTTCAAGTAGCTTTTTGTATCAGCTTCCCACAGACGACGTCAATCTGATGAGGTAAAAATTGACCTGTCGATCTTCCTTGTAGCTCCTAATGCTCCAGTAGATCTACATAGAAGTGAAGACAGGGGAGAGCCGAGCTGACCCGACAGGAGACTCTCCGATACCTAAGTTCGATCTTTCCATAGTAGATACTCAAGAGAGTTTTTTAGTCAAAAGAAGTGATCGATCCCCCATGATGGAGGTTTACCTTGGTATTTATAGGCTGTTTAGGGTTTAAGGACTCCTGCTAGGTATGGAGTCCTTAAAGAGAATGGCTCTATGATTCTGGAAATATTCTGGATTTCAGGGCATATTCTAAAAATATTCCTCTCTTATCCTGAAGGCACAAGTCGTGAGAGGTGTGGACACCTTGGTGATATGAGTGGATTGACTCCTGCCCCTATAATCAGATGTCACATCCCTTAAATATAGGAGTGTGCATGTGTACACTTCTGGGTGCCTTATTTGATTGTGCCGAGCCGAGGTAGCAGATCAGCCTGTGGAGAGACTGAGGTGGCGGGTCAGCTTGAGGAGAGACTGAGGTGGCAGGTCGACTTGTGGAGAGACTGAGGTACCAGGTCGGCCTATGGAGAGACTAAGGTGGTAGGTCGGCCTGAGGAGAGACCGAGGTGGCAGGTCGGCCTGAGGGGAGGTTGAGGTAGCAGATCGGCATACATGCTTTAGTCATGCTAAGGATGAGGACATATTTGGTCTCATTAGTAGGAAATGCATATTCACATGGATTTGTTTATTTATTTTCTTTCTTATTGGACAGACTTCTTTCTTTCATGTAATAAATAAATGATAAAGTTTTCTATTCGTGAAAGACTCTAGTACCACACAGGGGCACACAATGATCATTATATCCCTCTTAGTGGGCACAGGGGTCTCTCACAAATAGAAAACACAACCCCAATAATCGAAAGGGAGAAAGAACACTGAAAGATAGTGTGATCCTTACACCAAGACATATGAGAAGGTAAAATGACAACCCTATTCCGCATGGAAAGTAAAAATCCCACCGATGTTGATGCTTTCACGTACGTTCCCATTACTCCTACACTAGTGCAAAAACCATATTGCTTTCTACGTAACACTCTCCCCAAACTAGGGGTGGAGCAGGGTCAGGTTTCTTAAAACCCTAACCCAACCGTAAGTCCTCAAAATTCAACCCAGGCCCAACCCAACCCAGTCGGGTTCATGTTTAGGCCCAAACCTTGCTAGGTTCATACCAACCCAACTCGGCCCTAATTGACCCAATTAGGGACGAGATGGGTTGGGCTGGGCTAGGTTGGGTTGACCTTGGCTTCTGCAATGGTTGGATTAACCTTGATTAACCTGTTTTTGCCATTCATATCATATACATTAAAAAGCTATAGAAAAATGAAATACCAATAAGAGCCCTAAATTCTAACACAAAAATTCAAGGTTAAATTTCGGGCTGAGGCCTCAACCCAAGCCCAACCCAACCCTGCCCTGACCTAGGATTGGGGTTTTTTCAACTCTAACCCACCTTCAGGGTCAGAAAACTTAGCCCAAGCCTTGTTCAGGTTCAAGGCAAGTTAGGGCAAGTTCGAATTGTCAAGCCCAAACTTTCACCCCTACCCCTAACAAATGTTATGTAAGTGTACTTTACGCCTCGTGTTTAAAGACTCTTCCCAAACTTAAAATAGTGTATTTTGCTTAAAACTAGTTAGATGTGGAAGTAGCCGTGCTGGTTGGGGGGTTAATAAATGCATGTTATTGAAAGAGACGAAATCTAATTAAACACACCAATATATAGTCCAATTAATTAATGGGAAAATCAGATTGAAGAACAGTACTTGCTCCCAGTAGTTAATAATTAGGTGGACTACCAGTTTTCACCCCCGATACTTCGGGCCCGTTTGATAACGTTTCTGTTGTTTCTGTTTCAAGAAACGATAGAAACAGAAATTTCCGTTTCTGGAACAGAAACAGAAATTTCCGTTTCTGGGAACAGAAACAAAATTTTGGGTGTTTGATAAACCTTGTTTCTTGAAACTCTTATTAGCGGCCATACGGGTCTCTATGCATGTGGTTAAATCCAGGTTTCTGGTTCAACACCGACATTCGAAACAAACACCAGCAGTTTCGGTCGGGAACGACAGACTTCTCGGTGTCCTTGCTCTCCAGACACATTGAGAGATACTCAACCCCATTGACGGAACTCTGATAGACACTAATTTGAAGATTACATTCCCCAGCAGGGAAAACAGGGCTCATTATCTTCTGGGTTTTGATCATCTCCTTAAAAAGACTGAAATTGCGAACCCTCCAAGTGAACTTCCCACTCAATACATCAGAAACAGGACCTGCGAC
>NC_056565.1:14409095-14432105 GCF_013358625.1 Macadamia integrifolia
TGTTCCATTGTGTTCTTATTTTAAACATATTTGGTTATCATTGTGTATCTCTTTTAGACTGGATCACTCGAGAATAATAAAAGAAATACTTTAAGCAACAAGATTCTCATAAATAACTTATGATTGGTCTCTTTGACTTAAGAGATCATTATCATAAGAATTAGGCATTATAGGTTTTGATGTCCTAACGACTGATATCTCTTTGATATCTCTTGACTATGTAACAATGCATCGGATTCATATATTTAAATAATTAGTACTAATACTCATTTTGTAAAAAAGAAAAAATGAAATATCCTAATGGTCCAATCACAAAATATATTCTCTACATACATACGAATTTAGTATGCAATTAATACAATCCAATGAGTTGACAATAAGTACTGCCATACCCCCCTAAAAACTATTATTTTATATTGTTAAAGGGGAGGGAAGTGGTTATAACTAACTATTGACTTAGGAGAATGTTTAAAATTTAAAATGTAACCGCAAGCATACGGATCAGTGTAGCTATGGGTCGAACACAGGGAGAGCATCCACTTTATTTTTGACTTCTTTTAATAATGCGAAAGTGAACCGATTAATGGTTGTGATCTAATTCTAACTCCCGTCATAAATATATGTATCTAAAATAACATCCTAACCATTCATCATCTAAGAATTTAAATATGCAAGACACACAATTAAAATTAAATAAATAAATAACTGAAAATAAACAACTCGCGCAATTAAAAGCAATGAAAGAAAAAAAATACTGAAATAAAAATAAAGTAAAAGAAAGGGGATAAAGCTAGAGAGAGGCTCACAAGTAGGTTTTTCTACTTAGCCCGAGGGATGCATCATAATATGAGCTTCTCTACTTGACCAGAGAGTCACTCTTACAATGGTTACTCTACTTGGCTTTAGGGAAAGGAAGATAATTAAAATAAAAATAATAAAATAATACTTCTATGGCTAGGAGGGGCAAAGCCAATACATACACTAGCCATGAACCTTGGGGGAAAGGGAAAGCAATAATGTAACGACTGAAATTAAAATCCTAAATTAAGAAAGAAAGGATAGTCAGAAGAGGGAATAAGAGGGGGGAGAGAAGACTACTGAAGAAGTCTACCTACCTGAATCAATGCTTGAATTTGAAAGGTTGGGTGATTTGAGATACTGCTAACCCTAAAAACCAGATCTAGAATGAACCAAATCTGAAATTTCTAAGTCTATAGATAACAAATCTTAAAAAAAAAAAAAAAAAAGAACTGAACTTGAAAAGGAGATGCTTCATGGCTCATGATCTTGTCACCTAGATCTAAGCCTAGAACTATAACTTAAAATTTACAACTCAATTGCATAAATCATAAACATAAAAGGCTGAATAAAAATAAAAGAGTGCTTGCATTAATTGAAATGAAAAGCTATTATAAAAGTGATTAAAGTAAAAATAAAGGAGAACTAAAACTAAAGAGAGTGAGAGAGGAGAGAGAGAGAGAGAAGAGAACTAAACATAAACTAAAAAATAAACTAAGGAGAATAATAATTCTAGGAGGGGGAGGAATGGTCTTTTATAGGGCTCTGGTCTTGCCTACTTCCTTCTACAAGTCTTCTTTAAGAAAAGAAAGAAAATTAAATTAAATTAAATCTTAATAAAAATCCTCATTCTCTGAGATATTGTGTGAGGAAAGAGAGAATCTATTTCCAAAATTAACAAATTCTATTCCTTCTCTGCAATATTAACCAATGTTTTGCAGTCTTGACTAAATCAAAAAGGAATCTTTACATAGCATCTTCAAGATCTTGTGAGGTGGCAAGAGAGAATAATCTTTAGGATTTTGTAGGAAAGATGATGTGTTACTAATGAGTGGGTCTCACCTTTGGACAAGTTAGTTTAAGCTTGGACCGGTTTTTGATTCACTTTAAGCACTTTCTCTTATAGACTTGAAAAACTAAAAAAAAAAAAAAAAAGAAGTAGTACGATCCAAATTGGGGCAAAATGTACATTTATATCCTTAAGATTTCATATATTATTGTGCTCATCAAATTCCTCCATACTTGACTTTTGCTCGTCCTCGAGTAAGGTAAATAAATAAAGAAACGAAAGAAAAAACCTAACTCACTTTCGTAGGAACTATGGTTGCATTTAGCATTTGCAATAAGCCTCTAAATCCCTAAGTTACCTTGCTGGACGAGTTGTGTCTCGTGGGTGTTTGCAGTGAATATATACCCAAAATTCAAATTAACTTGAAAAATTCTCATTTAAAGCTTCTAATAACTACAAAACACACACCCTTTTTCAATTAGAGCACATCAACCGAGGAACCCCCACACTTGAACTTTAATACTCCATCTAGATTTAGGAAAAATCACAGATCTCAAATAGGAACGAACCTTGTATCTTCTAAAGCACGACCAATCCTAAGATAAACCACATTGTAAGGTAGGGACTATGAACTAGGATTTTGGAGCGTTGACCAATCATAAACAATAAGGCACAATGGTATCTTTTTTTTTTTTAGTAGATAACTCATTTTACTCCACTACATTTCGCCTGAATAACATGGTGAAGCAAACACCAAAAACCCAAGTTACTAAGTAGCTTCGCTTTATGCATATGCCAACAAAGACAGTGATACTAAGTTCTTTTTAGAAGTGTTCTTTCCTAAGAGTTTTGATCAAAACACCCCGCTTCATGAGGCACAGTGTTCTGTCTAGCTCCTAGAAATTCTATACTTACTTTCTACTTTTTGACCAATTTTTATTTTCTTTGCATATTCATATCATATATTTTTATACTATGCCAAGAATATAGTCTCAACTCCTAACTTAAGAACAAGGACACCAACTAACAAATGGTCTTACACCTTTAAACAAGTATCTTTAAATCACTTAAATGAGGTTCCACTTCAAGATATACCCTTATTAACATCCTCTTAATTGGGATTATAGTACCAAGATGGGTCCTAGATCTCAATTTCTTTTTTTTTTTTTTGTAGGGTGTGTATAAAGCACCGAAAAACTCTTAAAAGTAACCTCAAGTACTAAACAGTCAAACCCTCCCCCATATTTAAATTGTGCAATGTCCTCAACGTAGAAAAATAAAAAAAAAATGATAAGACAATAAAACAAAAAGGACAAAGGAGAGAAAATTATCAAATAGGATCAAATATCATCAAAAAGAGGCTCATAAAGAATCATGACCTCTGCATCATGCATTGAAGGTAACTCAAGGAATGGCTTCAGACAGTGCCCATTAACTTTAAAAATTTCCCAAGTGAATGGATTCATAACCTTTATAGTACAATGGGGGAATACTATTTGCACAAGGTAAGGACCTTCCCACTGAGAATGAAGTTTTCCTGAAAAGATATGCAATCTAGAATTGTATAACAAAACTTTATCACCAAGTATAAAAGATTTCTTAACAAGGTGCCTATCATGAAAAGCTTTAGTCTTTTCCTCAGAAAGTTTTGTACTATCATATGTATCATTTTACAATTCCTCTAACTCAGATAGTTGAAGACCTCTATGAGCTCCTGCAATAAAAAAATCAAAATTGAATTTCTTAATCACCCAAAAGGCACGATGCTCTAATTCAATAGGAAGGTGGCATGTTTTCCTGTATATCAAACGGTATGGGGATTGATCAAGTATGGTCTTGTAAGCAGTCCTATACGCCCACAAAGCATCCAACAAATGGTTAGACCAATCCTTTCTATTTGGGTTAACTGTCTTCTCTAGAATCTGCTTGATTTGTCTGTTGGACACTTCTACCTATCTACTAGTTTGGGGTGGTATGGGGTAGTCAACTTGTGGATAATCCCATACTTCTTCACTAAGGCCTCAAAAGGCTTATTCCAAAAGTGTTTTCCCCTATCACTAATGATAGCTCTAGGGATATCAATTCGAAAAAAAATATTTTTCCTTAAGAATTGAATGACTATCTTATGGTCATTAGTCTTACAAGCATGAGCCTCAATCTATTAGGACATATAGTCCACAACCAATAAAATATATTCATATCCACATGACTTAGGGAAGGGGCTCATAAAATCTATTCCTCAAATATCAAAAACCTCAACCATGAGGATTGGGTTAAGAGGTATAATGTTCCTTCTACTGATTTTTTCTAAAGACTGACAAGAAGGACAAGCCTTACAATAAGCAAACGAATCCTTGAAGAGACTGGGCCAATAAAATTCAAATTGTAATACCTTGGCCGCAGTCTTAGTATGCCCAAAATGGCCGCCACAAGCCTGATCATGGCAAAAGAAAAGAATAGAACGGTGCTCATGATCAGGGATACATCTCTGGATAATTTGGTCAGGGTATGATTTAAAAAGGTAAGGATCATCCCAAAAGAAATACTTAACATGTCAGTGAAAACGGTACTTTTCTTGGTAAGATCAATAATCTGAAGTCTTGTTTGTAACTAAAAAATTTATAATATCTACAAACCAAGGTTCACTAGATACTACAAAGAGTTGCTCATCGGGAAAATGCTTGTTAACTGGATTATTCATAGGCAAAGAATTGGGTAACCGAGACAAATGGCCTGCAACCAAATTTTTACTGCCTTTCTTATCCTTAATTTCTAAGTCAAATTCCTGCAAAAACAAAACCCATCTGATAAGACATGCTTTGGCATCCTTTTTCTGAATAAAGTATCTGATAGCTGCATGGTCAGTGTAAATAATTACATGAGAACATATTAGATATGCACGAAACTTTTCTAATGCAAATACAACAACTAAAAATTATTTTTCAGTTGTAGTGTAGTTCAGCTGTGCATCATTGAGAGTTCTACTGGCATAATAAGTAACACGAGAAAGTTTATCAACTCTCTGCCCTAAGACTGCCCCTATAGCAAAATCAGATGCATCACACATTAATTCAAAGGGCTCAGTCCATAAGGAAGCTTGAATAATGGGGGCTGTTGTCAACACCTTTAATTACTCAAAGCACATGAAGCATCACTTGAAAATTTGAAGGGTTGTTCTTTAGCCAAAAGATTGGTGAGAGATCTAGCTATATGACTGAAGTTCTTGATGAACAGACGATAGTACCCTACATGACCTAAGAAGGAACGAACATCCTTAACTGACTTGGGAGGTGGTAAATAAGCCCACCTTAGCTCTATCAACCTTGATCCCTTCTTTAAAAATGACATAACCCAACACTATGCCCCGTGTAACCGTGAAATGACATTTCTCCCAATTGATGACTAAATTAGTCACTTTGTATCGTTTGAGTACTAAAGAAAGATGATGCAAACAATTAGAAAAAAAAGGAGCCATGAATAGAAAAATCATCTACAAATGTTTTCAAAAAGTGATCCACCATATCAGAGAAAATACTCATCATGCATCTTTAGAATGTGGCAGGGGCCTTACAAAGCCCAAAAGGCATACGCAGATAAGCAAAGGTTCTATAGGTGCATGTAAAGGTGGTCTTGTGTTGGTCATCTATGGCAATGAAAATTTGGTTATAGCCGGAATAACCATCAAAGAAATAATAATACTCATGTCCGGCTAACCGCTTTAACATTTGATTAATGAAAGGTAAAGGAAAGTGGTCTTTCCAAGTTGTTGCATTTAACTTTCTATAGTCAATGCACACACGCCATCTTGTTTGGACACGAGTAAGGATCAACTCATTTTTAGTATTTTAGACTACTGTGACCCCTGACTTCTTTGGCACCACGTGCACTGGACTTACCCACTCGCTATCAGAATTAGGGTAGATACCATGATCCAAGCATTTTAGGATCTCTTTCTTGATAGCTTCTTACATCATAGGATTAGCCATTCTTTGTGGTTTCCTAAAAGATTTTGAATCCTCCATGAGGTAAATATGATGTTGAACAATTGAGGAGTTAATTCCTTTAATGTCTGTCATAGTCCAACCTAAGGCTTCCTTGTTTTCTTTTAAAACTTTGATCAACTCTTCCTCTTGACTTAAAGTTAAACCTGAGGAGATAATAACTGATATAGTTTGATCTTCTCCTAAGAAGGCATACCTTAAGTTAGAGGGCAACTCTTTCACATTAAACTTAGGAGGCTTAACAATTGAGGGTTTAGGAAGAGAATTTGATAGAGGACCAATGGGCTTCATAGGTGTATGAAGGCTCCAAACCCTCGAAGAAGAAATTTTTAGTATCATCATTTAATTCTTCCATACACTCTTAGAATTTTGAATCAAAGTCAATGTCAAAAGTTTAATAATATCATCAGAAAAATCCTCAAACATATTGACCTCTTCATCAATATCATCAGAAGAAATTATGGGTTGCTTGCCCAACCTATACATGTTGAACTCCATAGTGTGGTTGCTAAAAGATATCCTTAGTAGACCATTCTGACAATTGATTAATGATTTGTTGGTAGCCAGAAATGGTCTTTCAAGAATGATAGGGATCTTATCCCTAATGGTGAAGGGTTTGGTGTCCAAAATAATAAAATCAACTAAAAAAATAAATTCTCATACCTTAAGTAGGACATCTTTGATCATCCCTTTCAGAATCTTAACAGAAGGTAAAAGGTTCACACTTCCACCAAGGTCAAGTAGGGTATGATCAATACGAGTGTTGCCAATGACATAAGAGATGGTGAGACACCCGGGATCCTTATACTTGGCTGTTATAGGTTGTGTGATCATTGAACTGATATTAACTGCCAAAAATACCTTTTTGAACACACTTGTGGTGCGCTTATGAGTGCATAAGTCTTTGAGGACTTTGGTATAAGTTGGGATTTGAGTTATAGCATCCAAAAGAGGGATGTTTACCTCTACCTTCTTGAAGACTTCTAAAATTTTTTTCATTGAAGTTGTCTTCTTCTTATTCATCAAACGGTTAGGATAGGGGATAGGAGAAACATAAACACTATCAAAAGTTCTCTCATTAATAGAATTATACTTTGTGACTTCCACCAAATCATCTTTAATTTCTTCAGGTCCATCTGGTGAACCTAGAATGGAAGGCACAATAGTAGCTTTGATAGTCGGAGGGTCAATAAAAATGTCAGATGGTAGAGAAGGAGTGGTACCATTCCGTAGATACTCGCAGCTATTTTGTAGGGCATATACCGCATTACACTGGTTGGAGGGCCCTTGGTGTACAACATTGAACTGAGAAGCAAGTTGCCCTTGTAGAGTCAACACTTGATGTCTAGGATTCTGCTCTGGCTGACTAGGTAATTTTTATTTCTCCTTCTCATGCACGATTGTGACAAGTTGAGTAAGTTACCTCTCCATATTATTGGGGTTTGTCATGAGAAGGGCCATGCTTTTCTCTCACTCACTAATTCTTTTCGCCTCTTCAGTTGATGTAAACCTCGGGGGTTGTTGATAAGGTGCTTGGAGAGGGGGCCTAACAAAATTTGACTAAGGACCTAGATTAGGCCAAGGGAAAGAATTAGATAGTGGTACAAAATTGGGCCTCTAGGGACTAGGCTGCCCTTGGTTGTGAAAGTTGGATGGACCTCCTTGATTCCCTTGGCTCCATAAAAAATTAAGGCGATTTCTCCACCTTGGATTGTAAGTGTTGCTAAACGGGTTGTTTGGATAAAGAACATTAACACTTTCATTGCCCCCAGAACTGTTGGGGCATTCTTCCATTACATTTCCAGGTGAGTGACATCAATTGCACATAAAGACTTGATTTTGGACTTGGTGGACTAAGGCATGTGCTTTAGGGACAAGGGCTTCTATTCTCTTGATGAGACTACCTAAATGGGCCTCCTTGGCTACTATCCCATCGACATAGTACCCTTTACCTCTTATAGTTCTCTCACTTTCCTTAGTAGACTCCCATTCTCTTGTCTTTTCAGTTAGTTCAACTAAAAAGTTCTAAGCTTTGTTTTCATCCGCATAAGCTGTGAAGCCTGTAGGACACATAGACTCTAACATCTGCTTGGTATGGTAGTCTATCCCTTCACAAATTATTTAGCAAAGATGTCATTTGCCAATACCATGATGGGGACACTTTTGGAGAAGGTCTTGGAACCTTTCTATGAGTCTAGAAAATGACTCTTAAGATTTTTATCGGAACTGCATGATCTTACTCTTAAGTTTGTTTGTTTTATGCAAGGAAAAAATTTTTCTCAAGAACGTTATCGTAAACTGATCCCATATGATAATGAAATTAGATGGCAGCCCATATAGCCATCTTTTTGCTCTATCCTTGAGCGAACAGGTAATGCATCTAAGTTAAACAACATCATCACTGAGTTGTTGTATCTTAATGAGGACACAAACCTCCTCAAATTCTCTCAGGAATGAATAAGCATCGTAGGAAGATAGCCCATGGAAGTATGGTAACATAGTGATGAATTTAGTTTTAAGCTCATAATTGTTTCCCGGGGCAGCTGGTAATCTAATGCAAGAAAGTTAGGCTACCCTGGTTGGGTAGAATCTATCCTTTAAAGTAGGCTTAGGTTGTTCTGTCATTCTTAAAATATGTACTCTTACTAAACGATTGGTAGAATCACAGATCCACACACTCATACAACAGAAAACTACCCACAATTAGAGTAAGACAAGCACAAAAGAATGGAAAAAAAAAAACTCTTTCTTTTTTATTTTTTTGGATTTTTAGGAGGTTACCGGCAGGGATCTGGGGTTGCTTAGGTCAATTCCTGAGGTACTGCTATAGGGTGAAACCTGTCTTTATCATACTATAAGGCTTGGTGACATCCACCGATACAACTACTATTGCAAGTTGTTATTCTTATGAATTCAATAAAAGAGAAAGAAAAACAAAACAAAGCATACAAAGCACTCTGATTTACTAAAAGAAAGCAAAAAATAACATGGAACTGTCTCCCCGGTTAAAAACTTATTTGGATTTTAAAATGTAACCACAACCGTACGGATTAGTGTAACTATGGGTCGAACACAGGGAGAGCAGTCACTTTACTTTTTGTTTCTTTTAATAATACGAAAGTGAACTGATTAATGGTTGTGATCTAATTCTAACTACCATCCTAAATTTATGTATCTAAAATAACATCCTAATCATTCGTCATCTAAGAATTTAAATATGTAAGACATGCAATAAAAAATTAAATAAATAAATAACTGAGAATAAACAACCCACGTAATTAAAAAGCAATGAAGGAAAAAAAATACTGAAATAAAAATAAAGTAAAAGAAAGGGGATAAAGCTAGAGAGAGGCTCACAAGTAAGTTTCTCTACTTAGCCCGAGGGATGCATCATAATGAGCTTTTCCTACTTGACCAGAGAGTCACTCTTACAAGTAGGGGTGTCAGTTCGTGGCCCAATCCGACTAAATCGATCGAGACTGATCATTTATAGACCGGTCCGACCTGGACTATTTATTAAACGTGTCGGGCTTGAGCCCAGCCCGTTTATAAATGATCGGTCTCCATTTTGCTACTTGGATCGTCGGGTGCCCAATCGAGACCGATCAAATAACGCCCGATCGAGACAGGCCTATTGTGCACCGACTTAGCCCGACCCTTTAATGATTGTAGAATACCTATTTTACCCCCAAAATTAAAGAATAAAACTAAAAAGTAAAGACATATTCACATTTTAAATAATGGTTATATTTGGTATCATTTATCGATTTATTGTCATTTTTTTGGGCTTGCATGAGTGGGCCAGAATATAAGAGCATATTTTAAAGAGGGCCCGTTTAAAAATCGGTTAAAGCTCGTTTAACATTAAACATGTCCATAGCCCGGTTAAGGCCCTACTAAAGCCCGATTAAGGTAGCTCGATTATAGTCCGAGGCCGACCGATCGAATATAAAGTGTACCATGTCTTCAATAACTAAGCCCGATTAGTTAAATAGGCGGACACGATGTAGCCTTTGAAAGTCTTCAAGCCCGATTAAGCCCGATCGAAATCGGACTGGCCCGACCGGTTAACACCCCTACTTACAAGGATTACTCTACTTAGCTTTAGGAAAAAGGAGGCAATTAAAATAAAAATAATAAAATGATGGTTCTATGGCTAGGAGGGGCAAAACTAACACATACACTAGCCATGAACCTTGGGGGAAAGGGAAAGCAATAATGTAACGACTGAAATTAAAATCCTAAATTAAGAAACAAATAGTAGTCAGAAGAGGGGATGAGAGGGGGGAGAAAAGACTATTGAAGAAGCTTACCTACATGAATCAATACTTGAACTTGAAAGTTTGGGTGATTGAGATACTGTCAACCCTAAAAATTAGATCTGGAATGAACCAAATATAAAATTTTTAGGCATGGAGAAAATAAATCTTAAAAAAAAAAAAAAAAAAAAAAAAAAAAAAACTGAACTTGAAAAGGAGATGCTCCACAGCTCATGATCTTATCACCTAAATCTAAGCCTAGAACTATAACTTTTGAAAAGTACAACTCAATTGTATAAATCATAAACATAAAAGGCTGAATAAAAATAAAAGAGTGTTTGCATTAATTGAAATAATAAGCTATTACAAAAGTGATTAAAGCAAAAATAAAGAAGAATTAAAACTAAAGAGAGTGAGAGAGGGAGAGAGAGAAGAGAACTAAGCATAAACTAGAAAATAAACTAATGGGAATAGTACTTCTAGGAGGGGGGAGGAAGGGGCTTTTATAAGGCTTTGTTCTTGCCTCCTTCCTTCTACAAGTCATCTTTAAGAAAAGAAAGAAAATTAAATTAAATTAAATCTTGATAAAATTCTCATTCTCTGAGATATTGTGTGAAGAAAGAGAGAATTTGTTTCCAAAATTAACAAATTCTATTCCTTCCCTGCAATGTTAGCCAATGTCTTGCAATCTTGACTAAATCAGAAAGGAATCTCTGCATAGCATTTTCAAGATTTTGTGAGGTGGCAAAGAGAGAATAATCTTTAAGATTTTGTAGGAGATAAGATGTGGAACCAATGAGTGGGTGCCACCTTTGGACAAGTTAATTCAAGCTTGGATCAGTTCTTGATTCACTTTAAGCATTTTCTCTTGTAGACTTGAAAACTATTAAAAAAAAATTAATAATAATAATAATAATACAAAAATAGTACTATCTAAAGTGGGGCAAAATGTACATTTATATCCCTAAGATTTCACACATTATTGTGCTCATCAGAGTACAACGAGTTATTTTACTTTAGATGTATATATTGATAAGATATTATCTAATTTTATATTATATGTGTTATCCCAATGGGATCCTAGATTTTGAAATGCTTTATTTAACCACATGATAAACTCAAGTTGAAACTTGAGGAAAGCAATTTTGGAATCTTCAATCCACTAAATTTTAGTATCATCGGACCAACCTAATCAATTTCAAACACTTCTATTTTTAGCTGAAACTTGACTTATGAGATGAATTATTAGATTTCTACCACACACAGACACACACACACATACATATATATATATATATATATATGTGGATGGATTATTAGGTCTTGTATCAAACGGATCCCACCCAATTGTCCCATCACAAGCATTTTTCATGTCATCTCAGTTATTAGTGCCATGAATCATGATATCAAAAAGGAACAAAAGGAAATGGTGAGTACAATCCCATCAAATCATAATGACCAAAGTTATATTCTAACAAGCTGATTAAAAAAAAAAAAAAGAGCTAATAATTCTTACAAAAAAAAATAGTAATATTACTAGTTAGTAATGGTAGTAATGCAGCAATAAGTGGGCCTATTGATCTCCTGTTGGTCTTTTGTGGGTCTTTGTCTAGACCTCTATGATTTCTTGTTTGGATACATTGTGGGTCTTATATTAAAAATAAAAAAATAAAAATAAAAAAAAAATAAAAAAACTCCTGCAGGCAAGGCATGTAACCTCACATATTATGCATGTAAATGACAATATTTCTTGTTAATAACAAAAATAATTATAATATTTTTAAGGAAAAAAAATCTTGAAAGACAACATCCTCTCTTCATTCAAACACAAATGAGAGGGTGAAATGACTGCCCTACCCCTCATGAAAGGTAAAAATTTTACCACATTGATGTTTTTGCACATTTTCCCATTGACTCCTCTTTACTGATGTAGGGCCAAGCTGTCTTTCAGAAAATCTTCTCCCATAATTTTAATAAGATGACGACATCAATAGCAATGGCAATAATAATAATAATAATAGGAATTGATTCCAAGTTTACATTATCAAGATGGTATCTCTAATTACAATCACGTGACAAGTTTGATAGCCATATAAGTTCTTAAGAATTTTTTTTTTTTTTTTTGGGGGGGTGGTGGGATGGTGGGGGTTAGAAATTTCTTAAGAAGCATTAGATTATGCCAAAAATGGGTTTTTGGCTTACCAAATTAACTACCAAAATCTTAATCAAATTATGTAAAATAAATACATATTGTTGTACCTCATGGGTTCTCTATACTGAGGATCTTGCAATAAAAAATTAAAAATTAAAAACCAAAAAACAAAAAACAAGCCCAAGGGAGGAAGGGAGATTTATTGCCTGGGCATGGCCCACTGCCCACATGATTAACAGCTCCTTTGGACATTTTTGCTGTGATAGTCAAAAGGGCAAAATATCAAAATTGTACGGTGACAGCTAGGCAATTATAGAGCTAGCATTATTTTAGGGCATTTTAGTAATACTCATTTTATTTTGAGTATTATGATTAAACAAAAGATTTAATGGGTAGTTAGTTAGTAAGCCAAAATCTATTTCCATAGGTTTTTTTTTTTTTTTTTTTTTTTTTTTTTTTTTATGTGGGGTCCTAGAAGTCCAATGGACAGAATTGAGTAATCGCCTTCCCCATTGCACAATTAAATGTATAATCTAGAGAAACCAATAGGAAAAGGATCTCTGAGCCTAAGGTGTATACTAAGCCTCTTTACATCTATTATTATAATAATTCTTTGGAAAAATGTTAGGTATGTTGCCGATGTACCCGGATCTATATCTATCTCTATCCTCCTTTCATTAGCAAAGTCTCTTATACTCTTCTGGTACCAATCTTCCCATTGATTGAGCCACTAGCTCCAAGAAAGCTGGCGGCATACCTAACCTCCTTCCTAATTCTTTTAAGTGATAGAAATAATGATTAAACAAATCAATGTAAGAGGGTATAGAGTGTAAAGTACCTTACTTGCCAATCCCTCTCTAAATACTATAACGATAATGAGAAAGGAAGCGCTTTTTCTAATGGCACCCCAAGAGAGGCTTCCTTGAGGACTCACCTAATTATTCTACATCGCATGTAAAATGAATCTAAAATTTTGTTGGAAGTAGACCCAAAGATTTTGTACGCACATGACAATTTCATCTGAAAAGAATTTCTACATAAAAAAAATTCCCTTCTCTTCCTTTTTGTTCAAATCTCCCTTGCAATCAAACATAGGCTAAGCCTTATTCTCGAACGAATTTTTTGTACTCCACTGAAGGTCATCAAAAGCCAAGTGGACTCATCAAGGAATCATATAAATAAGGAGTTTTAATTAGTATATGATTCGGAAAAAATTGACCGGATGATCTTCCCTGCAGTTCCTGGTGCTTTGGCAGTCCTGCACAGAAGAGATGACAGGGGAGAGCAGGGCTGACCCGATGGGGGACTCTCCAATACTTAAGTCAGATCTTTCCATAGCAGATGCTCAAGAGAGCTTTTCCAATAAAAGAAGTGATTGATCGATCCCCTATGATGGAGGCTTACCTTGATATTTATAGGCTGCTGATGGAGAGAGAAGGAGGGGTGTTTGTGGAGAGTTCAGTTTAGGCGTAGAGTCCTTGAGGGGAGTGGCACTGTGATTCTGGGAATATTCTGGGTTCCAGTGCATATTCTGGAAATATTCTTCATTGATCTCGTAGGTGCAAGTCGTGTGAGGGGTGGACGCCTCTCATGATGTAGGGGTGTCAATTCCTAAACCGAACCGGTAAAATCGGCCGGACCGAACCGATAACAACCCGGACCGAACCGAACCGAAGCCTTATTGGTTCGGTTCGATTTCGAGTATTGTAACCCCAAAACCAAACCGAACCGCACCGAAAACCGGATGAACCCGAAACCAAACCGAAACCGGCTCAAAACCCGGACCGAAACCGAAACCAAACCGGTAAGAAACCGAAACACTCCAAAATTCATTAAAAAAATCAAAATTTGCATAGTTTTGTATACATTTGTAAGGAAAATCGAATCCAAACTAGACCAAAAACCAAAACCAACCCGGTTACAAATCGATTTAAGAAACCGAAGTTCAACAATTCATCATTTGGTTGTTTCCTAATGGCTCCATACCGGTTTAAAAAACCGATCCAAACAGAAATGAACCTAATAAATCCAAACCGGTACCAACCCGAACCCAAACCGCACCGAAGCCGACACCGGACCAAAACCGATAAATCCTTAATGGGTCGATTTTGGTCACTTCCAAAGTCACACCGAAACCGGTGGAACCGGACCGAAACCGCACCAACCCGGACCGTTGACACCCCTATCATGATGTGTAGTGGATAGAGTCCTGCCCCCATGATCAGGACGTCCCTTGAATGTAGGAGTGGATGTGTGCACATTTTCGGGTGCATTACTTGACTGTGCCAAGCCGAGGTGACAGGTTCATCGAGCAGAGGTGACTGGTAGAGCAGCCTGATGGAGGGTCAAGGTGGCAGCACGGCCTGATGGATGCCCAGGTGGCAGCACGGCCTGATGGAGGGCCGAGGTGGTAGCACGTTGGAGGGCCAAGGTGGCAGCATAGATTGATGGAGGGTCGAGGTAGCAGCACGGCCTGATCGAGGGCCGAGGTGGTAGCACGTTGGAGGGCCAAGGTGGCAGCACAGATTGATGGAGGGTCGAGGTAGCAGCACAACCTGATCGAGGGTCGAGGTGAAAGCACGGCCTGTTGGAGAGCCGAGGTGGCAACATGGCCTGATGGAGGGCCGAGGTGGCAGCACGGCCTGATGGAGGCCGAGGTGGCAGCATGGTCTGATGGAGGGCTGAGGTAGTGGGTCAGTCCTGTTCAGGTTTGCATACACGCTTCATCCGTGCTAAGGAAGGGGACATATTTTGCCTCATCACCAGCCCCCTGCTCTAGCAGTTTGAATCGATCTGCTAAAGCATTTAACTCAATGCGAAAGGTGCTGCTTCACTTTCTCAGCTGAGGCTGCTCAATGGTTTGAGGACGTGGTTGTCGCTTGTTCAAAGGCGAAGGAGGCAAAGCGCCTTCATGGGGAGTCACACAAGATCACAGGCTAATTGGAGGTTGAGAAGAAAATGGCCCGATCTGAGGAGGTCCGTGCCAATTATGTCGGGTTGATAATTGGAGAGCTGGAACAAGAGGTTGCTAAGCATCTCAATGCCAACAATAACTTGATGAAGGAGAATGATGCTCTCTAAGATGAGTTATCTGAGACTCAGGGCGCTCGCAAGGAGGAGGAGCTCGCAGCTAGGGTTGGCGAGTTAGAAAGGCAACACCGGGCCGAGCTAGAGGTCAAAGAGGTGGTTGAACCCCTAGGCCTGTCAAAAGTTGGTTGACATTAACATTTCTTCGTTTCTGGTAGGCTAGGACGATACCATCCGGTTCATCTCGAGTAAGATGCCAGGCTACGATCTGACGGACTATGAGTAGCGTGTTCCCGTTCCTGCTACTTTGGTGTAGTTCTGTGGCTCGATCGACATTGGTGAAGAGGTGATCTGACTCGAAGGATAGTAAAGTGAAGAGTTAGGCCCATAGATTAGCCCACTGAGATTAGCCTTGTATATATATATTTTTTATTTAGATGTCTCCTTTGGGAGCCTTTTTTTTTATGAATGAAAAATTTGTTTTGATGTCATCTCTTAGCATTCTTGTGCTTCTTTCTTTATTTTCTTATACTTTGAACCAGCTCAAAATGAATAACTTTTGGAAGAATAAGGACCAGTACAGCTGTCTAAGTGTGGCTCTGTTCCCTATCTGAGCTCAGAATTGATCTTTCATGTCTAGCTTATGAGCTCTTGAGGTGCCAAGCCTGGGACTAGCCATAGGGGTGGCGAGCTGGGGCTCGATCTTTTGATGTGTCTTACGTTAAGGTCTTTTTTGGTGCCGAGTCATGGCTGGAGCTTGCATGCTTTATTGCGTAAGGTCTTGAGGTGCCGAGCCATGCTCGGGCTTACATGCCTTAATGCGAAAGGTCTTGAAGTGCCAAGCTGGGGCTTAGGCTTACATAAATTAATGCGTAAGGTCTTAAAGTGTTGAGCCGTGCTCTGGATTACGTGCCTTAATACATAAGGGCTTGAGGTGTCGAGCCATACTCAAGCTTGCGTGCCTTATTACGTAAGGGCTTGAGTTGTCAAGCCGTGCTCGGTCTGCATGCCTTAGTGCATACCGAGCTGGGCTCGGGCTTGGGCTTGCATGCCTTAGTGCGTAAGGGCTTGAGGTGCAAAGCTGGGCTTGGGCTTGCATGTCTTAGTGCGTAAGGGCTTGAGGTGCCGAGCTGGGGCTCGGGCTTGCATGCCTTAGTGCGTAAGGGCTCGAGGTGCCGATCCGGTGCTCGAGCTTGCATGCCTTAGTGCGTAAGGGCTTAAGGTGTCGAGCCGGGGCTCGAGCTTAAATGCCTTAATGCGTAAGGTCTTGATGTGCCGAGCCAAGGCTCGGACTTGCATGCCTTAATGTGTAAAGGTTTGAGGTGCCGAGTCGGGGCTTAGGCTTGAATGCCTTAATAAGTAGGGGCTTGATGTGCTGAGCTGGGGTTCGGGCTTAATGTGCCGAGCCAGGATTCGGGCTTGCATGCCTTAGTGCGTAAGGGGTTGAGGTGCCGAACCGGGGCTCGGGCTTGAATGCCTTAATGCGTAAGGTCTTGATGTGCCGAGCCAAGGCTCGGACTTGCATACCTTAATGCGTAAGGGCTTGAGGTGCCGAGTCGGTGCTTAGGCTTGAATGCCTTAATAAGTAGGGGCTTGATGTGCTGAGTCGAGGTTCGGGCTTAATGTGCCGAGCTGGGATTCGGGCTTGCATGCCTTAGTGCGTAAGGGCTTGAGGTGCCGAATCGGGGCTTGATCTTGCATGCCTTAGTGCGTAAGGGCTTAAGGTGCCGAGCCGGGGCTTGGGCTTGAATGCCTTAATGCGTAAGGGCTTGATGTGCCGAGCTGGGGCTCAAGCTTGCATGCCTTAGTGCGTAAGGGCTTAAGGTGATAAGCTGGGGCTCAAGCTTGAATGCCTTAATACGTAAGGGTTTGATGTGCCGAGCCGGGCTCGGGCTTGCTTGCTTTAATAAGGGCTTGAGGTACCGAGTCGGGGCTCGGGCTTGCATGCCTTAATGAGTAAGGGCTTGAGGTGCCGAGCCAGAGCTCAGGCTTGCATGCCTTAATGTGTAAGGGCTTGAGTTGCCAAACTAGGGTCTGGTCTTGATAGTTCCAAGCTTGAGCACGGTCTTAGATGCTGCCGAGCTTGTACCTCGGTCTTAGATGATGCCAAGTTGTAGCTCAGTCTTAGATGTTGCCGAGTTGTAGCCTGTCTTTATGCCTTAGTTGTTAAGGTCTTTGTTTCCTTAGAAGAGCCAGATATTTGGGAGAAGCTTCATAGTATATTAATGTGTGGTATGCACTTGGAACAAATACATTGCTTCGAAATATAATCTAATCCGCTCCGTGAATAAAATTGAATAACTGAGATATGGAAGCTAAGGTGCTGACAATATAAAATCTATAAGATTAACACCCAATCGATGGGATTTCAATGCAATCTAAGTGTTCATGCACAGTAATCAGCACTGTTCATGAACAGTGCCATGAACCTAACCGAACCTACCTTCTTTAACATGAAATGGGTACTATTCATGAACAGTACTAAATATCATTTATAAACAGTACTCTCCATGTGATTCAAGAATGTATTGGCGTAACCATACAGCTCTGATACCACTTGAAGGATGTTATTCCTACTAATAACAACAGATAGGATCTTGCCATACAATCATTGAATCACAAAATTAAACGATAAGGGTCGACGCATACCGTTCACCATCGACTGTGAAGAATTTGCCGCCATTATATTCTTCCTGTATCTTTATTCCTGCAATCCCGATCACGAACACAATGGATCTTCTAGGTTTCTCCCACTAGCTCCCTTAATGCTCTCTTGGTGATGGAACCAATAATGAGATTAATGTTAGGGTAGGAGGAGGTCCTAGAGTCATTTTATGTAAAGTTTTACACCCTCCCATCAAGGTGTGCAAATAGGGTAGGACTCTATTCCCTAATTTGGCGAGGAGTGGGTTTCCTATTTGGAATCCAATTCTATGAGATTAGTATCAGTCAATAACCTAATTGGTATATGGGACAATAATAGAGAATATTTTAGAGAATATTCTTACAACAAACTCAATAGTTCGTGAATACGCAACAAATCTCGTCAGACAAAAGAAACGAGAACTCGAAAAGAATTCTATATTAGAAACAGAGGACCTCCTCTCCAGATTCTTGAGATCTGGTCATTTTGATGAGCGATTTGTTACAGATATCGTTATCAGCTTCATCGTAGCTGGTAGGGATACAACATCTGTGGCCTTGACATGGTTCTTCTGGTTAATTTCCAATAACCCAAGAGTAGAAGAAGAGATTTTAAAGGAGATAAGGGAGAAGCCTGAAGCTCTTGATTATGATGAGGTCAAGCATGTCGTGTACATCCATGCTTCGCTCTGTGAGAGTATGAGGGTGTACCCACCAGTCCCCCATGACACCAAATATGCATCTGCGGACAATGTTCTACCAGATGGGACTGTTGTGAAGAAAAAAGTGGATGTGACCTACATTCCTTATGCAGTGGGAAGAACAGAGGCTATCTGGGGCAAAGATTGGATGGAGTTTCGGCCTGAGAGGTGGCTGGAGAAGGAGGAGATTTCGAGAAAGTGGAAATTCTTGGCGAGGGACCCGTACACCTACCCCGTTTTCCAAGCGAGGCCGATGATTTGTTTAGGGAAGGATATGGCGTTCTTGCAGATGCAGAGGATCGTTGCCGGAGTAATACAAGAGTATCAGGTGGTGCCGGCGGAGAAAGGGTTTGATCCGTTTTTCACATCGTACCTATCAGCCAAAATGAAAGGAGGTTTTCCGGTGAGAGTTGTGGAGCAAAAGGAAGGTAGGGCAGTAGAGGTTGTTTGATCAACTGTTTAATCAGTTGATCGTAAGCATAAGCATCCAACACCTGTCTTTTTTGTTTTTAATTATATCATTCCTCACTCCTGTAATAACAAAAAATGGGATAAGTATTGAATGGTCACATGTACGATCGTTCATGCAGGAGATCCATCTCATTAATTACTAATATTTGCATTAAATTGACGAGGATTAGTCTTCTATTTCTAAGGTTAAAATAATGAACTTAGGTTCTACCCAAAAAAAAAAAAAAATGTACCTAGGTATGCTGTACGCTATAAGCGTAGGTTGTAATTGTTACTTAATTTTCATGTATATTTTGTTTATTTCTTCTCTTTACCCCACCTAATGGTTTATCTTTTTGTTTATTTTTTGGGTCGAAGAACTAATGGCTCAGCAAGGTTCTACCGTTCATATTCCATGTATCAAGATAATCACAAATCCTTGGAAAAAGAGCTGTCGGAGGTGGCCTATGCCAGTTTTCACATGAATCTCTATCTTCTCTCTTTGAAAATATGTTTAGTACCCTCCTTTAGGAAGGGGAGAGATAGACATAAAGGGCGTTGGTATAAGCTACGCTCTCAAATAGATAATCACTTCTTTTAAAATACAAATGTCACATTTTAAGATAAAAGTTAAGAGAGAGAGAGAGAGAGAGAGAGAGAGAGAGAGAGAATTTTAATGTTAGAATATTTGAACAGAAGAAACAATTTGAATTGCGGTGAGAGCTCAACTGGGACGGTCAAGTCATTTTTGATAGCAACAATGAAGCCATTTCTTATCATTTTTAGGTGGGAAAAAAAGTACTATGATCCTATTGTGGAAGGTACGTTAGTGTTTTATCTAGGATGTGTTTGGTTTGCATTCTTGGAATGCAATCTATGCTTAGAAAGCATTCTAAGGTGTTAAGAATAGTGTCTGGTATCTATTCTTGTTCTTGAGCATGGGAATGCGGTATAGAACGCAGCCCATTCTAGAGAGGGCAAAATGACCCATTCCACGTTCTGAGAAGAAGGGGGGAAAACACGTTCTCAATGACCCTTACAAACTCGACATTGTCCTCGACCTCTTTTCCTTAAAAATCTGGAAGCCTCAAGAGAGCTTGGGGGAGAAGGGGCACTGCGCTTCAGCAAAGAATTGTGACATGAGGTACCTTCGTTCCTCAAAAGGCTTCTACTAAGCTTTGATCCTATATTCACTTTGACCCTCTCTGGTTCAAGGTCAGATTTATGCTCTCTCTCTCTCTCTCTCTCTCTCTCTCTCTCTCTCTCTCTCTCTCTCTCTCTCTCTCTCTTGCTCTCTGTTAATTTTTATGTTGTACGAATCAACCACTCTATTTGCTTGCTAGTATTGGAAGATGGGGATAACTTGGATTTAGTTGGATCCATATTGATTTCCGTCTGATTGTTTTAGGGTTTTGTGGTTCATTGTTTTAAATTGTTATTGGAGCCTGTGAGGGAAGAACCGTGATTCCTTCAAAGAGCTTCACTTGATCTCTGTCTCAAGGTAAGATTCTTCTCTCTTTCTCTGATGCCTTCCTATCTCTTCTGTAACGAACCCTCCTCAGGTGCGACCCATCAAAGCTCCCACGAAGCCAAACAACTTACAACCAAACACGCTTACCCACGAACCTCCATCTTTCTCTTCCATTCGCAGTAGAGTCATTGTTGTGGCTTTGAGCCTCGCTTTCTAGTCTTTTGCTTTCCTGTTCCTGATCAGAAAAAAAAAAAAAGGATAGAAGAACTGAAGAAGAGAAGCTTCAATTCGATATTGTCTTCTAATTTTATTTTCATGTGTAGCTTTGCTTTATGTTTTGGGCATTTTTGATATTTGAGTTGAGTAATTTATTGTTTTTTTAATCATGTTACTGCTTCTGTATCTTCATTGATTTGTTATTGGATTTCTGATGAGCTTAGTTGAATTCCAAAGATGGGTCTTCTGACATTAAGTTTAGTTCTTCTTTTACTTGAATTTTAGAAATGGGTCTTCTGAAATTAAGCTTTGTTCATCTTTTACTTGAATTCCAAAGATTGGGTTTTCTGAAATTAAGCTTGAGTTCATCTTTTTCTTGAATTTCAAAGATTGGGTCTTTTGAAATTACGTTTACACCTTCATTTCTATTAAGGCCACCCCTGCATCAGTGCTCATAGGAAAGGGACTCTTGTTATATTGATCACCCAACCATCAATTGATTCAATTATGCAAGTCTTTTTCTATTCAATTTTTTTCTTCTAATTTTGAGGAACATTATAGTTTCTCAAGTTTTCATTGGCTCCCATTTCTTTGCTTGAAGATATTTTGATAAACTTCTGAGAATGCCAATTTTTTTATGTTAAGTGTATGGTTTCTCTTAGAATAGAGCAAGAGTATTTGGAAGGTGAGTCTCCAAGTGTGGCAAAACTTTTTTCTTAGGCTCCATATATTGAATTGAATATTGTAGAATTAATTTGAATGTAGCCAACTAGTGGTCAAGAGACTAGGCCTTTGCTTTGTGCATTCAAGAGACTAGGCATTTGCTTTGTGCATTCTTCCTACCTTCTGTATCAACTTCTATCGTGTTCTTCTTTACTGATATGAGAGAGAGAGATCCCAAGAAACTTCCTGAAAGCATGGAGGCTAGAGCAATGAGTTAATTCTTAAATCAATCTATTATGTTTCTCAAAATTAACACCACCCTTTGGATATGATGATCATAACCAGTTGTGACTATATTGAAATTTGTTTGTGCTCTGTTGGTTGATTCCCATTTGCTGGTTTAAGCTTTCGTTAATCATTTCAAGCAACTTAATCCATAGCAACTTGTCTGTTTGTGTTCTAAGATCTGGCAATGCATTGCAGGTTAAGCATATTCCCCTGCAACACCAATGACTTTCTTATGTATCCATGTGCTTTTGCTTGAGCTTGTTTGTTCTTTTATTTCTTCTTATTTATTGTATGATTTTGTGATGATCTTAACTTTAGCCTCTTAGCTAGTTGCACTTTGTTTATTAATGTGTTATGTTTTTTAATTATTATATCTAGATGTTTGAATTAATTAGTCACAATTATCAAGGTTGGACATCCTTATGGTTCTTTCCAGGTTTAAGTGACTACAAGTAAGATAAGAATGACGGATACACAAGAGAAGTCATCCAATCTGCCAAAGGGGAAAGAAATTGCTTGTTTGACAAGTATGATTGTGAAGACTTAAGTATCATTGATAATAATCATAACAATGAGGAAAATACAGAGAGTTCCGGCTTTCCGTCCTTAGTTACTACGTGGCAACAACGTGCATGGGGACAAGTTAGACAAAATTTTGCTGATATGATGGAAAAGATGCAATAGGTTGATAGAGACTCATGTATTTATGACTTTTTATTTTTTTTACTTTTATGAATTTAGACATAATTTGTCGGATTTGTTGCAGACATGGCGATTAGGAGACAAAGGCGTCGTCTTCTAGACTAACTAAGTGGAGGTGGTGAATTTGTTTAAGGAGAATCAAAGTACCTGGCCATGAGAGATTTTTTTTTTTTTTTTTTTGGATTTGAAATATTTTAGTAGATATTATGTAATTTTTAATCTGGTGAAACAATGTCGTGATCAAGTGGTAGGGGCGCATCAGTTAGCTACTAAATGAATGGATCTGTAATCAACTTCTAACTTCCCGACCCTCCTCCTTGTAGTTTTCCAATGAATTTTCTTTCCTATGTTAAAAAAAAAGAAATTATAGGCTTTGTTGAGATGGAAACCCATTTAACCATTGACATTATAATATGATTTTAAATTCAAATGTGTTTTCCTACGTGATAAAATATAAAGCTCTTGAAAATTGTTGTCTATTGCTAAATCATAAGAATCAAATCTCAATTTTACATAGGGTATTGAGTTGGGTCTAACAATTAAAGAGTAGAGAAGAAGTGGCAAGTAAAAAGGAATTTAAAAAAAATAATGAATTAAGAATTTTAAAAAAATAATAATAATAATAGGCAA